>NC_029791.2:71534271-71585052 GCF_000816755.2 Arachis ipaensis
CTTAAAGTTGTCTTTCTAAAGCTTTTACAGAAAACTGCCTTTTCTGCATTATTTTATTATTTTTATTAAAATATTATTTTTAATTAAATATTATTATTTAATATTTTATTATTATTTATTGTTTTATTAATATATTTTCGAAAATTAACTTTACTTTTACTTTTAACATTAAAATTCACTTTTTACCACCCGTAACTTTTAATATTTCTACTTTAACCACCCTAACTTTCAGAAATTACAAAATAACCCCTCAAACACCAAAATATTTACTTCCTTGCCCTTTATAAGATCTAAAAGGTGTACTTCATTGTTCTTCACCACACTCAAAGTGTTCTTCGTGTTCTTCATAAATTCTTCAGATTCTTTCTCTGTTTTTACCCGTTTTTCAGTCTTTTCATCAACCGATTTTTACCATAATTCAAATTAAATTAGCAGCCCCTAAAACCCCATCTTTTCTACATGATTTTAACACAAATTGAACCCCAATTTAAGGATTAGGGTTTGTTTTTCCAGCTGCACTCAAGGACATGTTTCATAGCTTGAATATCATCAAATTTTATCAAATTTTCACCAAAATTTCAATAAGAATCACTCATATAAATCATCAAGAATAACTCATATAAGCAATCAATTTCAAGTATAACCAAACCATATCATAATCACACATCTCAAACACAATCAATCAAGATTAAATTCGTCACACCCTACCTTGATTTGCTGCTCCAAATCCGGTTACTCTTTGAAGTGTTCTTAAAGCACTTTTTCCTCCTATAACACATCAAGAACAACTTTAAAACTCTAAACCATCAACTAAACGAACTCCAGCAGCATCTTAAGAAGGTTATCCTCACCATAAACGTGCAGGAAATCAAAGATCTTTGGACCACAAGTCAAGCTAAGCAAGAGATCTAAGGAAGAACATCAAGAAAACACTTGTTTAAGCATGTTTCCTTGAAAAATGAATTGAAGAGGGAGGGAGACAGCCATCTCACCTTATTTCCAGACTTGATATGTTATATGGTTATGTAGAGGAAGAAGAGAGGATCATTTTGGTGAAATCAGAGTTTTGATTTGAGTTTTAGTTCAGAAGAAATCAAGCTTTGAAGATTAAGTGTTCATGAAGTTTTCTCTCTTTTCTCTCCTTTCAATTTCGGCCAAAGGGAGTAAATGACCAGCCTTGGAGTGTCTTGGGGGTGTAAGGTGAGTTGTGATTGGTTGGCTTGGAGGTGGATTAAAATAATATTAAAATATCTCAGGTGTATAACTACTAAAACTAGATATATCGACACACTTGTAAAAACATCTCTAAAAATTATTTTCTGAGCTACTAGCATAAATGACACTAGTAACATATTTATTATGAGAGTAAAACATGTATAATGAGGCCTTAGCATTGCTAAAGTCATCAGAGAGTGCTGGTGCTAAGCTGCACCAGTAAATTGTGAACCCGGTTAAACCGATTTTCTGTTTTTAACTAAAACTGACCAGGTAACCTTATAATATCATTCAAGAAGCTTCTAGTACTAATATAATGATAATATCATCCTATTATCTCTCTTCTCTCATAAATCAAGTCCGGTTTGTCAAACTGAGACTATTTACGAAAAACCGAATCAAAACTCCTAATCGATACGGTTCAAAAACTAGGTTCTTCGTGACTGCGTTATCGAGCTTGCTGAAAGAACTGAAGATTGATGGTTTAGAAGTTATAGTAGATTCTCGTTGTGAGTATAGTTACTAAACCAAGCAATCAACCTTTCTTACAAACGTTTTGGTTGTCACAAGTAACAAACCCCTTTAAAATTGATAACCGAGTATTTAAACCTCGGGTCGTCTTCTCAAGGAATTGCAGGGAAGTATGTTCTTATTATTGGTTATGAGTTTGTAAATTGGGGTTTTGGAGTTTGGGCAATGGGCACAACTATATTTATAAATTAAAGTAATAAAAAAAATAAGAGATTTTATATAATTAAATAAAAAGCCTTGATTAGGAGAGATCAACCGGAAGTTCTATCCTTGTTGGATTTTTTTCTCAAGATTAATTGATAATTGAAGGTTACTTCTACTTAGTTATCCTTTACCAAGTAAAGTAAAAGGAAGTCAAGTAATTTGGAAGTCTACTTCTATTCACAAGTTCTAATCCTCTCCCTTGGGAAGGATTAGTGTTAGTGACTAGAGAGCCAGCCAACGATAAACCCAATTACAATTTAACTCTTGAGTAATTCAACTCAAGGGTCTCCGAATATTAATCAACTCTAAAATTAAGTTAGGATCCAACTTAGAACATTAATTAATAACAAACAATAGAAGAAGTAATAAATCTGAAATACCTCAATTATATTAAATAAAATATTCAAATCGTAACATGGAAAAGTTCATAAGCCAATTAGGCAACATAACTAATACAAGCATTAAAGTATTTGAAAATAAGAGATAAATATAAAGTAAAAGAAATATTGAACCTGATGAAGAGTTAAATCCTAAATCCTTTAAGAGGAATCCTAATCCTAAAACCTAAGAGAGAGGAGAGAACCTCTCTCTCTAAAAACTACATCTAAATTATAAAATTGTGAATGTGAAAGCATCTCTATGAATGGATGCATTCCCCAACTTTATAGCCTCTAATCTGTGTGTTCTGGGCTGAAAACTGGGTCAAAAATAGAGTGATTTCTGTTACGTCCAGGTCGCGGAAAAGTGACGCGGAGGCGTCGTCCACGCGTTAGCGTGGATTGAAGTTTGCAGATGCGACGCGGGCGCGTCATTCACGTCTTCGCGTCACCTAACGTTGAGGCAGCTATATATATCAAATCAAAGCCCCAGATATTAGCTTTCCAATGCAACTGGAACCGCATCATTTGGACCTCTGTAGCTCAAGTTATGACTGTTTGAGTGCAGAGAGGTCAGGCTGGACAGCTTTAGCAGTTCCTTCAGTTTCTTGTATTTCTTCCACTTTTGCATGCTTCCTTTCCATCCTCTAAGCCATTCCTGCCCTGTAATCTATGAAATCACTTAACACACATATCAAGGCATCTAATGGTAATAAGAGAGGATTTAAACATAGGAAACTTAAGGCCAAAGAAGCATGTTTTCAATCAAAGCACATAATTAGGAAGGCAAATGTAAAACCATGCAAACTTAATTGTTACACAATCCCTATCTTAAGCTAACCAAAGATTCAATTGGGATATTTAACTATTTTTCTGCTTAAGGCTAGTGATGTGGTAAAATATAGAATAAATGGGGGTTTACAAGGCTCAAAGTGGCTGACAAGGATGATTTAAAGGGTAGGCTTATTCGGGATAAGTGAGCTAAACAAGTAATGGCCTCAATCATATGCAAGCATGTAAATACACTAAATAATGGACATATAGAATGGAACAAAGCAAAGATTGCAATTATAGAGAAGAAAACACACAAGAATAAAAATTTTTGGTTAAATCATGTAACCATGTAAATAAGCTCAAAATCTCACAGGTTGTGTGTTCTTTGGCTCAAAAATCATGTTCCAAATACAACTTCAAACAAATTTAACATAAATTTTTCAATTTAAATTAGTGAAATTTTTCAAAAATAGGGTCTTAAAAGGAAACTTATTATTTTTCGACTAAGTAGTACTTAAATGAAAACAATCAACTACACATACAATCTATTATGCAATGCAACAATGAACTAATAAAGAAAATAAAACATTGGTGTTGAGATAGAATTGTAAGTAACCCATGGAGATCGGTATCGACCTCCCCACACTTAAAGATTGCACCGTCCTCAGTGCATGCTAAGATGTATGAGTGGACAGGTTGCTTCAACTGATGCTTTTCTCATCAAGGAATGTGCGTAGGAACTTGTGTGTCTCTCCCTTTTTAGAAGTTTTTTTTTTCCCGTCTTCGGTGGCCAACCTGAAAGAAGAGAAAAAAGAAGAAAAGTAACCCGGAAATAAAGATAAGAAAAATAAATAAAATATGGGTTGGTAATGCCAAATAATAAAAGTCTCAATTACATGGTAGCTGCAACATGCAGTGAGAAAACAGTAGAAGCATACGGCATATCAATAGTGCAAGATTTGCAACAAAGTGGGGAAAGGGTGTGGGTAATGCAAAATAATGTAAGTGCATATCAATGCAAAAGGAATATCAATATTATAAAAATTAGCATTGACTTATGAATAATAATACCCAATTAGAATAAAACAAGTCATGAAGCACTAAGATAATACCAGAAAGATATAACAGTTGAATAAGAACATTTGAATACCAATGGTAAAATAATAAATTTAGAAAAGAAAATAAAAATATGCACAAAATTAAAATGCAATGAATGAAAGTATGCAAATAAATTAAGTAAAATAGAATGAAGGTGAAAAGGAATGAGAAGTGAAAGAAATAAAGTAAGAAAGAAAGAAGAAAAGATAGAAGAAATTAGGATTAGAAAAGAAAAGAGAAGATAATTGGTGCTGATTTGGATGAGTTGTGCGGCGCAGGCGACGCGGACGCGTGGTGCGCGATAAGGTCAGGTGACGCGGACGCGTAGGGCACGCGATCGCGTGGCCTGATTTGTGCGATTGACGCGAGTGCACCCTCGCGTTCGCGCAACTCTCTGTTCGAAACTCTTTTTGCCAAATTTTTGGGTGACGCGGTCGCGTGGTTGACGCGATCGTGTGGATGACCATTTTTTTGAAAATGACGCGGATGCGTGGGGCACGCGGACGCGTGGGGCACGCGTTCGCGTGGTAGGGCTTGTGCTTCTAGCATGGTTCCAGCCTCATTCCAGCCCAACTTACTGCCATACACCCGTTTACGTCGATTCCACAGAGCCACGCGTTCGCGTGGGTGACGCGGACGCGTGGGAGGAATTTTTCCCACATGACGCGGACGCGTCATCAACGCGGTCGCGTGGATCAATCTGTGCTAGAGGCACGCCTCCAGCCACGCTGTCGCGTGACTCTCTGTTCACTTTTCTTTTTCCCAACGCACTGGCGACGCGGACGCGTCAGCGACGCTACCGCGTCGCGTGCGTGTATTTTTTTATGCAGTATGCAGAATGCAATGCTAATATGAATGTTATGCAAACCTCGGGTCGTCTTCTCAAGGAATTGCAGGGAAGTATATTCTTATTATTGGTTATGAGTTTGTAAATTGGGGTTTTGGAGTTTGGGCAATGGGCACAACTATATTTATAAACTAAAGCAATAAAAATAAATAAGAGATTTTATGTAATTAAATAAAAAGCCTTGATTAGGAGAGATTAACCGGAAGATCTATCCTTGTTGGATTTTTTTCTCAAGATTAATTGATAATTGAAGGTTACTACTACTTAGTTATCCTTTACCATGTAAAGTAAAAGAAAGTCAAGTAAGTTGGAAGTCTACTTCTATTCACAAGTTCTAATCCTCTCCCTTGGGAAGGATTAGTGTTAGTGACTAGAGAGCCAGCCAACGATAAACCCAATTACAATTTAACTCTTGAGTAATTCAACTCAAGGGTCTCCGAATAGTAATCAACTCTAAAATCAAGTTAGGATCCAACTTAGAACATTAATTATGAACAAACACTAGAAGAACTAATAAATCTGAAATACCTCAATTATATTAAATAAAATATTCAAATCTTAACATGGAAAAGTTCATAAGCCAATTAGGCAACATAACTAATACAAGCATTAAAGTATCTGAAAATAAGAGATAAATATAAAGTAAAAGAAATATTGAATCTAATGAAGAGTTGAATCCTAAATCCTTTAAGAGGAATCCTAATCCTAAAACCCAAGAGAGAGGAGAGAACCTCTCTCTCTAAAAACTACATCTAAATTATAAAATTGTGAATGTGAAAGCGTCTCTATGAATGGATGCATTCCCCCACTTTATAGCCTCTAATCTGTGTTTTCTGGGCTGAAAACTGGGTCAAAAATAGCCCAGAAATCACTCCCAGTAATTTCTGTTACGTTCAGGTCGCGGAAAAGTGACGCGGAGGCGTCGTCCACGCGTTAGCGTGGATTGAAGTTCACAGATGCGATGCGGGTGCGTCATTCACGCGTTCGCGTCACCTAACGTTGGGGCAGCTATGGCAAATTATATATCAAATCGAAGCCTCAGATGTTAGCTTTCCAACTCAACTAGAACTGCATCATTTGGACCTCTGTAGCTCAAGTTATGACCGTTTGAGTGCAGAGAGGTCAGGCTGGACAGCTTTAGCAGTTCCTTCAGTTTCTTGTATTCCTTCCACTTTTGCATGCTTCCTTTCCATCCTCTAAGCCATTCCTGCCCTGTAATCTCTGAAATCACTTAACACACATATCAAGGCATCTAATGGTAATAAGAGAGGACTTAAACAGAGGAAACTTAAGGCCAAAGAAGCATGTTTTCAATCAAAGCACTTAATTAGGAAGGCAAATGTAAAACCATGAAAATAGTATGAATAAGTGGGTAAAGAGTTGATAAAAACGACTCAATTGAGCACAAGATAAACCATAAAATAGTGGTTTATCAACTACCTCGGAAATGGTTTCAGCTTAAAGATTACATAATGACGATGAGGATTGAGATACTTGATGATATATCAAAGGTTCTCCCCTTACTGATCTTCCGGAAAAATCCGTACTTTCAGAAAAGTTCTCGCATACTCGAAAATCAGGGTTATTATAGATAGGAGGGTTCATTTGTTGGGAGAAAGGGTTCATGGTAGGAAGGTGGTTCATCTTGATAATGATAAGGAGATGGTGTATATTGAGGTGGTGGTTCACGAGAGTAATTGTGTTGGAATGGAGGTGGTTCTATGTATGGTTCATTTGGCTCATAAAGTGGTTGGTATGGTGGATACGGGTTAGGGTCATATGGAGGTGAATGGTGGAAAGAGGCTTGTGAGTATGGTGGTCCAAAGTCATGTTGAGGAAAGGGTTCATAGGCATATGGTGGTGGTTGTTGATAGTCCATTGGAGGTGGTTATTGCCATGAGGGTTGATCAAATCCTTGTGGCTCCTCCCATCTTTGATTGTTCCAACCTTGATGCCTGTTCTCATTGTAATTTCCTCTTCCTGCAACATAATTGTAACCAGAATCATAGCCAAAGGGGTGAGAGTTCATAGTAGTAAGAGAAAATAGAAACAAAAACTAACAAAAAGAAAATATTTTGAAAAAAATATAATTTTTGAAAAAAAAAAAGATAAGATAAGATTTTGAAATAGATATGATTTTTTTTTTGAAAAAGGTTTGAATTTTGAAATTTAAAACTAACATAAGATAAGATAAAAAATTTTAAAATAAAAATCTGAATTTTTTTTTTTGAAAAATATTTACAATAACCAATAATAAGGCACATGTTTGCAATTCCCCGGCAACGGCGCCATTTGTAACGACCCAATTCTTAATATGTCTAGATCATACCGGAAACTGAGCGCTACCAATTTGTCTTCCTAATTATTATCTATTATTTATCATATGAGCCTGATTTGTTGTTAAAAGCATAGTTAATTTGCGGGGTATATTTTTTTTTTGAAAACGTTTGGATTAATAGACGGAATCACTCATAATCAATTCACAAGTAATAACAGATAAAACAGTTATAAACAACCACATATAAATACATCACAAGCAGCTAAGAACATTCAATGATCCAGCCTTTATCAGAGTATAGACTTTTAGTTAGAACACCTCTAGATATAGCTAGATAATAACTATATACATATATATACATACAACATCACAAGTCCTGACCTGTTCAAGAGGTCCCTAAGCTGGCACCTAGGCTAGCCTAGACTCTATACTCACCTAGTCCCTCTAAACTACTAAAGCGAGGGAAAGTACGTTCTAGGTCTTCAAAACTCAAGTCAGGTGGAACGTCATCAAAAGGTGGAAGGTCATCTACTACTCCTTTACACAATCAGACATTGCTATAGGACATCTCTCTGGTACCTCATCAAGTAGCCACACAATAGGAGTCTCGTACACAGGATTTAGATTAAAGTTCACGTACAAACGGGTGTAGACATCGGCTAGTCTCACAGTATATACATATAAACAGAGAACGAGATTCACCCTAGATCAGAAGACTATCTAGAGCGGAATCCTCTTTGCAGAACCATCATCAACGAACTACGGTAAGGTACTCTCACTTCCATCTGAAGGGGAAAGGGAGAGAGAAGGGGTAAGAACTGGGGAGTTCTTAGTAGGGCCGGGGTTATTAGTTAAGTTTATTAATTTTGTGTTGTTTAGCAGATAAATAGTAGAATAAAGAAAAGCAGTAAATAGAAGATACAGATAAATAGAGAAGATAGAGAAAACATATAGCAGAATACAAACAAAAGAATACAAGAAAATAACACGAACACAGACACAGAAAATAGAATACAAACAAAGAAAGGATACATTCATGCAACAATCATAATAGAGAAAATGCACAACCAGGTATGATGCATGTCTGTCCTATAGAGGCCATGAGCTCACGTGTCAGTTTACACCCTGCAGCCTGACATTACCTAAGAACCAGTTTTAGATATGGTTTCCCTTTGTGTCCTTAGTGCATATGTGTCGGTGGTAAGAATACCACTCCTTCGTGACTACCGGAAGTCGGTGCAAAGCCCAACCCCATAATATACGCACAAGGGGAAACAATGATCCTCGGTTTGTGGGCGTCCCCGAGATCAATTCACAAACAAAACAATGATCCTCAGTTCGTGGGTTTCCCCGAGATCAACATACAACAACAAACATGATCCTCAGTTCGTGGGTTATACCCGAGATCAACATACAACAGTTCAATTTTCGGTAGGTGAACTTCGGCCTATAGAAATGGCACCTCTGTAAGTGAACTTCGGCTTACAGAGATGGCGCCCCTGTAAGTGAACATCGTCTTACAGGTATCACAACTCTCTGTAGGTGAACTTTGGCCTACAAGAGCAACACCCTGAGATACACAATTGATATTCACTGCAGGTGAACTTCGGCCTACAGGAATAACAACTCACTGTAGGTGAACTTGGGCCTACAGGACCTCTAGGGCCAATGGAAAAGCAGCAGATGAACATACAACAGAACATCATGCCGCAAGGCTTAACTCTTTATTCTTATACTCTTCTCCTCTATTCTCTTTGTTATATTACTCTTTTCTCATTGTCTCTTTACTCTGCTATGATTACTCTGT
This sequence comes from Arachis ipaensis, assembly GCF_000816755.2. Classification (NCBI taxonomy): domain Eukaryota; kingdom Viridiplantae; phylum Streptophyta; class Magnoliopsida; order Fabales; family Fabaceae; genus Arachis; species Arachis ipaensis. The sequence goes on from NC_029791.2 coordinate 71,543,403, forward strand.
TCTCTTTGTCTCTCTACTCTGCTCTGATTACTCTGTTTTCAGTGTCTCTCTACTCTGCTCTGATTACTCTTTTCTCTGTATCTGTTTCCTCTGCTCTGATTACTCTTTTCTCTATATCCCTATTACTCTTTTTTTTCTTTATCTGTTTACTTTATTCTGGTTACTCTGTTCTATGTGTTACTTTATTCTGCTCTGATTTCTCTGCTTAACGTATGTATTTAAAGCTTATGTAAATTTTGGTATGAATAGTTAGCATGTCCCAAGTATAGGTTCATTAAGTCTATACTGAAACAGTTTAACTTTTCATATAATACCTAACCCTAGTCGCAACTCAGGGACTAACTATGTTGCCCTAGTTTGTTCGCTAGTCTCTATTTGTTTTTCTGTTGTTAAAACTTTACAGACTCTTCTTTGGTTTTTATCTTTTCTTTAACTTCTTATCTTTCCTTTATCTTTGCCTCACTAATATGTTCTTACCACTCCCTAAGTGTTTTATGAAGGTACTTATGAGATTCTGCGCTTAAGGTTGTCTTTCTAAGGCTTTTACAGAAAACTGCCTTTTCTGCATTATTTTATTATTTTTATTAAAATATTATTTTTAATTAAATATTATTATTTAATATTTTATTATTATTTATTATTTTATTATTAATTTTTCAAAAATTACCCTACTTTAACTTTTAACCTTTTAAAATTCACTTTTTACCACCCGTAACTTTTAATATTTCTACTTTAACCACCCTAACTTTTAGAAATTACCAAATAACCCCTCAAACACTACAATAATTACAACCTTGCCCTTTTTAAGATATAAAAGGTGTTCTTCAATGTTCTTCATCACACTCAAAGTGTTCTTCATGTTCTTCATAAATTCTTCAAATTAAATTAGCTGCCACTAAAACCCCATATTTTCTACATGATTTTAACACAAATTGAACCCTAATTTAAGGATTAGGGTTCGTTTTTCCAGCTGCATTCAAGGACACGTTTCATAGCTTGAATATCATCAAATTTTATCAAATTTTCACCAAAATTTCAACAAGAATCACTCATATAAATCATCAATTTCAAGCACAACCAAACCATATCATAATCACACAACTCAAACACAATCAATCAAGATTCATTTCGTCAAACCCTACTTTGATTTGCTGCTCCAAATCCGGTTACTCTTTGAAGTGTTCTTAAAGCACTTTTTTCTCCTAAAACACATCAAGAACAACTTTAAAACTCTAAACCATCAACTAAACGAACTTCAGAAGCATCTTAGGAAGGTTATCCTCACCTTAAACGTGCAGGAAATCAAAGATCTTTGGCCCACAAGTTAATCTAAGCAAGAGATCTAAGGAAGAACATCAAGAAAACACATGTTTAAGCATGTTTCCTTGAAAACCGAATTAAAGAGGGAGGGAGATAGCCATCTCACCGTATTTCCAGTCTTGATATGTTATATGGTTATGTAGAGGAAGAAGAGAGGATCATTTTGGTGAAATCGGAGTTTTGATTTGAGTTTTAGTTCAGAAGAAATCAAGCTTTGAAGATTAAGTGTTCATGAAGTTTTCTCTCTTTTCTCTCCTTTCAATTTCGGCCAAAGGGAGTAAATGACCAGCCTTGGAGTGTCTTGGGGGTGTAAGGTGAGTTGTGATTGGTTGGCTTGGAGGTGGATTAAAATAATATTAAAATATCTCAAGTGTATAACTACTAAAACTAGGTATATCGGAACACTTATAAAAATATCTCTAAAAATTATTTTATGAGCTACTAGCATAAATGACACTAGTAACATATTTATTATGAGAATAGAATATGCATGATGAGGCCTTATCATTGCTAAAGTCATCAGAGAGTGCTGGTGCTAAGCTGCACCAGTAAACCGTAAACCTGGTTAAACCGATTTCCTATTTTTTTTACTAAAATAGACCAGGTAACCTTATAATATCTTTCAAGAAACTTCTAATACTAATATAATGATAATATTATACTGTTATCTTTCTTCTCTCATAAATCGAGTCTGGTTTGTCAAACTGAGCCTATTTACGAAAACTAGAATCAAAACTCCTAACTGATACGGTTCAAAAACTAGGTTCTCCGTGGCCGCATTGTCAACCTTGCCTCAAAATGGGTTTTGGCTTAAAGATGACATAATGACAATGAGGATTGAGATGCTTGATGATACAGCAGAGGTTCTTCCCCTACTAATCTTTTGGAGAAATTCGTACTTTTAGAAAAGATCTTACGTACTCGAAAATCGGGGTTGTTACACCATTTTGACGAACTAATTTCCTACCGGTAAAGAAATTCACAAATATATGATCGCGTTGTAAGTATAGCTTCTAAACCAACAGAAAATCTTTTCGTACAAACGTTTGGTTGTCACAAGTAACAAACCCCTAAATAATTGATAACCGAAGTATTTAAACCTTGGGTCGTCTTCTCAAGGAACTGCAGGGAGGTGTTCTTATTATTGGTTACGAGTCTTGTAAATTGGGGGTTTTTTAATATAAGGAACAGGTAATTTAAATGACAAGAAAAATAAATAAATAACTATAAAATAAACTCTTGGCAAGGTATGAAAATTCGGAAGTTCTATCCTAGTTATCCTTATCGATGGTGATGAGAATTGAGTTTTAATCCCACTTAGTTAACCTTTATTAAAGCAAAGGAAAGTCAAGTGAACTAATTAGTTAGATCCTCAAGTCCTAGTCAATTCCTAAGAAAGGACTAGAGTTAGTAGAATTCAATTCAATTAGCAAAAATAACAATTATCAATCACGATAAGTTTGATAACTCAAGAGTCTCCAGTTAATCAATTAAAGCCAAGAATACAAAAAGCTAATTAAAAATCATAAATCTGAAATACCTCAACTTATATTAAATAAAGAAAATCCTAACATGAATGGTTCGTAAGCCAATTTGGCAACATAAGTAATCAACAAATAAAAGCATTAAACTATCTGAAAGTAAAAGAGAAATATAGAGTAAAAGGAATATTAAACCTGTGGCTGAAGATGAATTGAACTAAACTAATAGAAATCCTAAATCCTAATTCCTAAGAGAGAGGAGAGAACCTCTCTCTCTAAAAACTACATCTAAACTATGAAAAGTGAATAATGGAAGACTTCCTAATGAATGGATGCATTCCCCCACTTTATAGCCTCTAATCTGAGTTTTTTGGGCCATAAACTGGGTCAAAAGGGTTTCAAAATTCGCTGGGGGTGTTTTCTGCAGTTTTTGCACGTGGCGTCTGTCACGCGTCCACGTGGCTCACGCAATCACGTCATCTGGGAGTTTTCCTTGTCACGCATTCTCTTCGGTCACGTGTACGCGTCAATTGCGTTCTGCTCAAGGCACGCGTCCGCATCAGTCCCGCGTTCGCATCGCTGCCTTTTCGCGCTAGGCACGCGGCCGCGTCATCCATGCGTTCGCGTCGCTGCCCTTTTCTTTAAAACTCCATTTTTGTGCTTTCCTTCCATTTTTGGATGTTTTCTTTCCGTCCTCTAAGCCATTCCTGCCTTGGGAGATCTGAAAATACTTAACACACAAATCACGGCATCGAATGGTAATAAAGGGTAATTAAAATTAATATTTTTAAAGCATTGGAAACATGTTTTTCACATATATCACAAAATTAGGAAGGAAAACGTAAAACATGCGAATAGTATGAATAAGTGGGTAAAGAGTTGATAAAAACCACTCAATTGAGCACAAGATAAACCATGAAATAGTGGTTTATCACACATCCTCATTGATGCTTCCATTTCCTACAACATAGTTTGAACCACGCTTGATAAACCACTATTTTATGGTTTATCTTGTACTCAATTGAGTGGTTTTTATTAACTCTTTACCCACTTATTCATACTATTTACATGGTTTTATATTTCCTTCCTAATTATGTGTTTTGATTGAAAACATGCTTCTTTGATCTTATATTTGCTTATTATTAATCCTCTCTTATTACCATTAGATGCCTTGATATGTATGTTAAGTGTTTTCAGATATTATAAGGCAGGAATGGCTTGGAGGATGGGAAGAAAGCTTGCAAAAGTGGAAGGAATGCAAGAAGTTGGAGAAATTGCTAAGCTGTCCAGCCTGACCTCTCTGCACTCAAATGGCTATAACTTTAGCTACAGAGGTCCAAACGATGCGGTTCTAGTTGCGTTGGAAAGCTAACGTCTAGGGCTTCGATTTGATATATAATAAGTTATAGTTCCCCTGACGCTAGGCGATGCAACCGCGTGATCCATGCGGCCACGTCGCAGTGACGGAAATCCAGCATGGCGAAATTAGAAACCAGCGAATTCTGTACTGTTTTTGACCCAGTTTGCGGCCCAGAAAATACAGATTAGAGGCTATAATTGGGGGAATGCATCCATTCATAAGGAGGCTCATAGAATTCATAATTTTAGGAGTAGATGTAGTTTTTAGAGAGAGAGGTTCTCTCCTCTCTCTTAGGATTAAGATTTAGGATTTCTCATAGTTTTAGAGTGACTCTCAATCCCAAGTTCAATGTTCTTTTATTTCTTTTCTCAATTTTGTTTATAAATCTCTATGTTTAGATTGATTTTCCATTTAATATATTTTTGAGGTATTTCAGACTTATGATTGCTCCTTTTTATTATATAAATAATTTGGATTTTTCTCTTTTGGCTTTGGTTGAGACCTTGGTAACTCTTGAGTTATCAAACTCATTGTTGATTAAAAATTGGAATTAATTTGTCCACTTAACTTACCTTCATAGTTAGAGGTTAATAAGGTGGGGGAAGAATCCAATTCTCATCACAATTGATAAGGATAACTAGGATAGGACCTCCAGTTCTCCATACCTTGCCAAGAGATTTTATTATTGTTAATTTATTTTACTTGTCATTTAAATATACCTGTGCACATTGCCCAAACTCCAAATTTCTCAAACCCCCAAATTTACAATCTCCATAACCAATAATAAGAACATACCTCCATGCAATTCCTTGAGAAGACGACCCGAGGTTTAAATACTCGGTTATCAATTTTAAAGGGGTTTGTTACTTGGGACAACCAAACGTTTGTACGAAGGGATTTTTGTCGGTTTAGAGACTATAGCTAAAACGCAACTATTTTTATGACATTCTTTACTGGCAAAAATCCCAACGTCAAAATGGCGCCGTTGCCGGGGAATTGCAAACGTGTGCCTTATTATTGGTTATTGTAAATATTTGCTTTTTTTCTTTGTTTTTATTTTTATTTTTACTTTTTTTTGCTTTTTCATAAATTAAAAAGGTTATTGGTTTTTATTTTAAAATTTTTATCTTATCTTATCTTATTTCAAAAAAAAAAATTAAATTTCAAAATTCAAATTTAAAAATTTTCAAAATTCAAATTTAAAAATTTCCAAATTTCAAATTTCAAAAATTCAAATTTCAAAAATTTAAAATTCAAAATTTCAAAATTTCAAAATTTAATTTTCAAATTAAAAATTTAAATAACCTTTTAATTTCAATTTGTTTTTATTTTTAATTTCTATTTACTATGAACTCTCACCCCTTTGGCTATGAGTCGGTTACAATTATGTTGCAGGAAGAAGAAATTACAATGAGAACAGGCATCAAGGTTGGAATAATCAAAGATGGGAGGAGCCACAAGGACTTGATCAATCCTCATGGCAACAACCACCTCCAATGGACCATCAACAACCATTCTGTGATGCATACCAAGGCAATGGCTATGGTGAGCACTCTTTTAATTATCAACAACCACCACCATATGCCTATGAACCCTTTTCTCAACATAACTTTGGACCACCAAACTCACAAGCCCCTTTCCACCATTCACCTCCATATGACCCTAACCCTCAACCACCATACCAACCACCTTATGAGCCATATGAACCATATATAGAACCACCCCAATTCCAACCCAATTACTCCCAATCACCACCACTTTCCTTTGTATCATGTCCATGTCCAGCAACCCAAGAAGCGGAGGATCGCCTAAGGGAAACAGTAATTAAAATTCAAACAACCATTCAACAACTGGCGCAAGCAATGATTCAATGGGCTTCTAGGCGCTCAAATATACAAGGATCAGCCACAGCTCCATGTGGACAGTCTAGTGAAGAGCGTAGCATGAAGGAGATACCAGAAACCCCAGTGGACAAGACAGCGAATGAATTCGTACTAGAACAAGTAGAAGAAGCTGTCATTGTTCAAGAAGAAGAGTTGGTTGAAGACTTAGGAGATGCAGAACCTCTATGGGAAAGTCCAGTCATAGAACCCCCTTCCAAGACGTTTGAAATTGATGCTAAGGAGGGTGTACAACCTCCAAAGCATATCACAGTTAAAGACTTGGAAGAGGTTGATCAAGAGATGGAGTTTCAAGAAGAAGAAGCACAACCTCCCATTCCCTTGGGAAGCAATGAAGAGAAGATTGAATTGGAAGAAAGCTAACAAGAGGAAGAGGTTGAAATTGAAGAAGTTTGCAAAGAGGTGATAATTATCAGAGAAGAACACAAGGGAGTGGAGCTTGCAATTTCATTAAAAATACCTCCCCCTAAGTTGCCATCATCCTTCACAACATTCAAGTGGGTAAAATTCATATCCCGTAGCTTTCTAATCCCATTTGAATATGGGCTACTGGAGACGGATGGTCAACTTAGAGCTCTTTGTGGCATTAGGAGTAAGAGGAAGATGGCCAGTGGTAAGAATCGTCCTGCAAGGTTCATTATGGTTGGAAGCTTTCAGTTTAAACGCAAAGGTTGGTATAAAGCTTAATTGAATGGGTCTAGGAAGCTGTTTGATAGCTGCAGTGAGAATTCAAATTACTTATCACCCGGCTGGAAAAATACAGATCCCGACAAAAATGGGTGTAAAAGCAAGGTTTGGGATCCTGGAATCTGTTCTGACATCCAACACCCCGGGAGCCTAAGAATCTTTTTGAAGCTGCTAAAGGGTTTTACATGCCTAGTTTGGGACCCCGGAGGTTACTGGAATCACAAACACTGGTGGAGATTCCTGGATGAGTTCAAGCATAAGCCACCATAACAGGAAGCTCACCAAATGTCCAACTTAAGGACTTTAACTAAAAGTGCTAGGTGGGAGATAACCCACCATGGTATAATCATTCCTTTCTCAATTTTAATTTTATTTAGTTTTGTTTGTTTTTGAAATTTTATTTTATTTTATTATATTGAACCTGGAGTTTTGCATCACATTCATATTAACACTGCATTCTGCATTTTTCAGATTACAAAAAAAAAAAGCGAGTATGCGACGCGACCGCATCGGCGATGCGTCCGCATCACAAGGAGATGGGAGACAATATTAATATGAACAGAGAGTTTCGCAGGAGCAGCGCTGGAGGCGTGCCAATGGCACAAATCACCCCACGCAACCGCGTCGCAGACGCGACCGCGTCATATGGGAATAATGGCCTCCCACACGAATGCGTCACCCACGCGGCCGCGTGACCTGAAATCGGCGTAAAAAGGGTGCATGGCCGAAAGTTGAGCTGGAGTTGGGCTGGAATCGTGCTGGAAGCCCAAGCCACACCACGCGAATGCCTGCCCCACGCGTCCGCGTCATATCCCCATGATAGCCACTCACGCGATCGCGTCCCCCACGCGATCGCGTCACCCAGGATTTTGGCAATACTGAGTTTTGAACAGAGAGTTGTGCGACCGCGAGGCTGTACTCACGCCACTAGCACAAATCGAGTCACGCGATCGCGTGCCCCACGCGTCCGCGTCACCCAACCTTATCACGCACCACGCGACAGCGTTACTCACGTGACCTCGTCGCCAGCGTCGCACAACATATCCAGATCAGCCAATTTTCTTATCTTTTCTTCTCTAATCCTTATTTCTTCTATCTTTTCTTCTTTCTTCTTTCTGTCTTACTTTATTTCTTTCCCTTCTCATTCTTCTTATCTTTATTTTATTTTATTTAATTTATTTGTATACTTTCATTCATTGCATTCTAATTTTATGCATATTTTTATTTTCTTTTCTAAAATTATTGGTGTTCAAATGTTCTTACTCAACTGTTATATCTTTTCTGGTATTATCTTGGTGCTTGTGACTTGTTTTATTCTGGTTAGGTAATATTATTTAAATCAATGCCAATCTTTTACACCTGTGTTACTTTTACATTGACAAAAATTTATATTATCTCTTCTTACCCACACTCTCTTCCCTATTGTTGCAAATTTTTGCACTCTTGATTTGCCATGTACTTCTATTGTTTTCTCACTTGCATGTTGTAGCTACCATGTAATTGAGACCCTTATCATTTGGCATTAACCCAACCATACTTCATTTATTTTCTTATCTCTATTATTGGGTTACCTTTCTTCCCTTTTCTTTCAGGATGGCCACCAGAAAGAGAACCGGAAGATGCTTAAAAGGGGAGACAGACAAGTCCATCTGCACAATCCTTAGAGAAAAGCAACAGTTGAAACAACCCGTCCACCTGCAAATCTCAGCATGCAACGAGGACGGTGCAATCTTTAATTGTGGGGAGGTCGATACCGATCTCCGTGGGTTAGTACATCCCTGTCTCAACACCAATGTTTGAATTTTCCTTATTAAATTAGTTGTTGCATTTGCATGTTTAATTACATGTTTGTTTGATTTTTGCATTTAGTTACTACTTGGTTAAAATAATAAATCTCTTTTTAAAATCCTTTTTTTGAAAAAAAAATTTCACTAATTTAAATAAAAATTTTTTATGTGTTAAATTTGTTTGAAGTTGTATTTGGAACATGGATTTTGAGTCAAAGAACACACAACCTGTGAGACTTTGAGCTTATTTACATGGTTACATTATTTAACCATAAATATTTTATTCCTGTGTGTTCCCTTCTCTATGATTGTAATCTATATTTTGTTCCAACCTATATGTCCATTATTTAGTGTATTTACATGTTTGCATATGATTGAGGCCATTATTTGTTATTAGCTCACTTATCCCAAATAAGCCTACCTTTTACATCACCTTTGTTAGCCCCTTGACCTTTTAATCCCCTCTTGTTCTATAACCACATTACTAACCTTAAGCAGAAAAACAAATTAATTATCCCAAATTGAATCTTTGGTTAGCTTAAGTTAGAGATTGTGCATCAATTAAGTGTGGGGAAATTGTGGGAACATGGGTTGATAAGGGAATGTATCATGTTTCTAATTTACACTACAAGAAAAAAGGCCTATGGCCACGCTTTTTTCTTGCCACGCTTTAAAAGCGTGGCCAAAAAAGTGGTCAATGGCCACGCTTTTATGAGGGTGGCGATAGATTAGAGATTTGGCCACCTTTTTTTTGCCACGCTTCAAAAGCGTGGCGAAAAGGATCAACGGCCACGCTTTTATAAGGGTGGCAATTGATTAGAGAAACGGCCACGTTTTAAAACTGCCCCGCTTCAAAAGCGTGGCCATAGAAAGCAACAAGGACGTTTTAAAAGCGTGGCGAAAGGGTTTCATTAAGGCCACGCTTGGAAAACGTGGCCATATCCTGGTCCTCTTTTGGCACGCTTTAAAAGCGTGGCCAAAAGGTTTTTTTCTGCCACGCTTCGAAAGCGTGGCCGTAGAGAGAAACAGTTACGTTGTAAAAGCATGGCAAGAGGGTCCCCAACCCATTGACACCAACCCAACCCGCAACCTGGCCCGCAACCCGGTCCCCAACCCGTTAGACACTAACCCTAATCTTCTTTTCCCTTCGAAACCACACTCGCCTGGAAGAGCTCCTTCGCCCTTCGCCCTCGTCACTGTTCATACTCTTCATACTCTTTATCTTCTTAATCTTCATCTTCTTCTTCATACTCTTCATCTGTCTGTTCACCTTCAAGCTCCACCAAACATGGGCGACGGCAAGGTATCCGCGACGCTCTCTTCTCCTCCAAGCCCTCCGATTCCAAAGGTATGATCTCTTCACCAAACCCTAATAAGCCCAAAGAAAGCTTCAGGACTACTCTCTCACTCTCAACTCGATCTTACGCTGTCACTCTCAACTCCTATCTCTCAACCCTGGAAGAGCTCAGATCCCCGCCGTCACCAGCACCGTCCTCGCTGCGCCATTAGCCTCCCCTCTGCCTCGTCTCCCCCTCGTCACTAGGGTTGCCCTCCTCGCCGATCTCCTCTGCATCGTCAGTTTCGTCTCTCTCTGCTCCCAACGCTAACTGCAATGTAAGTCTCCTCAGTCAGATCTGTTCTCTTTGTACTTGATTTCTCCCATGGATCTGATCCTATGTTAATTTGTTGTTTTCTTATTTATTGACCTGCACTTAGGGCTGACGACGAACCCATTGATCAAAAGAGATATCTCGAAGACTCTTGCAAACCAAAGTGTGTCAAACCATTACTTGAATATCAGGTATGGATTCCCTTATTTTTGTTGCTTTTTCTACAAGATGGCTTCTGGAATGGCAGAATAGATAGATTCAAAGATTTAGGACAAAATGGTAAAACAGTACTAGGAAATGAAATGCTTATATTTTATACCTTAGGTTCTGCCTTCTTATATGGATGATGTGAGTTGGTTATAATTTTTTACTGAACCATATAATCTAGAAACAAACAAGAGATACCACCATTCTTTCATTCTGTTCTTCAATTGCCTTCCTTTTTCTTCCTTCTGTGCAGAGGGTTGCCATGGCGATTTCTCCATCTGGTATAAACCCGGCAGTTGGCTCAAAACTCTCTCCTGGTTCTCCAGAGGCTCTTACACTAGCCAACTGGATCTGCTGCAATTATAGGCAAGTCTGCATCTGTTGTATTGTGTTCAAGCTTTATTGTTGAATATTCATTCTTGAAAAGTATCTAATGATGCCCTTCACTTTTGTGTTCTTTTTCCTTCTAATAATAGTTATTATTTGGGGGCAGAGTTGCTGAGATTTGATTCTCTCATTGGTGAGTCAGTGCTTAAACATTTGTGGCATCATCAGGATGCCATTTTGTGTTATTCTTTGAAGGTATGGCAGATGTTTTGTTCATAGTAGAGTTCATCATTTCCATGAAAGCCTTTAATTTAAGATATATATGATTCTCTGTCTGGATCGTAGTCGGTGCCGGTGTTTATCTTTGCAAACCAGGCTGGCCTTGACATGTTGGAAACAACTTTGGTGGCTTTACAAGACATCACATGGGTATTTAGAAGAAGGTAATTCATTAAGTCTGCAAAATTATAACAATGAATCTTTCTCTAAGTGTTGTTTATGTATATTCAACTTTAATTTGTGGGAAATGGGAATTGTTTCTTTAATTAACTGTTCTGTTTCTTTGTTTATCAGTGCCTTGTATTAACTCCATCTTGTGAAGGCAGAGAAAGCTAGAAGATATATTCCAAAAGAATTCAAATAGGTTGAAGCTTTTGGGTAGGTCCAATATTGTAATTTCCTCTCTTTAAATGCAGCAATTTATTTATGGGTTTGAGTCTTTAGGCAATTTGTAAATATTGAATCCAAGAAAAGTCGTCAGTTTGGAAGACTAACTATTACTGACGTGAACTCAGGGATATTTTTGTTTGATGTCTTCTGATTTGCATTTTAATCTTTACAATGATGGTTGCCCGATGTCCAGTGTTTCTCCGCGAGCCCAGAGCCACTACTAGACCCTGTTTTACTGTGCACCCACCCTCTGCTACCGTCGCTACCCCAGCGCAACCACTAGGCCGCCACCGTGTTGCTCCGGCCATTCACTCATCATCATCAATCTTTCCCTTCCTTTCCCCTGTTCCAATTCCCTGCTTCCCAGGTTCCCCTTTCATCTCATTTAATCTGGTTTAGCTCATTCTGTTTAGCTTGTATAGTTCAACTAATTTAGTTTAGTTGAATTAGGTGGTTAGAGAATCTGGACTGGTTAGTGGATGTAGGTTTTGTTTTGTTTACTGCTGCTGTTTGGAATGAATTTGTCTTTCCTCTGAATGTTGCCCTGGATGAACTTGTTTATTGTGCTGTTTTGGTGTTAAATTCTGGACTTGTGATTGCTGTTTATTGTATTTTTTTTCCATTGTCCAAAATAGATACTGTGAAAGTGTTACTGTTTCATTAATTTTTCTTGGTTTGTTGTTGCTGAGTGCTGCTTTGCTTGTTGCTTGGTCCATATTATATGAACTGCAATGATTTCAGTTTGTGGAACTGGTTAAGTCATATGAATTCTGTTTGCTGCTTGCTTGAACCTCGAAAACATGCTATTTACTGCTACTGTTTAATAAACAATTGCTTCTGTTGATGATTCTTTCTTATTTTGAGTTGTGTCTTGAACGTTCTGAATCCTGACACCAAAGTTTGATAATAATAATAATGTGATTTTTCTTGTAGTATCATTGATTAGCATGTCAGATCTCCTTTTTTGAGTTACTAATGTTCAATTGTAATCAATTTCAGGGGGCCAATATTCTTGTAGATAATAAAGGTTGCATTAAACTTGCAGATTTTGGGGCCTCCAAACAAGTTGAGCTGGTAATCTAAGTCTTCTCTATTTTTCTACTATAGTCCTATTAGATATACTATTTTGACTTTGTGAGGATCTTGTATCTGCGTATTTGTTTGATTTAGGAGTTATTTATAACATAGTCTCGATTTTGTGTTTCTATTAATATCTTAGTTATTTATAACTATCTTTGATGTGCATCATATTCATTACTTCACATACAAAAAGAAAAGATAATTGATATTCATTATTCATTATGATACAAAGAAATCGAGCTAGCTAGTTCTAAATTTCTAATAGAAAGAGATGGAACTGCTATAGTTTTGCGATGGGGTTGCAGCTCTTATGGAGCACATAGGTTCATAATACACTTAATCTGAGCACATTGCACCATCAATATCTCAACCAATCATGTTTATTTCTGAAGTTTGAAGATTATATTAAAAAGATAATGACACTTGATCATTATGAGTTAGAGATACAGCATTATAAATCATTAGATATCGTTTTTGTTGGTTCAATTTGTTCTTGATATTTTGCTGCAGGCTAGTATTAGAATGGATTACTTGAACGTGCACAAAGTGGAGTAGTTTTAGGTTGATTCTGATCTTTTACCAGGTATTTAGGTTGATGATCATCTCTATTAGTGTAATTTGATATATTATGAGCAGTTCTAACTTGTATTGTTTTTGTATTTTTCTTCGGTTTTTAGTTTTGGAATTTGAACACGAAATTTATTTTGTATTTGAGTATTAGTTTTTTAATGTATAAAACAATTATAGTAAATTATATATGTCACTAACTATAGTTTGATTTGTCTTGTAATAAAAATTGCATACTCTGTTTGATTTGTAGGTTTGGTAATAAAAAAGGATTGAAAATTTATATTGTGTAGTAATGAAGATCAAGTAAGGAAAATAAATATTATTTTTTTTAATTTAACAAGGCTTTCGCCACGCTTTTAAAGCGTGGCTGTATATCTTTGCTATCGCCACGCTTCCAAAGCGTGGCCGTATCTCTCCCTATCGCCACGCTTCTAAAGCGTGGCCGTATCTCTCCCTATGGCCACGCTTCTAAAGCGTGGCCGTATCTCCCGCATATGGCCACGCTTTAATGGGTGGCCAGTTGTAAAAAGCGTGGCAAAAGAAAAAGCGTGGCGATAGGTCACCAAAAGCGTGGCGATAGAGCAACCGCCACCCTTTGATAGGTCACCCTTTCAAAAGCGTGGCGGTAGCTCAAAAAGCGTGGCGAAAAGCTATCGCCACGCTTTTTCAGCTTTTCGCCACGCTTTAAAAGCGTGGCAATAGACGTGTTTTCTTGTAGTGTTATTTGAATATTGGGAATTTGGGAACCTACTCATGAAAAATCAAAATAGAAAAATAATGGAAAATCCATGTGCATTGATAAGTTATGTTTGCTTTTATGATTCAAAAAAAAAAAGAGAAAGAAAGAAAAAGAAAAAGAAAAAAAATATTCAATAAATAAGCAAATAAATAAGGGGACAAAATTACCCCAGTATTAAGTTAATGAAAAATCAATGCACATGTGACAAAAATTAAGGAGAATTTGGTACATGAGTATGGGAATTATACAAAAGTGGGAATTATGGGTAGCTAGGCATGAATCTAAAAGTATATAGAGTATATGTATATTAGGTGAGAGCTTAGGTTAATTAAAGATTCAATTTATAAAGCTCACTTAGCCATATATATACCTTTACCCTTACCTTAGCCCCATTACAACCTTGAAAAGACCTCATGATGTTTGCATTGGTACATTAAATTTTTGTTGATTGGTTAGATGAAGAACAAGGTTTAGAAAGCATGACTAGAGAAGAGTAGAGTGAATAACCCTATACACTTGAGAGATTAGAGTGATATGCACTTCCAGTGAGGGTTCAACGCTTAAATTCTATGTTCCCTGCTTTCATGAGCTGTCTTCTTACAAGTTCACTTGCTTTTTATTGTATGATTTGAATTAGTGGAAATTGGTTTGTATTTGTCTTGGAGAACTTATTTACACTTAACCAAGTAAGTAAAAGCATTTAGCATGTAGTTTTATTCATAGGTTGCATTTCATACCATTCCTCTTCATCTTTATAGCTTCTCTTGAGCTTAGCATGAGGACATGCTAGTGTTTAAGTGTGGGGAGGTTGATAACCACTATTTTATGGTTTATCTTGTACTCAATTGAGTGATTTTTATTAACTCTTTTCCCACTTATTCATACTATTTGCATGGTTTTATATTTCCTTCCTAATTATGTGTTTTGATTGAAAACATGCTTCTTTGATCTTATATTTGCTTATTATTAATCCTCTCTTATTACCATTAGATGCCTTGATATGTGTGTTAAGTGTTTTCAGATATTATAAGGCAGGAATGGCTTGGAGGATGGGAAGAAAGCATGCAAAAGTGGAAGGAATGCAAGAAGTTGGAGAAATTGCTAAGTTGTCCAACCTGACCTCTCTGCACTCAAATGGCTATAACTTTAGCTACAGAGGTCCAAACGACGCGGTTCTAGTTGCGTTGGAAAACTAACGTCTGGGGCTTCGATTTGATATATAATATGTTATAGTTCCCCTGACGCTAAGCAACACGATCGCGTGATCCATGCGGCTGCGTCGCAGTGACGGAAATCCAGCATGGCAAAATTCGAAACCAGCGAATTCTGGACTGTTTTTGACCCAGTTTGCGGCCCAGAAAACACAGATTAGAGGCTATAAAGTGGGAAAATGCATCCATTCATAAGGAGGCTCATAGAATTCATAATTTTAAGAGTAGATGTAGTTTTTAGAGAGAGGTTCTCTCCTCTCTCTTAGGATTAGGATTTAGGATTTCTCTTAGTTTTAGAGTGACTCTCAATCCCAGGTTCAATGTTCTTTTATTTCTTTTCTCAATTTTGTTTATGACTCTCTATATTTAGATTGATTTTCTATTTAATATATTTTTGAGGTATTTCAGACTTATGATTGCTCCTTTTTATTATATAAATAATTTGGATTTTTCTCTTTTGGCTTTGGTTGAGACCTTGGTAACTCTTAAGTTATCAAACTCATTGTTGATTGAAAATTGGAATTAATTTGTCTACTTAACTTACCTTCATAGTTAGAGGTTAATAAGGTAGGGGAAGAATCCAATTCTCATCACAATTGATAAGGATAACTAGGATAGGACCTCCATTTCTCCATACCTTGCCAAGAGATTTTATTATTGTTAATTTATTTTACTTGTCATTTAAATATACCTGTGCACATTGCCCAAACTCCAAATTTCTCAAACCCCCAAATTTACAATCTCCATAACCAATAATAAGAACATACCTCCCTGCAATTTCTTGAGAAGAAGACCCGAGGTTTAAATACTCGGTTATCAATTTTAGAGGGGTTGGTTACTTGTGACAACCAAATGTTTGTACGAAGGGATTTTTGTCTGTTTAGAGACTATAGCTAAAACGCAACAGTTTTTATGACATTCTTTACTGGCAAAAATCCCAACGTCAACGCTCATAGCCAAAGTGATGAGAATTCATGGTGAAAGAGAAAATAGAAACAAATTCTAACAAGAAACAAAGAAAATCAAATCCTAAAACTAGCAAAAACTAACAAACAAACCCAAAGATCAAGCTATTCACAATATATACAATAGCCAATAACATAGCACTATTGCAAGTCCCTGGCAACGACGCCATTAATTTGATAGGAAGGATTCATACCGGTTCGGAATTCCACAAAATAATTCCGTTGTTAGTATAGTCCAAACCAATAGTCAATCCTCAAATCAAATTAAATTTGAGTTGTCACAAGTACAAACCCCAATAAGAATTAACCGAAGTATTTAGACTCTGGGTCATCTCACAAGGAATTACAATGAAGTGGTCAATTATTGACAATGAAGGGACAAAGGGGTTTTGGTTGATAAAAGGGGTGATAAAATAGATGACAAGAAAAGTAAAGAGAGTAATAAAAGGAAGCAATTAATAAAGAGAGACATTCATGGTAAGGATTGAGATCATAGGCTTTCCATCCTAATCAAGAATAACAATAATTAACAAGAATTTATCTTATTTCGTCATCTCCAACATTGGAAGAAGGTGTAAGTTATCTTCCACGAGAGAAAGTCAAACAAGACTAGCTAATCTCAATCCTAATGTCCCAATCAACTCACTAATTAAATTAGTAAGGGATTAGAGTCAATGGAATTAATATTAACTAACAACTCTAGATCACCAATCTAAATTGGGTTTTCATGACTCAAGATTACCTAATTACTCTTTCGAAACCAAGAATGCTCAAGGTCTACTCTAAAGCCCAATCAAGAATTTTCAAACACTTGGTGGGTACAAAAGGAAAGCATAGTAAAAGTGCAGGAATGATAAATCTACCAACTACCAATTGCAAGAAAAGTAAATTCATAACTCAATCATCAATAAAGGAAACATCAAACATCAAATTTCATTAAATGTAAACCAAATCCAACATAAAACATTCATGAACATAAAAGAGACATGAGAGTAAAATTAACACTATATACCATGAGAATGAAAGAGTAGAAGCAAGAAATTGTAAAGAAAACAAGATGAAATCAATAATCAAAACCTAGATCTAAGATGGAATTAAGCCTAACAACCCTAATTCTAGAGAGAAGAGGGAGCTTCTCTCTCTAGAAACTAACCTACATGATGCTAAGCTACAAAACAATTGCTCCACCTTTGCTTGGACTTCAATTCTGCATAAAATACACTCAAAAACAACTTGGATTTGGGCCTGGGCAGCTCAGAAATTGCCCCCAGCGTTTTGCCTTTAAGTGGGTCACGTGCGAGTATCGGCGCGTACGCGCCATGTGCGCATGCGCGTCGATTGGCTGTTTCTTCATCCGCGCGTACGCGTCATGTACGCGTGCGCGTCTCTATGCGAAGTCACTTCTACGTGCGCGCCCCCTGTACGCTTGCGCGTCCATCGATGCATTCCCAATTCTTGTTTCCTCATGCATTCTCCACTTTGTATGCTTTTCCTCTCATTTCTTCCATCCAATACTTGCCTTATGAACCTGAAATCACTCAACAAACACATCAAGGCATCAAATGGAATCAAAGTGAATTAAAATCACCAATTTAAGGGCCTAAAAAGCATGTTTTTACACTTAAGCATAATTAAAGGGAGAATTACAAAACCATGCTATTTCATTGAATAAATGTAGGAAAAGGTGATAAAATCCCCTAAAATAAGCACAAGATAAACCACGAAATTGGGATTTATCACCTTCAGCTATCTCATTCATTCCCTTTTTCTTTTTCTTGTCTTATTTGCAATTGCTTCTTCAAGGTTTTCATGATTTCAAAAATTTCATAAAATGTCCTAGATGAAAACTTCAATTAGACAAATTCAAATGCAATTGAGCAACAATAGTCATGCTAGCTTCCCAATACTTATAAGCTCATGCTAACTTCTTCTTTAATTACCTTGTTTGTTTATGATCATGATTCTTAATTACTTTGAACTCACAAAACTTAAGATGGTAGTCATAATGTCATAGCACATGTTACAATTCAGCAATCAAGCTATGCTTAGAATGATTGCTTGTCCGTAAGCAATAAATAAAACAGTGGTGATGGGGTTTATGATGGGTCATGAGTGTCTTACACAATGAAATGTGAGTAATGCATGTGATCAAGCAAGCAAAGATAAGGATACAATAAGGGCACAAGAAGTAAAAACAAAGACAATGTGATTTCATTAATAAGTGGTGTGTGCATGGTACTTTGCATGAAAGGTAAGTGGCGACACCAAACTTAGTATGACACTTTCATTTTAGAATGAAGCAAGTACCCAATGAAGAATGAAAATCCAATTGTTGCATGGCAATACCAAACTTAGAATGCAATCATATGTCAAGTTATTGAAAGCAAACTACGTAAAGAAAGAAAATGTTACCTACGGTTGGGTTGCCTCCCAACAAGCCCTCTTTTAGTGTCATTAGCTTGACATGTTATTCTCAACTTTCTTCCTCTTCTTCTAGTTTGTTAAGATGAATGACCTCAAGGGGAGAGCAGAGCAAGTTGATGTCCCCTGTTTTGGCATCTTCCCAATAATCTTTCTTTTGTTATTTGCTTGATTTGCTTTGCTTGTTGGGGCAGGGGTTGGATTGTTTGCAGTTGACCTTTTCTTCTTCATGAATGTAGCTAATTGTTTCTTGGTCACGATCCTTATTCTAGTGTTTTGGTTGATTGCCTTCACTTTTTTGTTTTCAGAACTTGGGTGTTGTGAGATGGTTAGAGTATCCTCTTTATCAAGAACTTCTTAGAATGGTGGCTCTCTTGGTACAAAGATCTCTTCTTCTTGCTCTACCAATTCCTCATTTTCACCCTCATTAAGCACTTCTCCACTCCTTAGACTGATGGCATGATATTCTTCCCCTGGCCAAAGGAAGACATTGGTTGGTTCATCAGCAAAATGTTATGCCAATTGTCTCATTTGCTCTTCTTGATTTCTTCTTGAGATTTTCATATCTTCAGTCACCTCTCTTACATTTTGCCTTAAAAACTCATTGAGTTGGGCAATAAAGAGATATCTCTTGGAGAGTTCTTCTATTGTAAATTATAGAAGATTTTGTGGAGGTGCATAGGTTGGACAATTACGGGATGATAGTCCTTGAAGAATGGGGTATGCAGCATTAAAATTCCTTCCAAAGCCAAAATTTTTGTAGTTGTCAAAACAATATGAACTATTTTGTGGCTCTGGAAGGCATTCCATTTCATTCGATTGCTCATACTCTATCATTCCTTGGTGATATTCCCAGCCACCATTAGGATAATGACTTGAATCATTTTGTCGTGGTGGGCAATATCCCATATGACATTATTGATCAAAATGTGAGGTAGACTCCATTCTTAGTTGCAAAATGCTCTGTCTCAAACAATAATCACCAAAAGAAATTGGAATTCCCATTGTCACAGATAAGAGATTCTTAGTAAGAAAATAACACAAACACCTTACTAGCAATAAGAAAAGAGAAATAAAAGAATAAAGTAAATGACAAAAATGAAAAAAAAATGTCTAATCTAGGTAATCAACCAACCGGTAGTTTGTTAATCATAATTAATCCCCGGCAACGACGCCATAAAACTTGATGAAGAAAAATTGAATTCGCACAAACTAACCGGCAAGTGTACCGGGTCGTATCAAGTAATAAAACACACAAAGAGTGAGGTCGATCCCACGAGGATTAACAGATTAAGCAAGGAATAGTTGGTTAATTATTCTAGTTAGACGATTCAATTTTGAGTGATAAGCAACAAGGAAATGTAAGTGACATGAAAGCAAAGAAAAGCAACAAAGTGCAAGAAATTAAATGGCATGGAAAGTAAGTACAATAAAGTAAAGTGCTGGAAATGTAAAGTGCAAAAAATGTAAATAGCCATAAAGTAAATAAAAGAAAGAAATATAAAATGAACATTGGGATCAAGCGATATTGCATTCTCCGGATTAATTGATTTTATCTCATCTTCAATCATGCAACTCATTGACCTCTTGGCAATCATGATTGATTAAGCCCCAATTCCTTGGTGACTCAATCTCTCAAATCTTGATCAATAGCCAATTCCTTGGTCTAATTTCTCATGAGAAGAGATGAAGAATGGTCCCTAATTATACCACACATCATCATAGGTCCAAGTAGAGGGAGGATTATTTGTCACGATATCCAAAAACCAAAACCCAGATTCTACTCAAGTGTGAGAAGGGATTTCTAGCATGGTTTCATGTTTTCTTTTCCACGGTTCCATGAAACCTATTTTGCATTCAACCTCTTTCCTAAGATGATTGAACACTAACATTAAAACGAAATTCCTTCTAGCAAATTAAAGAGAAGATGAAAAGAAGAAGAAGAATAAAAACAATATCCATTGAAAAATAATAGAGCTCTCTTTCCCAATAGAAAGAGTTAGTAATTCATAACTAAAAGATATTTACAAAAGTAAGAAAAAAAAGAAAGGAAGCTGATGGTGAACAGAGAGGGTCTGAAGACTCCCCCAATCCAACATACCTAACTCTATGAAACTAAGGCATTTAAATAGGCTCTCCTAAATTACAAACTTAAATGAAATTAAAAGCAAATTACAATGAAATAAAAATAAAATATTCTAGATGCTTCTTGTGGCATTGATTGATTAATAAGTGTGGTTTGAATGAGAGTTGGAGTGGGCTTGATTGAAGGTTGGGGGCTGCAGGGGGAAGTTGGCGTGTGGTTTCAAGTGCCATTCCCACTTGATTTTTCACTTTGGATTATGACCCACTTTGAACGCTGAATAGATGGAGTTGTTTGTGCCTCAAATTTAATGTCCACTATAAAGTATTATATAATGTTGGAAAGCCCTGGATGTTAGCTTTCCAATGCTCTTAGAATCAACTCATTTGGACTTCTGTAGCTCAAGTTATTTCCAATTGAAGGTGAAGAGGTCAGTCTGTCAAGTACCCTGGCGTGCCACGCTCACTCTCTGGCGTGTCACGCCCATATGTTATGAAACTGGCGTGCCACACCTTCAATGATGCACAAAATCTTCCACTCCCTAGAACCTGGCGTGCCACGCCCATTATGAAAATAGAGCTGGCGTGCCACGCCTTCGATATCAAGTGGCACGCCCAGCTTTTGCAACGCTGAAATAATGGCCTTTTTCACCTCTAGTTTTAACGTCCACTCTAAAGTGTTATATATCGTTAGAAAGCTCTTGATGTCAAATTTCCAACTCCACCAAAATCAGATCATTTGGACCTCTACAACTCAAGTTATGTTCCTTTAAATATGAAGAGGTCAGGCTGGTAACTCTACAGTGGCGTGTTTTTCTCCTTGTGATTTTGGGGTCAATATCTTCCTTAATTACAGTGTCCATCATAGAGTGTTATTTATGGTTGGAAAGCCCGAGATTTCTACTTTCTAATGAAACTGGAATCACCTCATTTGGAGTTGTGTAGCTCAAGATATCTTCATTTGAATGAGAGGAGGTCAGGCTGGCATATGCCCCGTCGTGCCATGCCCAATGCTTGGCGTGCCACGCCCATAGTGGGGCTCAAAATCACTCCTCTGGAAGTTAAGCCTGGCGTTCCTCGCCCAAAACACCAAGTGGAATGCCCTCTTTGAGACATGGCTTCACAACTTGGCATGCCACGCCCATAGCAGCAAGTGGCACGCCCTCTTTGAGACTTGGCTTCACAACGTGGCATGCCACGCCCAGAGCTCCAAGTGGCACGCCCATTGTGTTGTGTTAAGCAACCCTTCTCTATTTCATTGGCCTGGCGTGCCACGACCAGAGCTCTGAGTGGCACGCGAACTTTCTTTGCTTCTTTTGTGCTTTTTTTTTGCTTTTTTTTCCCTGAAATTCAACACAAACCCATTTCAAAGCAATGTACCATAATATTTATCATTTAGTTCATGAAATTGCATTGATTAATGAGATTATGCTCTTTTTATGGTCCTTTTAGATAAGAAAAAAGGTGTAAATGATGCAAGTCATCACTTGGGCCCAACTTGGGCCCGGTCTAACCCGTTATTTTAGCTCGTTTGGCCCAACTTCGGGCCAAACCTTTAAAATTAACGCCTGGTTTTCAACTTCTAATATTTTTCTAGGGTTTTTGATAGTTTTCGCTTTTTCTCATGCGGTACTGGGCAGACTTGAACCGGTTCAACTGCTGGTTTGCGGTTTTTCACAGTTTTTCGCATAAACCACATTTTCTGACTCAGAAAGACCCACTGAGTCCAAAAATCACCTTTAAATCCTCAAATTCTCTCTCTAACTTTTTGAAATATAATTTGGGCAATATTAATTACTTAATTAACCGGTTGATTAATCGCGGTTCTTACATCAGTCACGTGTACACGTTGCTGTATGTTGCGCCAATGTACGTGCACGCGTCATTCATGCATGCGCGTCGCTCCTCGCTGCTCAACTTCTTAGTTTCTTGTATTATTTCCATTTTTGCAAGCTTCCTCTCCATCCTCTATGCCATTTTTGCCCTATATAGCATGAAAACACTTAACACACAGATCACGGCATCGAATGATATAAAGGGAAATTAAAAATATATAATTTAAAGGCTTAGGAAGCAAGTTTTCAATCATGGAACAAAATTAGGAAGGATATGAAAAACATGAAATTTCAATGATTAAGTGTGAGATTAGTTGACACAAACCACTCAATTCAATCCAAAATTCATCATAAAATAATGGTGCATCAATCAGGTTAAGTGCATAAAGGATAAAGACGGGGAGATGTTGGCTCAAGAGGAGAAGATCAATGAAAGATGGAAGAGCTACTTCTACAAGTTATTCAATGAAGGACTGAAGACTCGTAATGGCCCAACTCTCAGCATATCATGATCATACTAGAAGCTAAACGTGACCAACTTTTTTCCCCATACGTAATAATATTTAATAAATATAAACATATTCATTGTTAACACCTCGCAACTTTACGAGTAATTTATTTTCTTAAAAGCAATAGTAATTAAAAGTTGCATACATTCAATGTAATGAGGAGTAATAAACCCACACATATATAGAACAATAGAACGCAGTATATAAAACATCACATTATAATACACATCATGATACAAGAGTAGCTCAGTTAAACAAGTACAGGACTAAGATACAGCATCTCTCAATTAGTGACTCATATAATATACATATATGTACATAAGATGTCTAAGGGTCTGGCCTGTCCAAAAGCCCTTAAACTGGTACCCAGGCTAGCCTAAATCTATGACATGACTATTCCCTTTGAGCATACTAGCAAAAATGAGGGAAACACTCTAACATACCGTAGTTAGACTAGACGTCTCTAAAAGTCTCCTCGTTTCTGATCTAAAAGTCCCTCACAGAAAATCATTGGGCAGGTGGTGCTGCCCAATCGCTGGTAGCTCATCTGGCTCATCATTGCCAGAAGAGATATCTACGATCTTAGGGTCCTCCTCAGGTTGCATCCAAGAAAGAGGAAAGTCAGAGGGTACATCGGGATCGAAGAAAGGTGTACTAATAGGGTGCTGAAAGGTCTACCACGTACTACATAATTACGTACATGAGGTGCTGCACAAGAAATATAATACTCGCAGCCACGCATTGGGTTATCGTGGATATAAAGATGATTAATCTCGTAGAGCAGGACTCTCGTGTTCATCTGAAGAGGTGTAAGGGATAAGAACTGGGAAGTTCTTAGTAAGGTCAGAGTTTACAGTTAAGTCCATTTATAATGTCCATGACCACATAACCATGAATAAGTTCAGACAAATATATATATACATAATAATAGTGTAAGCCAAAACACAAATAATTGAACAAACAAAAGGCATATGCACAATCACACTCAATATGCAGTCACACAGTCATGCGCAAACAAGTATGATCCATGTCTGGTCCTACTACAGGTAATGAGCTCATTTGTCAGTTCGACCCGCACCCGACGCAATCCGA
Organism: Arachis ipaensis; assembly: GCF_000816755.2. NCBI lineage: Eukaryota > Viridiplantae > Streptophyta > Magnoliopsida > Fabales > Fabaceae > Arachis > Arachis ipaensis. Next base: position 71,567,256 of record NC_029791.2, read on the forward strand.
CCCTCCAAGTTAGATAAGGCCTTCCCAAAACTTAATCCCAGATTAAGTACCGCATACCCTCTACCAAGTACTCTTGACTTGTAGGACTGGTATTTGCTCAAATCTCAATATACCGCATGTATGCGAGTCAGGCCTCTACCAAGCATTTAGCTTACAGGGCTGGTACTCTCTTTATCGCAACCTGTCTGGGAAGCAACAGCACAATACAAGCACAATATTCTCAAACATCGCCCGAAGGATCATAAGTCACATATAACCATACTTTTCATCACTTAGAAATCATCTTTATCATCTCTCCAACATCATAAATCAAGAATCACAACATCACAGTGAGCTCATTTCACAATTCTTTTTATACATCACAACATCACAACAGCACACTGCTATATATCTTTTAACTCCTTTTCTTTCTAACATGATTACGAGTTCTAAATTTTGTTTCATTATTTTACGTACTTCTATACCTTTTCTTATACCTTTCATTAGGTATTTAGTAAATGGAATTAGGGAATTCTGGACTTAAAACGGCCTTTTTATCAATTTTTTATTGTTATTAATAAATTAATATTATTAATAAAATAACATTTTAATATTTTAATATTAAAATAATAATATTTTATTCAACTTTGAAATATTGCATTTTTACCACCAAACTTTTTAGAAATTGCATTTTGACCCCCTTAACTTTTAATATTTGCACTTTGGCCCTTCAACTTTTTCTTAATTAACTTTCAATCCTAAACTTTTTAATAATTATGATTTGACCCCAAAATCATCAAAAACAAACATTTTCCTTATCTTTCAACAAGCAAAAATCATTCTTTTCAAATGTTCATTAGATTTCCACTTAATTTTCAGCTAGCTTTTTATTCTTTTCAGTAACTGATTTTTACCCGATTTTCACCAAACTAAAGAGTAATGTTTCATCCATCAAATACACATCAAACACACATTAAATATCTTGAATAGTGCCTGAAAGGCCATGTTTTCCAGCAACAACAACAGCAACTTGATAGCCTTTAATAACTTGATTTTCAAGCATTAAAACAACAATATCTCATGATCAAATCGTCGCACAAACACTCAAAATCAAGCCTCAAGCAACAAGATCTGATTTCACACTTCAAGAACACAACAAATCATTTATTAATTTACCAAATATTACCTCCTTTGCAGTGGCCAAAAGTTGAACCAAGAACAAGCTTCAAAAAGCACTTTTATGCCTATTTTAACATAAAAAAAAAACTTTAGAACCATATGACCCATGAAGGTTGAAGCTTCATGATGATGAAAAGAAGGATTTCCTTAACTCAAGATAGCTAGAAATCATGTTTTCTTAGAGCTTATGGTGAGTGAATTAGAGATCCTAAGAAAAAACATGAAGAAAACATGATTAGCTTGATTTTCCACGATGGCCGAATCTTCAAGGAGGAGGAGCAGCCATCATACCTTGATTTACCCCATGAAAATTGACAAAGAAATGAAGCGGAGGAAAAGGTGAACACTTTTGTCGGATTAGATTTTTGATAGGGGTTTTACTTTGAGAAAGAATGCAGAGAGAAGCTCAAGCATCCATGGAAGTTTTCTTGATTTTCTCTCATGGAATTTTTGAATTCTAGCTTGTCTTGGAAGAAAAGTTGATGGTAATGATGAGCTTAGGGAGCGTGGGGTCAGGATAAGGTTTATTCTAGATTTTTATGTAAAAATATCTCAAAAAAGGATAATTACTAAAGCTAGATGTATTAGAACGCAAGTGTTTCTTACTTTTCCCTTAAGAAGCCTTTGCTTGGAGAACAAGAAAGGAAACATGTGGTGGCTAACCCTGGGAGATCCACATGTCATAGGGTGATGACTCATCAGAATTTAATAATAAAATTTCATTTTGAAGATAATTACTAAAATTAGATACGTCAGATTACACTACTAAAGGATAAACATGAACTTTACTAGTATAAATGATACTAGTAACAAGATAATCTTGAGAATAAAAGATAAATGATGAGGCATTAGCATTGCTAAGTCCATCTAAGAATGCCGGTATTATCCATTACCGGTAGATTTCTAGCTCAGTTATTATATTACTAAACATAGATCAACATTAACCACAGCAGAGGAAATAATAATATAATATTTTGAATAAAATAATAATATATAAATATTATATTAATATAATTTTCTCTGGAAATTTGGGACCGCCTCATCAAAATGAGACTAAACATGAAAATCAGAATTTTGAAATTCAGATCCGAAGTGGCTAAAAAATGCAACTTTTCGTGATGTGCCTACTTAGATTAGGAGAGGAGTCTGGTGCAGTCAAGCTGCTGAATTGGCAGCTAGATCACATAACACTTGTGCAGCAGAGGTGCTTATATGCACTACAATTCCGAAAAATTCCATAAAAATTATGTTTGATCCCGAAAAAGCGTCGTTTCTTTAGGGTTAGGCTATTACAAGACTCTTCCGAGCCTTGGTCGGTTATGCTCGAGGGAAGAAAATCAAAACTTCGACTACTATCGAAGGATTCGAGACTTCAAAGTAAAAGAGGCTCTAAAGCAGATGAAAAATAGCAAGGCAGTAGGACCCAATAATATCGGGATTGAAGTTTGGAAGGGCCTTGGAGAGAAAGGTATCAATTGATTAACCAAGCTTTTTAATGAGATTTTAAGGTCTATGAAGATGCCAGATGAGTAGAGAAAGAGCACCTTGGTACCTATCTACAAGAATAAAAGGAATATACAATATTTCAGAAACTATAAAGGGATCAAGCTTATGAGCCATACCATGAAACTACGGGAAAGGGTGATAGAACGGAGGCTGAGATAAGAGACACAAGTAACAAAGAACCAATTTGGTTTTACGCTAGGCAGATCTACTACTGAAGCGATATACCTATTAAAAAGGATGATGGAGAGGTTTCATAGTAATAAAAAAGATCTACATATGGTATTTATTGATTTGGAAAAAACGTACGATAGGGTGTCAAAGGAGGTCTTATGGAAGGTTTTAGAAAAGAAGAGAGTAAGGATCGCATATATTCGTGCAATTAAAGACATGTATGATAGGGCTACAACTAGTGTGAAGACTCAAGGTGGTGTGACAAAGGAATTTCCTATTGGTATAGGATTACACACCAAGGATCATCCTTAAGTCCATACCTTTTCACATTAGTCTTGGAAGTACTCACAGAGCATATCCAAGATCCGGTACCATGGTGCATGCTTTTTGCCGATGATATCATCCTTATGGGAGTGTTAAGGGAAGACCTAAATAAGAATTAGAGTTATGGAGAGAAGCTCTAGAAGTGTATGGTCTGTGCACAAGCCATAGCAAGACATAATATATGGAATGTAAGTTCGGCTTGCAAAGGAAAAACCCTAATATAGAGGTAAAGATTGGAGATAACATCCTACGAAAAGTTAAGAGTTTTAAGTATCTTGGGTGCATCATACATGATAATGGAGAGATTGAACACGATGTAAATCATAAGATCCAATCAGGTTGGTAAAAATTACGGTGTACGTCTAATTTTATATGTGACAAAAAAGTGCCTATAAAACTTAAAGGTAAATTCTATCGCACTGCTATCAGACCGGCTATGCTTTATGGTACAGAGTGTTAAGCGGCCAAAGGGGAGCACGAACATAAGCTATGTGTGGTTGAGATGAAGATATTGAGATGGATGAGTAGTCATACGCAATTGGATAGAATAAGGAATGAAGATATAAGAGAGAGAGTTCGAGTAGCATCTATTGTGAAAAAATATGGTAGAATCACATCTCAGGTGGTTCGGACATGTGAGAAGAAGACCGACAGAATACCCAGTCAGGAGGGTGTGGATGAGATGGAAGATAGACCAAGGGTGAAAGGCAGAGGAAGACCTAAGAAGACCATCCATGAGGTGGTCAAATGAGATCTACACACTACAAGGAAAAAGGCCTATGGCCACGCTTTAAAAGCATGGCCAAAAGCGGTTAATGCCCACGCTTTTGTGAGGGTAGTGATTGAATAGAGATTCGGCCACATTTTTTCTCGCCACACTTCAAAAGCATGATGAAAAGGGTCAATGGCCACACTTTTCTAAGGGTGGCAATTGATTAGAGATACGGCCACATTTTTTTCTGCCACGCTTCAAAAGCGTGGCCATAGAGAGAAACAGACACATATTGAAAGCATGGCAACATGGTTTCATTACGGTAGCATTTATAAAGCATAGCCAAAAAGTTTTTAGAAAAAACCCTAATAACCTGGCCCCCAACCCAATAATCCTCAAACTTGGCCAAAAGTTTCGATCGGGACTCTCTCACTCTCAACTCTTACCATCACTCTCATCAATGGCAACCCTGGAAGAGCTCAGATCCTCGCCGTCACCAGCACCGCTGTCGATGTGCCGTTAGCCTCCCCTCTGCCTCGTCTCCTCATCGCTTCTGTCCTAGCATCCAACAGTGTCAGCATCGTTAGCCTCCTACCATCTCCTCATTGTTTATGCAATTAGCCTCTCCTCTGTATCGTCGTCTCTATTATGCGCCAACGTCGACGTTTTGCCTTCCTTGTTATCACCTTCCTTGTCTTTTCACCGCTCTCCTACCATCTTCCTACTCTGGCCACCATTGCCTTCCTCTCTCTGTCTGTTCTTATTGTGTTGTGTGTGTGCGTTGTATTCTACTCTCTCTCTCTTCACTTTCTCTCTCTAAAAATACATTGCCATAGATTTGAAGTATCCATCGGTGCTCAATTTTTCATTCTTATACTCTCTTCTTGTTACCAGATATCAATTGCATACCAAAAAGAAAAAGAGTGGGATATTTTAGATCGTTATTGATTTTTTCATGTGATGGTTGTTAGTAATGGTGATGGTAGTGGTTGGAGGCAATGCAAAAGTGGATCTCAAGACAGACTTGCTTTGATTCCAAAAACCAGAGGCTGCTAAGAGGAAATGACTAAGCAGAACAAAGTAAGTAGTGTTTGTTTGTTTGAGTGAGGCTGAAGCAAGATGCACACTAAAGGAAGACTTGTTGCTGGTTCTCATAACAAGAACGAGTTTGTCCTCATCAATGCCGATGAGAATGCATGTGTATGTCTTCTTCTTTTCTTTTTGAGGGTTTTTCCATGTCTAGTACAATAGGGTTTATTCAATGATTTATTTCCTCCAATCTTTTCTTCTTTCATCTTTTCATGTTTACGCCACTGCAGAAACTACCCATCTTTGTTGTTCTTGCTTTCTTCATTGTCTGTAGTTGACTTGTTCATACTATAGCTGTCACTTGGTCCTTTTTTTTTTTAATTTTTCTTTTTTTCCCTGTATTAATCTCTTAGATTGAAGATTCTATTCTATAAAAAAATTGGAGTTGGATATTTATTTTGTGTTGGGAATATGCTTCAGATTTGATTGATTGAGCTTATATATAACCATTATTGGAGTAATCATCGACAATGCTTACAGATTCTTGTGATATTAGTTAGAACATAGTTTGACTTGTGAGGGTTAGGAGCAGATTGCCAACTATTTTGTCACATATGAGGAGATTTGATGTAATGCGTATCTGGTAGCACGAATCCCTACACTTTCGTACTGTTGTACTAGCAAGTGCACTGGGTCATCCAAGTAATACCTGAGTGAGTCAGGGTCGATCCCAAAAGGATTGTTGGCTTGAAGGAAGCTATGATTATGTTGCAGGTCTTAGTCAGGCAGATCATAAGGTTGTTGATTTGAAAGATGGAATTATAATGTTTAATTATAAGAATAGGAATGTAGTTGAGGATTGGAGCTGCTTTGCCTTTCTGAACTAACTCTGGCATTACTGTCTTCTCTGCTTGTGAATGACTTCTTCTATGGCAGGCTGTATGTGATCAACGCCATGGGCCGTGGTCATTGATCTCTTCTGCTATAGGTTGAACGCCATTGGTCGTGGTCATCCAATCTGACAAAGGGTGAAGTGCATAGCAGTCCATTCTCTTAGTGATCCTACTTAAAACGCCACAAACAAGGTCGAATCTTCCAGATCAGAGAATGCTGCTTCTTTGGATTCTAGCCTATACCACGGAGACCCTAATCTCCCTAGAAATTAGCTGAACTGGTGTCTCGAGAAGTCCCTAACGAAGTCGTGTATTAGCCGTCTGAGAGATGTATAAACATAGCTGTTGGTCCGTGCTTTCCAGTCACGTATTCACATGAACCCAAGTATACGTGGGTGTTTGTCAGGCACGTTCGTCTTAATGTGATGAACAGAGCTGATTGTCTGATCATCCTATTCACCATGATGAAGATCGAGTATACATCTTAGAAAGAAATCAAACACGGATCGGAGAAGAAATAGTAATACTTTTATTAATTCATAGGACTCAGTAGGTTTCATCCCCTCAACCTAGGAGGTTTAGAAACTCATGCTGAAGTAAAACACAATGATAAACATGTATGATGGTAAAAGTGTCGAAGAAGATCTCAATTACATAAACATAATCTCTTAAATACTAAACAAATGACTAGTAAGGGTAAAACAGTCTATCTAGTGCTAAAATTCACTTATGGGGCCCACTTGGTGAGTGTTTGGGCTGAACTTTGATGAGATCCACGTGCTATGATGTCTCTGGGCATGGAACGCCAGCTAGGGGCTCCTCTTTGGGTGTTTGGACGCTGGTCTCTGCTCTGTGGACGCTGGACGCCTGGAAGGGGGCAGGTAGCTGGCGTTGGACGCCAGTTTTGGGCCTTCTAATCTGAAGCAAAGTATATACTATTATATGTTGCTAGAAAGCTCTGAAAATCATCTTTCCATAGCATTTAAGAGCGCTCTATTTAGACTTATCAAAAGCCAGAAAAGTTCTTCTGAATGCAAGGAGGTCAGATCCAAACAACATCTGCAGTGCTTTCTCTGTCTCTGAATTAAACCAGAAAATACCTAAAATTACACTAAAAAACATAAAAAGTCATAGTAGAATCTAAAAATGTGATTTTAACACTAAAACCTATAAAAACTTAATAAAAGCTAAATAAAAATACTAAAAACTATATGAAAATGATGTCAAAAAGCGTATAAAATATCTGCTCATCAGTATCATATACTAATACCAATTGGGTTTGATTAGCCTTAAAGACATCGATAATTGAGTTTGTAAATAGATTTTGTCTCTTTTACTTTACTAGTATGTTGTGAATGTAAAGATTTTCCCTCAACTAATTATTGCAGTTAGTATTTAGTATTAAAAATGAAAATTATACAAAAATAAATGTGTAAAAATATAGTGATATGGGTTATGGCCTACCCGGAAGGAAAATATAATGGAAGACTTTACTGCCATTACTATATTACTATGACTTGTGATTGGTTCTTGTAACTCAATGTTTCGCTTTTCTAGAGGAAAATTACCATTTGGATTGTGTTAAGGAAAATACTAATCAACTATGATATGGTTTGCTTATGTGTTTCTGGCTGTGTAGCACTTCTCTAGTGTTATGCTCATTACTCAATAGACTGTGTGTTTGCAAATTCCTATTGCTAAATAAATGGTTCATGTTACTGAGTTCAAGAAGAAAGAGTAGCAATTAACTAGTAAAAGGCATAACTAACCTTGATAGAGGGTTTATACATAGTGGCAGAGCAAATTTTAGTTTTATATCCATGCCCTCAACAGTTTGTAAATACTTATTTTTATTTATTAATTTTGAGGAGGGCAACGCAATTGACCTTCTTTTTGTTTCAAGTCAAACAACTCATTTTATTGGTTAGTTTCAAGGTGTACTGCAGTTTCTATGTTCTAATATTATTTTAAACATGGGTGGTGCCATTGCCATTGCTGGGGAATTGCAATTGTGTGCCTTGTTATTGGTTATTGTATATATGTGAATATTGTGAATATGTTTACCTTTTGTCTCTTTGTTAGTTTTTGCTAGTTTAAGGATTTAGTTTTCTTGTTTCTTATTTGATTTTGTTTTCATTTGCTCTTGCTATCATGAATTCTCATCATTTTGGCTATGAGTTTGGTTACAACTATGTTGTAGAAAATGGGAATTTCAATGAGAATATGCATCAAGGATGGACAATCAAAGATGGGAGGAGCCCCAAGCTTATGGACAACCTTATTGGCAACAACCTCCTCCAGTTTCGTATAGGTATAATTCCACTCCTTATACATATCAATCTAATGGATGTGGTAATTTTCATTGTACTTGTCAACCACTACCACATGCCTATGAACCACCTCCTCAACATAGTTTTGTACCACCATACTCACAAGCCCTTTTCACCAAATGCCTTCCTATGACCCTTATCCATTATATAACTAAACACCCTTACCTCATCCTTGTGACCATTATGTTAGAAAATCCATAGAGCCACCACAATTACATCACAATTACTCCCAAGAACCACCTTCCTATTACGAATCCTTTCTCCAAAATAATGAACCCTCCTATCCACCCCATTCTCCAATAAATGAAACCCTTGGTCTTATTCTTCAAGGGTAAGAAGAGATGAAAAGGCAGGTACTAGAGTTCACGGCCGCCTTGGACGAGGTAGCAAATCGATTAGCCTCCCAATGCTTGAACACTCAAGGAACTCCCATGGCCATATGTGGAGAATCAAATGAAGAGCATAGCATGAAAGAGAGATTGGAAACTCCAGTGGAAAATGAGAAATGTTACTTTGTGTTAGAACAATTGGAGGAAGCTATGTATGTTGAGGAAGAGGAAGAAGTGGTTGAAGACTTAGGAGATACGGAACCTCCATGGGAACCTAGAGTGGAAGAAAACCCTTTCAAGAAGATTGAATTTTATGTTGAGGAGGAAAGTGCACAACCTCCAAGGCATATTCCATATGAATAATTGGACCGGATAGATCAAGAATTGAGTTCCCTTGGCAATGAGGATCATGCATCCAACCTTCTTGGTGGTGAGATAGAAAGCAAGGTAGAGGTGGAGGCCCTTAGAAGAAGAAGGACAGGTGTTGAATACGCTTTGTCAAGATCCTTGGAAGCTTCTTTACCTAGGTCGTCATCTACTCTTACACTTGAGTGGGTAAAAGTCATCTCTATTAGCTTTATTGTCCCACTCGAGTATGGTTTGCTTGAAACAGATGGTCAACTTAGGGAACTTTGTGGGATGAAGCATAAGAGAAGGATGTTTCGTGGTTGGCGTTGCAAATCAAGGCTCATTTTGGTTGATACATCAAGGATGAGATGCAAAGGTTGGACTAGTGCTCAATTAGGTGGGTTTAGAAGGAGAATTTGGCACTTCATTGAGAATTCATCTTGCTTAAGACCTGGATAGATTAATGATAATCAATTTGAAGACGGGTGTCAAAACAAAGTGTGGCATCCCAGATCGCATAAGGAGAATCAACTTTGGGAGCTCATGGTTTGTGAAGAACTCCATCAAGGCTTGGAGGCATTAATTTTGAAGAATGGAGCTTAGTTGAGACTCAAGCATTGGTGGAAGTTCAAGGATGGATTCAAGCACAAGCCACCTTAATGAGGAGCTCCCCATAAGTCCAACTTAAGGACAATAAATAAAAGTGCTAGGTGGGAGACACCCTACGATGGTAATATCTATCCTTTTTTCTCCTTTTGTACATATTGGTAAAATTAGTTAATTCATGTTTTGATTGGTTTGTTGAGTTTATTTGGTAGTCTAGTATGTTAAATAAGGTTTTATGGTGTTTTGGTAGCTGTTTGGAGGTTTGGAATGCTTGGTTTGGTGCAAGAATTAGGAAAAATTTTGAAAATCAGAGCACCAACCCACGCGTACGCGTCAACCACGCGTACGCGTCAACCACGCGTACGCATGAACCTAAGATTTTCGACCATCCACGCGTACGCGTCACCCATGCGTACGCGTGGATTCAATATTTCCACCTCCATACAAATTCCAGAGAGTTATGCCTACTTTGTGCGCGTTTTGTGCCAGCGGCACAGCGGCGACCCACGCGTAAGCGTGAAGGACGCGTACGCGTAGCCTCTCTAAATAACCCATCACGTGTACGCGTGACTCACGCATACAAGTCACTCCCATTTCACCATTCCACGCGCACCCGTCACTCCACACGTACGCGTGGATTGCCCTGTTTCACCATTCTTCTTTTTCTTTTCTTCTTTCGATTTCTTTCCTTCTTCTCTCTTCTTCCCTTTTCCTTTCCTTCTTCACCCATAATCTAACACTGCCAAACACCATTTATAACCATTCCTTTTAGACAGTTAGTTGTTTAGTTAGTTTTATTTTTGTCTAATTTTCTGTTTTTCATGATAAGTGTTGGATTATTAATTTTGTTTGCTGTATATTGCTGCTTATTATTAACTGAATGCTATTTTAGCATAATTATTTTTGGATATTCATTGTTGGATTTTCTTGTTGAGGTTACAATTTATTACTTGGTTTTGAATTTTTCATGCTTAAATTTTGTGAACACCAAGTACATGAGAATTGCCCTCAAGCATGTTAAATCTTTTTGAATTGCATGATTTGGCCACTATGTGATTTGAATCCTTTCCTTTGATTAGGCAATTTCTTGATAGATGTTGTGCCTTTATCTTAATGCATTGTGTTTCTTGATCATATGCATCCATATGTTTTTAGCTTGAATGCTTTCATGCTTCTTTATTGCTTGTTTGGTTGTCTTAACCTATGCGTTTAGAGCATCTCAAGCACACTAGAACGAGTGAAGTGCATGTTCCTTTTTGTGTAACTGTGACATAGCTTTTTATGTTATTATATGTGTTCTAAACCGCGCGCAACTTAGAATGCACACTCACTTTTATCCATGTCACACATTGGGTCATTCACTCCATTCTAGTGGTTTTTACTTCATTCCAACAATGTATGCTTCCTTACTTTTGCATTTACTTTTCTTACTATCTTGCCCTCTATTTTTAGGATAAGTCTTTATAACCTAAAACGAATGCGGAAGAAAGAACATGCACCAGCCGGTTGATCTACTAGCTGAAGGTGGCAACTCGGCAAGTCGCCGTGCCCCCTTGCTCATCTTTGCATGCACCGAGGACGGTGCAAACATTTAAGTGTGGGGAGGTCGTCCGATCAGTCGGCCTTTTTGGGTGACAAATTTCTAATCCCAACACTTTTGCATTTTATTTTTTGTTCTTTTAGGATTTCTTGTTGTATTTTTTTATTTTGCATATATATACATAAAAAGCTTAGTCAAAATAATAAAATTTTTCAAGAAATTTATCTATAGGGCATTGACATCCCAATTGATTTGAGTAAAAATCTTTCATCGAACTTGCTTGAATTATATCTTGTGGATCATGTTTTCGAGCTAAGAACACACAACCTTGAGAGTTTTGAACCTAATTGTGTGGTTACGTCATATAACCACTTATTTTCCTTCTTCTGTGCATTATTCTCTTTCTATGATTGGAATCTTTGATTTGTTTGATTCTTTATTTCCTTTATTCCATGTATATTTGCATTTATATGATTGAAGCCATTGTTTTGATTAGCTCACATACCCTAATAGCCTACCTTTCATCAACCATTGTTAGCCAACTTTGAGCCTATGATAAACCCACTTGTTCTTAATTTTACCACATTACAAGCCTTAAAGCAAAAAACAATAAATGTCCTTTATTTGGATCTTTGATTAGCTTAGGCTAGTGAGTGTGTATCATTCAAGTGTGAGGAAAAACTTGAGACATTGGTTGAGGTAAAAGTGTATTTGGTAATTTTGTTGAAAATCATGGGAATTGGGTATATACTCATGTATCACTTATGTTTAAACCATATGCATTGATGCTTTTGTGTATAGTTGATAAACCCATATTTTATGATATATTTTGTGCTTAATCTGAGTGATTTATTCAATCCTTCAAATAAAAAATGATAAAATAAAAAGAAAAAATATATATATTATAAGAAAAATTAAAAATAGAAAAAGAAAGAAAAAGAAAAGCAATAAAAAGGGGAAAAAATATCCCAAAGTAAGGATCAATAATATCAATGCATATAGGATGTGAATTGAAAGGAAAATGCATGAGTATCTGGAAAAGTGAGAATTAAGGGTAGTTTGGTTTGTTTAGAAATTTATAGGTTGTTATATAGGTTAGGTGGGAAGTTTAAGTTAATCAAAGATTCAAATTCTAGTCTACATGACCATATACAATCCTACCTTGACCCTAGCCCCATTACAACACATGGATAAGCCCTCATGATATTTGTATGCATGCATGAAATAATTGTTGATTGTTAGATGAAAAACAAATCTTGGAAAGCATGATTAGGGGAGAATTGAGTGAATCAACCCTAAACACTTGAGTGACTAGAGCGGATACACATCCGGTGAGGGTTCGATTGCTCAATTACATGTTTTCACCCATGATCATTTCTTTTCTTGCAAGTTTGTAAAATATTTCAATAACTCAATTCAATTGTGGGTTTAATTTGGTTGTTGATACCTTTAGCCCTTATGCTTATATTGATTTTCTTGGAAGTTGAATTATTTTGACCAAGTAATTGTATTCATTTAGATAGTTGCATATAGATAAGTTGCATTTAGTTAGTTTACATCTAATAATTATTGATACGCTTTGTCTCTTTCTTGGTTTAGCATGAGGACGTGCTTGGTTTAAATGTGGGGAGATTTGATGCACCACTATTTCGTGGTACATCTTGTGCTTAATTTAGGGGATTTTATCAACTTTTCCCACATTTATTCACTAAAATAGCATGGTTTTGTAAATTCTCCTTAATTTATGCTTAAGAGTGAAAACATATTTTTTAGGCCTTTAATTTGCTAATTTTAATTTGCCTTTGATTCCACTAGATGCCTTGATATGTTTGTTAGTGAATTTAGGTTGAAAAGGCTAGGAATGAATCCAAGGGATGAAGAGGAAAGCATGCAAAATGGAGAATTCATGGAAAATCAAGGATTTGGAGTGCATGCATCGACGCGCACGCGTGACAGATGCGCACGCGTGGAATATGAAGTCGCATGGCAATGCGTACGCTTGACATGACGCGTACACGTGGGAAGTAAAAATGCCAATCGACGCGTACGCATGACCCATGCGTACGCGTCGCATCTCACACGTGACCTCATTAAAGTAAAAACGCTGGGGGCGATTTCTGAGCTTCCCAGGCCTAGATCCAACTAATTTCTGAGTCTATTACATGCAGAATTCAAGAGGAGTCAAAGGAGAAGGGAGCACATATGGGAGTTTTTATCATGCTTTAGTTAGTTTCTAGAGAGAAGAGCTCTCTCTTCTCTCTAGAATTAGGTTAGATATAGATTAGGATTTCTTAGATCTAGGTTTGATTCATGCTTTGGTTTACTTTTCTTTTCTAATTTCTTGTTCCTTTACCTTTGCTTTCCCAGTTTAGTATTTTACTCTTTGTATTTGTTTACTTTGTTATTGATGCACTCTTGTTTCTTCTATTTTCCTTTAATGCAATTTATGTTTCATGTTCCTTTATTGTTGATTTGAGTTGTTGTTAATTTCCTTGCAATTAGTAGTTGTAGATTTATATTTCTTGCAATCTTATTTTGCTTTCCTTTTATGCCTTCCACGTGTTTGATTAAATGTTTGGAAGGATGTTAGAGTGGATTTTTGTGTTCTTGGCTTGGGATGGTAACTTAGGTGAAATTGAGTTGCTAATGTCCAAGTGTTGATAATTGATATCCATTGACTCTAGCTTCCATTAAGTTAATTAGTGAGGTGGCTAGGACTTATGGTTTAGGATTGGTGTAGCTCATCATTTGACTTTCCTTCACTTGTTAGAAGATGACTTAATGAGATTGATCCTTGCAATTATCATGTTGTGCTTAGTAACAAGGATAAAGATCCTTAACCATCAACCCTTGCCAATACCTTTTTACATTTAAGCTTCCTTTACTTTCTTGCAATTTATCTTTCATGTCCTTTATTCAAAACCCCAAAATATACTTTACCGTAACCAATAACAAGAACACTTCACTGCAATTCCTTGAGGGACGACCCGAGGTTTAAATACTTCGGTTTATTTTTATTGGGGTTTGTATTTGTGACAAACAAATTTTTTTATGTGAGGATTGTTTGTTGGTTTAGAAACTATACTTGCAACGAGATTTCAATTGTGAAATTCTCTACCATCAAATATTTCTTCATCAATGAGCATATTCTCAGTTGCTCATTTTCATGAAATCAATTCCATGCTAACAGGGATGCTGAACACATAATATGCTGTAGAATGAGAACAAATACTCTTGACGTTTTCAAAATTTTGCTGATAAATTTTACAATTACTCTAATTATTTATCTGTTTCTTTTACATTACTCTTGGATAAATTATATCGGTTTTATTTATTTTTGAAATTGTTCATCTCTATGATGTAAATCAGGTTGCACCTATTTAAGCAAAATGCTACCAAGATATAATATACCACATTTTTTGAAACTCGTTAGTACAGCTACTTCATATTTAATTCAATTTCTACTGCTGAAGGAAGTTACCACCAGCATTGAATCAAGGAAAAATGAGCTTTTTGTTTAGTTTATTAAGGAATGTTAGTACCAGAGATACATTGATCCACAGATGATGTTAATTATTCAACTCAATTTTTGAAAGGTTGTTATGAAGTGTACTAGGATTGTATCATAACATTATGCTATAGTTTTTTGTAGATCCGTGTTTTCAGTAAATAATCAATCGAAGATTGTAATCAAGTGCTTGCATAGGAAGTAACAAGCATAAGCATTTTGCATAATTTATCTTATAAGAATAGCTTATTGATTTTTCATAATTTTGGGGAAACTAGAAACAATATGTGCTACTTTGCTGGAAGGCAAAATTCTAATTTAAGTCCTGACAAACAAATTCTCAGTTTATTTTTACTATTTTATTTTTGGCAGAATTTGTGTGAGTATTGATTGTATAGAGTTAGTGTAGTTTGTGTTTTTGAACAATTTAGTGTAGTTAGTGTACTTATTGCTTGTAAATTTCAGTGGCATTGTAGCTTGTAGGGATTAATTAAAATTGAAGGGAAGGGGTCCGATAAAGGTTGAAGTTAAAAGGAAAACAGAACTGGGTCCTAATGCATTTTCCCATCAGGTTCTTGGCCTTTTCCTTCTCTTCTCTTTTGGCCTCAGATCTTTTCTTGTTTCTTATTCTGTATTCAGTCCACCTTTTCATGGTTGTTTATTTGTTTATGCAGTTGTGCTGGACCTTAACTTGAGTTCTCAGCTTTTATGATTGTAATTTTCACAATAAACAAGGATTCAGTAATTGAGGAACCTGTTTCTAGCATGGGAGTTTGGAGAAGAAAACATACTTGATTTTTGTCTAGAGGCAACTATGAACTTTTTGTCATGTATATCATTTTTATCTAGAGGCAACTAGTTGGATTTACATAATTGATTCCTTTTTCAATGCTAAGATTCTAAGGAACACAAAAACCTGGTTATTGTATAAATTATCTTGCTGGATTCTGAGAGAAATAATGATACTTAGAAAATAAATGAAAAAAAAAGTAAGCTGGAGTTTATCACTGACTTGAATAAGAGTTGCCTTTCTGCAGATGTTGACAGGCTTACATATTCAGTGTTGCCTCCTGATAATAGTATTGGGGAAAGAAGTTGGTCAGGACTTTGCTTTAGCCCAAGTTAATGGTCTATGGTGAGCTATTTCCTTAGTCAAATGTGTAGAGACCAAGACTAATATTTTGCTTTCTTGTGATCAAAATCTCTTGTTGATTATCACTACTAATGTTATTAAACAAGTGTGTAGAGTTAATATCATTTCCCTCTTGGTTATGATCTATGATATTTGTGCTGTTTTCCAGGCAACTGTTGCACATAGCTTTTGCAAAGCGATCTATATTTATGACCAAGATATACATGTTCGTACGTTACAACCGTAAGGATTCTGTATAGTACTTCAACACTTTTATCTTAAATTTTTATGGAAATAGGAATAAGTAACGACCCTTAATTGCTTCTCCATGATTCATTCTTATTTTTCCAACCATGCAATACCCTTTAGACTTGAATATGACATAACTTTGACAATTTACAATATTTCTTTGGCTATTTATTTTTTATGATAAGAATTTTATGTTGTTCACTTTAATCTCAATCGTAGATTTCTCTCTTTTCTTGTTTTGGTTCACATTTCAGTTCAGTTCAATTCCTGTGGACTGTGTTGTTTTTTTCTTATTAGTCAAGACAATCAAGTTTATGTATCTAGCTTACTTTAATTACATAAATTGGCTTATTTTCTTATTTTTTCTTTTTCGTTTCCTTGGACATAAGTGATATTAAGTGACCTGGTATTTGCTTGTGGAGTGACAAATGAATTTTTGCCGGTATAGAAATTATCAAATGATCAGTCGTAGTATAGTCTAAACCGACGCAAAATCCTTCATCAAACAAATCTACAATCTATATCCGAGAGTACTAGTCTCCCGAGTCGTTCTCCCTTGGAATTGCCAAAGTGTGCATCTTATTGATTTAGTAAGCTTTGTTGGAATTCTTTGAAGGTTTTAGCAAAGCAATGAGAAACAAACAATCAATTATCAAAAGACTTGGCTTAGGGTTGGCATTAGAAATCCTATCCTTATAGTCCATTCAATGTTGACAACAATTAGGCCTTGCTCCATTTAGTTATCCCCTAGGTGTAGAGAGAGGTCAAATGAAAGCAATCAACTTGAGTCACAAGTCCTAGCTTCACCTTATGGGAATCTAGCTTTAGTGCACTCCAAGCCAACTAGCAATCCCTAATTCCAAATCAACTATTGATACAACTATTCAACTTCTTCCAAGGACCAAACCCTATGCCAAGTGTGAAAATTCTACTCCATAACTAATGTTGTCATTTTATCAAACATGTGATGAGCAATAAGGAAAGTCATAGTAAAATGGGAAGAAAAGTCAAATTGAAAGTATTGCAACACAAAGATCTAACAACAAGTCTCAAAGAGTAGCAATAAAAATCCAAAATAGAGATGAAATCCAAAATTACAAAGTTGAATTCTAGATCTATGAGAATTGATCAATTGCATCTACTACTTGAAATTGGAGAAAAAAATCTATGACATGAACAAAGTGGAGTGAGAATTGTAATGGATCTCACCAAAAAAGTCATTGAAGATTCAGAAGTTAGATGAGGATGAACCCTAGTGAAAAGCTTGGAATCTCCCTCTTCTTCTCCCCAAAAAGTGTAACTAACTCTCCTCTCCTCCAAAAATATCTAGATCTTTCTCTCTTTCGGTCCATTCCTACTCTATATCATGAAACCACTTAACACACAAGTCACGACATCGAATGGCATCAAGAGAAGATTAGAAATGTATCTATTTTAGTGCGAAATAAGCATGTTTTCATTCATGAGGCGCAACTAGGAAAGGAATGCAAAATCTTGTATTTTCATATAGAAAGTGTATGGAATCATTGATAAAACCCCTGAAATCATCACAAGATAAATCCTCAAATTGGGGTTTGTCAACCTCCCCACACTTAGATTCTAGCATGTCCTCATGCTTAGAGGAATACAAAGAAACACAGAAGACCGAGGGATTGCAAAAGTATAAGACTCATGAAGTGCAACCTACTTATATGCATGCAACTATGACTAGTGCCACTATCCACTTGGTTGGGAACAAATTAGCCTTCTTAGGACATATGCGAACACATGGGGTACAATGATGGTCAAAGCATAGGACTTGCCACTTTCTAAGCATCAAATGCATATATGCAACCTTGCATGAGGAATGCTCGCGAGAACCGGGAATCAAAGGATTGAGCATCGAACCCTCGTCGGAAGTGTTTGCACTCTAATCACTCGGTGTTTGGGGTTTATTCTCTCAATTCTCCCCTAATCATGCTT
>NC_029791.2:71588160-71590303 GCF_000816755.2 Arachis ipaensis
AGGAATGCAAAATCTTGTATTTTCATATAGAAAGTGTGTGGAATCATTGATAAAACCCCTGAAATCATCACAAGATAAATCCTCAAATTGGGGTTTGTCAACCTCCCCACACTTGGATTCTAGCATGTCCTCATGCTTAGAGAAATACAAAGAAACACAGAAGACCGAGGGGTTGCAAAAGTATAAGACTCATGAAGTGCAACCTACTTATATGCATGCAACTATGACTAGTGCCACTATCCACTTGGTTGGGAACAAATTAGCCTTCTTAGGACATATGCGAACACATGGGGTACAATGATGGTCAAAGCATAGGACTTGCCACTTTCTAAGCATCAAATGCAATATGTGCAACCTTGCATGAGGAATGCTCGCGAGAGCCGGGAATCAAAGGATTGAGCATCGAACCCTCGTCGGAAGTGTTTGCACTCTAATCACTCGGTGTTTGGGGTTTATTCTCTCAATTCTCCCCTAATCATGCTTTCCAAGATTTGTTTTTCATCTAACAATCAACAATTATTCAGTGCATGCATACAATTATCATGAGGTCTTTTCCTAGGTTATAATGGGGTTAGGGTCAAGGTAGGGTCGTATATGGCTAGTGGACTTAGGATTTGAATCTTTGATTAACTTGAGCTTTCCCACCTAACCTATATAGTGACCTATACAATTAAGTGCTAACCTAACTACTCATTCCTCACTTTTCCACATACTCATGTATTTTCTTTTCGTCTCACTATACTTATGCATTGATTCCTCTTGAGCTTCACTTTGGGGCATTTTGTCCCCTTTTTTCATTATTTTTCCTCTTTCTTTTTTTTTCTTTCTTTTTCTTTAGTTTATTTTTTTTCTTTTCTTTTCCATATTGTTTTTCTCAATTTTTTTTTCTATTTTTTTTTCTATATACAAGAGCGTCAATGCATGAGGTTTTACATTTGATCAATACATGAGTATGTACCCAATTCCCAATAATTTCAATAATAATACAAAATACCCTCTTATTCACCCAATGTCCCAAGGTTCCCACACTTGAATGATACTCACACACACTAGCCTAAGCTAATCAAAGATCCAAATAAGGACTTTTATTGTTTTCCGCTTTAAGGCTTGTAATGTGCTAAATTAAGAACAAAGTGGGTTAATCGTAGGCTCAAATTTGGCTAACAAAGGAAGATAGAAGGTAAGGCCACTTGGGTGAGTGAGCTAATGAAATGATGGCCTCAATCATATAAATGCATCAATACACCAAATAATGGACATAAAGAGTCAAACAAATCAAAGATCACAATCATAGGAGGAGAATAATGCACACAAGAAGGAAAAATAAGTGGTTATAAGATGTAACCACACCATTAGGCTCAAATCTCACAAGCTTGTGTTCTTAGCTCAAAACCATGTTTCCAAAATATAATTCTTCATGCAACTTTGGCATCAAAGCATTAAAATTTGCAATGCCATGGTCGCCCCAAAGTGTTGGTTTCCTAAGAGAGAATTTCATTGTTCCAACCAAGCAGACTTATCATGCGAATGGTGCCAACTAAAACCTAATCATGCAACCTATCCTAATTTATTCAGATGTTACCTACGGAGATCGGTCGGCCGACCTCCCCACACTTAAAACTTAGCACGGTCCTCCGTGCTAGAGGTTAGGCGCACTGGTTGATTGAGCTCCGAGTGTGCCACATCTCCAATGCCATTGCTATCACCGCTTGAAGTTGCGGTGGAGGTGGAGATATCGGGTTCCTCCATAGGTGGGGTGATTATGCTTAGAAGCCTCTTCACATGAGCATAGCGGCGTTGGTTACGCCTCTCATAACGGTCTAATTTGTTGTGAAGGTCCTCAAGGCGTTGGGCGGCCGATTTTTGTGATGTAGATGAAGTGGTAGCGTGGCCAGTTGGTGTGGGCAGTTCAATGTCCTTGGTGACTTCCGGAGGCTTGAGGCATCTCTTGGTCGGGATGATATCACCATCGACCGGTATTGAGGTTCGCCTATCTTTAGTCTCCCGGTTGACGCCGGCTTTCGCAACTAATGCCGTCACTAAAGCGGGGAATGGTAGATTTCCCTTGGCATGAATGAGCCCCATGGATTGGCGGATGGCACGCGGAACATCGACCGGTTTCTCGGTCAAGATGCACCATATC
>NC_029791.2:71590786-71650599 GCF_000816755.2 Arachis ipaensis
GCTTTATGGTCCCCCGAATCCAATATGCGTCGGGTAAAGCAATGACGCGAAGGATCGCGCCCCAATCGAATGCGCGGTCAACGCATGTAGCCAAGACTTCTTGGTAGGCGTCATATGCATCCGTTGACGGTGCAATTCCAAGGACTTCTCGGATGGTTTCCACTGTGACCGACACTTGTTTTCGGCGCACAAATATGGATGTGAGATGAGGTGAGTGGAAGTTGGAGTAGAATTCCACCACCCATGAGAGATTGGCCTCCGTTGGTTGCCTCAAGAGGAACCTCCAATGCCTCCGGTCAATGTGTGGCATCACAATCGGACTGAGGTGAGCCGGTAAGACTAGGAGGGGTTCCGGATGGTAATTCCTTTCAATCATTCTGGAATAGACAAGTTTGCAGTAACGGTTGGGAAACTTGTTTGAATCCTTTGGAGGGTTGTCCTTCTCTAGAACGTCAACGGGGCCCTTGGTCTTCTTCAGGAGGGGCCTGGCCGTTAGTTCTTGGCGGGCTTTATTGGAAGCTGGCTTCTTGGGGCCTTTCCCGTTGTCCTTTTTGATGACCATCCTGTGGAAGCAAGAAAGGGAAAATATCAAACCCAAAGAAGTGGAGGTACGTGAGCTATATGTGATGAAAGTTATGCCATAAAATATGGGTATCTTTGTTACATGACAGCTGCAACATGTAACTAGGATAATGTGTGAAGAGCAAGGCAAATAATTTTCATGTGGTGCAATGGTAGTTTAAGCATGCAAGGAAGAAGCATGAGAAGCACACACCCTTAGGGACCATAAATGGGGATGAATGGTTTGTGGAAAGTCGGGATGCACTCAAAAGTGATTGGTTGAGAGGCAAGGTAGTCACAATAAGTCCAAAATTCAAGTGTGCCTTTCATCGAACACTTGGTGTGCATCCCTCAAGTAGTATGTGATTATGTGAAAATGAGAGCAATGTAACTTTCCACAATCCATTATTAATGAATATAATGCATATTGAGTGCAAAAAAAGTAAGTAACACCATTCATCTACTCATGTAAGTGAGTTTGGGGCCTAGATGCCCATGAAGAATGGGATTGAAAGAGAGGGGAGAGCAAAGACATCCCAAGGGAGTAACTAGAGAAAGAAGGGAGAAAGAGAGAAGAAGAAAAAAAAGAGAAGAAAGAAGCTACCTAAAAGATGGTGCAACTAAAGGAATAAGAACTACAAGAGATTAATGGACTAAGAGGGGGCCTAGGGTAGTACCTTGTGAGATGGAGAAGGATGTGGAAGAAGAAGAGAAGCGGAATGAGAATGAAGGGGTCAGTGTGCCCTTCTTAAAGGTGGCGTCGAGTACCGGCGCGTGCGCGCGCGGTGCACGCTCGCGCAGGGAGTAAGGTGACTAGGGGCGCGCGCGCGCGCACATGTCGCGTGCGCGTCCATGCGCTTGGGCTGGGGGCACAGGAGAGGCACAGGGGTGGCATAACTCTCTGGACGAAGTACCAGAGATTGCTTTAGCGTGTGTTGGCGCGCGCGCGCACAGTGCGCGTACGCGTCCACGTGGTTGTGCCCCAGGCATGAGAGGGGCCTGGAGGGGGCTCAACTCTCTGTGAAATGGCCCAGAGAGGAGTGCAGAGATAAGTTGGACTTTCAGCAACTTATAGTGTTTATTCAAGAGTTGCATCCCTCAAGAGGAACACTTCAAATTCCTTGGCGTTCTTTCTTTGCTCACCATGATACAATTTGAGACGGTGCCCGTTTACCTTGAAGATGTCCGGGCTTGATGGGTGGCGCAAGTGGTAGACTCCATAAGGTTCTACTTTCTCCACTTGGTAGGGCCCATCCCACCTTGATCTTAAGCTTTCTGGGTAGTAATCTCAACCTTGAATTGTAGAGAAGGACTAGGTCACCGGGTTGGAATTCTCTTCTCCTAATGTCCTTGTCATGGATGGCTTTCAACTTTTCCTTATAAAGTCTGGAGTTGTCGTAAGCTTCCAATCTCATACATTCTAATTCAGCCAATTGAAGTTTTCTCTCTACTCCGGCTCCACCCAAGCTCATATTACACTCCTTTACGGCCCAATAAGCTTTGTGTTCAATTTCCACCGGTAAGTGACATGCTTTGCCATATACAAGCCGGAAGGGGCTCATGCCAATGGGTGTCTTGTAAGCCGTTCGATAGGCCCACAGTGCATCGGGGAGTTTGATGCTCCAATCTTTCCTATTCGGCTTTACAATCCTTTCTAACACATGCTTGATTTCCCGGTTAGAGACTTCGGCTTGGCCGTTTGTCTGAGGGTGGTAAGCCGTGGCGTCTTTGTGGATGATGCCATATTTTCTCATGAGGCCGTCTATTCTCTTGTTGCAAAAGTGGGATCCTTGGTCACTTATGATTGCTCTTGGGGCGCCAAAGCGACAAATGATGTTGTTCCTCACAAAAGAATACACAACATTAGCGTCATCCGTTCGGGTGGGGATTGCCTCAACCCATTTTGACACATAATCGACGGCTAACAAGATGTAGAGAAAGCCATTGGAATTTGGAAATGGTCCCATGAAGTCAATTCCCCATACGTCAAAGATTTCGCAAAAAAGCATATTTTGTTGGGGAATTTCGTCCTTCTAGGAAATATCTCCAAACCTAATACATTGGGGACAAGATTTGCAATAGAGGGAAGCATCTTTGAGAAGAGTTGGCCACCAAAATCCGCAATCAAGGATTTTTCTTGCCGTTCTTTGGGGCCCGTAGTGACCACCTCCTTCGGAAGCATGGCAAGCGTCCAAGATTTCTTGGAATTCGGTTTGAGGTATGCACCGTCGCACTATTTGGTCCGCTCCACACCTCCACAAATAGGGATCATCCCAAATATAGTATTTGGATTCGCTTTTTAGCTTATCCTTTTTGTGTTTGTTGAGATTGGGAGGGAAAGTGCGTGAAACCAAATAGTTTGCTATTGGGGCATACCAAGGAACCACTTCCGAGATTGCATGCAAAGCATCTAAAGGAAAGGAATCATTGATAGGAGTGGTGTCGCCTTTTGTGTGTTCGAGGCGACTTAAATGGTCCGCCACTAGGTTTTGGGCACCGCTCCTATCTTTGATTTCCAAGTCAAATTCTTGTAATAAGAGCACCCAACAAATTAATCTCGGTTTTGATTCCTTTTTTGCCAACAAGTACTTTAGTGCCGCGTGATCCGAATACACTACTACCTTGGAACCAAGAAGATAGGCTCGGAACTTGTCCAAAGCAAAAACAATAGCCAAGAGTTCCTTTTCGGTAGTAGTGTAGTTGGATTGGGCTCCGTCTAATGTTTTGGAAGCATAAGCTATGACATAAGAAATCTTACCCTCGCATTGTGCTAACGCAGCTCCTATCGCATAATTCGAAGCATCACACATGATTTCAAAGGGTTGAATCCAATTGGGTCCCTGTACAATAGGGGCTTGTGTCAATGCTACCTTGAGTTTGTCATATGCTTCCATACATTCCTTGCTCATCTCAAATTCGGTGTCTTTTTGTAGTAATCGAGAGAGAGGTAAGGCCACCTTGCTAAAGTCCTTGATGAATCTCCGGTACCACCTCAAGAATGGTTGGGTTAAGTTTCCTTTGAGGTTGTCGGACCGGTCTTGCTCCTTCTTCAAGAAATATGCGGTGCTCGCATACTTGGGGGCTTATTCCCACTAAATCCGCCAAACTCCACCCAATTGCCCTTTTGTTTTTCCTCAATACATCAAGCAATTTTTAAGTATGATTAATGCCTTCTTTGAGTGATGGTTCAATGTTCACTTCTAGTAAGGTGGTTGAGGTGGTGAAAACCTCTTCACCTTTTCCAAATCTTAGCCGCCTCCGAGCTTGTCTAATATGAAACAAAGTTCGTTCTATTTCCGGATCAAAAGGGGCTAAGCTCGGATTCGGTTGTGAACGCGTCATGCAATGAAGGGGAAATGGAATTCATTGTAACGATGAGGAGTTAGTCAATTGAGCAATCCACAATGAAGTGCAACTATGTACATATATACACACTTAATCCAAAACAATAACATGGCACACTAAGCAAAATCCCCGGCAACGGCGCCATTTTGACAAATGAATCTTTGCCGGTATAGAAATTATCAAATGATCAGTCGTAGTATAGTCTAAACCGACGCAAAATCCTTCATCAAACAAATCTACAATCTATATCCGAGAGTACTAGTCTCCCGAGTCGTTCTCCCTTGCCTAAGTCACGTGACTTCTTTAAAAAATCATATTCGCAAATCGGCGCGCACGCGCAAGGCACGCGCATGCGCCGTTGAGACGTCTTGCAATGTGCGCGGAGGCGTGATGTACGCGTGCGCGCCCATGAAGATCCTGGCTTAGCCGCTTCTCAAGCCGGCTCTTGGCATCGGCTCCACGTAGCCGTATCCGCGCGGGCGCGCCAGGTGCGCGCACGCGCCTATGCGAAAATTCCCAAGGCTTAATCCTCATGCTTCCTTTCTTCGTACCCGTCTTCTTTCTCTCTTTCGGTCCATTCCTACTCTATATCCTGAAACCACTTAACACACAAGTCACGGCATCGAATGGCATCAAGAGAAGATTAGAAATGTATCTATTTTAGTGCGAAATAAGCATGTTTTCATTCATGAGGCGCAACTAGGAAAGGAATGCAAAATCTTGTATTTTCATATAGAAAGTGTGTGGAATCATTGATAAAACCCCTGAAATCATCACAAGATAAATCCTCAAATTGGGGTTTGTCATGGAGGCAAAGGAATAATTGAAAATCTGCTAAATTTTGAATATGTTCACTTTTAGTTGCTAGAATTCCTTTGTTATTTTTTCATATTTCAGGCTTTGGCATCCTACCTCATTAAACTTCATGCAGAATATAGTTAATGGAAACCAGAGTCCTATAATAGTTGTTACCGAAGGATGCCAGGTGAATTTTCTCACAGCTCAATTGGAGGAAGACCACCAAAAAAGGTATAATGTCAAATTCTGGCATGTTTTTCGATCAAAGGAAATCAGATTGGCTTTCCTTGTGAGAGGGGGACTTCTGGTAATAATGCTTGTTTCTTTTTCTTTTACTCTTTAATCTTCTTTTAAAGTTTTTTTACAAGATAACACATGTTTTGGTTTGCGACTTTGAGTAATAGGCTAAAAGAAAATAAAACTAGTGTTGCCTAAAATGAAAAGTGAAGCTTCAAAATAATTTATCAATTTTGTATCTATTTTTGCCATCTTTTGTAGGTAACAAAATTCTCAAATGTTCTAGAAAAAATTATGTATGATCTAAGGGAAGGGAGTTTAAGAGGGCTAGAGGAAGGAGGAACAGCAAAGGACTTAGGATTTAAGTTAGATTGTTTCTGTATTTTTCTTCAGTTTTTAGGTTTGGAATTTGAACTTGAGATTTATTTTGTATTTGAGTATTAGTTTTTCAATGTATAAAATAATTATAGTAAAAATTATATATGTCACTAATTATTGTTTGTTTTGTCTTGTAATAAAAATTGCTTACTATATTTAAAGGTTTGGTAATAAAAAAGAACTGAAAATTTATATTTTGCAGCGGTGAAGGTAAAAATAAGAAAAAGGATTTTTTTAAATTTATAAGGCTATTGCCACGCTTTTAAAGTGTGGCCGTATCATTGGCTATGGCCACGCTTCAAAAACGTGGCCATATCTCTCTCTAACGCCACGCTTTGAAAGCGTGGTCATATCTCTCTCGGTTGCAACGCTTTAAAAGTGTGGCCATATCTACCACATACAGCCACGCTTTTAAGTGTGGCCATTTGTAAAAAGCGTAGCAAAAAAAGCATGGCGATAGAGCAATCGCCACACTTGTAGATGTGACCCTTTCAAAAGCATGACGGTAGCTCAAAAAGCATGGCAAAAAGCTATCGCCATGCTTTAAAAGCGTGGCAATAGAGCTATTTTCTTATAGTGACATGTAAACAATCTCTCTATCGACATGATACATAATAGAGCTCAATTGTGTCGTTTGATTCATGTAGCTGATCCGACCTAGTAGGACAAGGCTTTGTTGTTGTTGTTGTTGTTGTTTATATTATATTTTAAATATTTTAAAATATAATAATATGTTTATATTATTGCCCTACTCTAAAATTTTGAAGAAGACCATACAATGCCATAACGGATTGTTACATCGAAACCTAATCTCTGCCGTATCTAAAGAAAATCAGTCGTTCGGTTGATAGTAGATACATTCGTAAGGAAATATATTGGAAAAATCCATGACCGGTGAAAGACAGAAAGACGGTTCAGTTTGAAATTGCGGTTTTTTTTCCCAAAAAAAGGAGTAAGAAAGAGACTCTCCCAAATAATAATTTATACTTCTTTGATACTTGATGTACTTCCAACTCTCATAGGACTCTGGGGCACCCTGACACACCCTAGAGAATCTACAGCATTCCTCAAACTGACTAGTGTAATTGGTCACGGGCAATGAGCCTTGCTTCAGTTGCATAAGCTCCAACTCCCTAGCTTCTCTTACTGACTCGGGAAACTATTTCTTGTAGAAGGCCATTTGAAACACAACTCAAGGAATCTCCGTATTCAGAAATCGCAACAACTGGCACTCTCTTTGGCACCAACATTGTTCCTCTCCCATCAATTGATAGGACACAAACTTTACGTATTGGTTAGCCGGGACATGCTTGGTGATGAATCCATATTTGATGGTAATTTTTGGTTGCAATTGAGTGGATTTCATCATGAAATCCTACATTTATTCCCTTAAATAGCATGCTTTTGAGTTTTCCTCCTAAATTGTGCTTGATTGTAAAAATATGCTCTTTTGTGCTTAATTTAATCAATTTTATTCCATTTGCATTCCATTCGATACCTTGATGTTTTTGGTGAGTGATTTCAGATATAATAGGTACAAATGGCTTGGTAAGAATGGAAGAGAAGCATGCAATAGGGAGAAAGCATGAAGAAACAAATGAGAAAAGCTTTGCGAAGTGTGCGTGCGCACAACCTCTTGTGCGTACGCACAGGTACCAGCGTGTGACTTCATTAAAAAGTCACGTGGCTCACGAATTGAGGGGTTTGGAGGCCCAAATCTGATGGCCTAGAGCTCATATGAAGGGGACAACACTTGAGGAAATAAAGCATATCATTAGTAGTAGTATTAGATTGTTTTAGGAGGCTTTAGATTTTGCTTTCTCTTAGTTTTCTTCCAACTTTCTTAGGATTTTCATTAGGGTTTATCTTGCAAAGTGCTATTTCCATTTTTTATCTTGGATTTTTGCTTGCCTCCACTGTAAGTATCTCTTAATTTTCTCTAAAATTACTACACTTGAGCTACACTTTCTTATAGTTAAAGACATTTTGTTAATATATACATATTTTTGCATCTTTGAATTCTTGTTGATGAACTTGATATTTTTTGTTATTATATGTTTGCTTGAGTTACTAGTGTTGATTTTGATCATTTGTTGCTCATAGTTTCAAGCATTTTTTCCAATTTTTCCATTCTTTATGATTATGCCCACCAAGTTTTTATGGAAATATTAATTTTGATTATGAGATAAATCTTCACCTCTTAGCTTAGGGAAAATGAGCATATGGGGCACTAGAGTTGTAATGTCCAACATTTAGTGATAATTCTTGGGTTGTTAATTGTTCTTGTTTCCACTAACGCTAGCTTTTTACTAAAGTAATTAGTAAGTGAGCTAGGATTTATGGATTAAGAACAACTATGCTTATTTGACTTGTTCTTCAATGTTAAGGACTAACTAAATGAGATTAATCCATCATAATTGTCATAGTTGTGGTTACAACAAGGAAAGGATTCCATAGCTTATCCCAAGCCAAGATTCCATTTATGTTTTGAATCATAGATACACATCAATCATTTTCAACCCTTACTTGTTCATATTACATAGATAGTTCTTTAATTGGTTTGTTGGTTCATGATGATTAGACTTTTGTGTGGTCTAGAATTTCACAATTGAAATCTCGTTGCAATATAGTTTCTAAACTAACACTACTCCTTCCAAACAAAAATTTGTTTGTCACTAGTACAAACCCCTAAAATCTATAAACCGAACCTCGGGTCGTTCTCCCTAGGAATTGCAACAAAGTGTCTTGTTATTGGTTATGAGGTATTTTGGGATTTTTGGGATAAGAGACATAAAATGTAAATGGCAATGAAAATAAACTAACAACTGAAAAGGTCTTGGCAAAGGTTGGTGGTCAAGGATCTCTATCCTTATCACTAACCACAACATGAGAATTGGCAAGGATCAATCCCACTAAGTCAACCCCTAACTAACAGTAGAGAAAAGTCAAGTGAGCTATATCAAACCAAGTCCATAAGTCCTACTTCTTCACCAAATCAATTAGTGAGATCAAGAGTTAATGGCTCCCAATCGTCAATCACTTAGACATTAGCAATTCAAGAGTTCCTAAGTTACCTTCCCAAGCCAAGAGCATAAAATTCTACTCTAAAATCCAACCAAGCATTTTATCAAACACTTGGAAGGCATAAAAAGAAAGCGTAGTAAAATTGCAAGGAAAGTAAATCTACACTACTCAATTGCAAAGAATTAAACAACAAGAAAACAAATCAAAAATAAAGGAATCAAAAATTGCATTGAAGAAAAATAGAAGAAACAAAAGTGCATGAACATAAAAGTAAAGAATTACATGAATTAAATACAAAACTAGAAAGAGGAAAGGTAGAAGAAGAAGAATTACAAAGAGAAAAGTAAATCCAAGCATGAAATTAACCTATATCTAAGAATTCCTAATCTAGATCTAACCTACTCCTAATCCTAGAGAGAACAGAGAGCTTCTCTCTCTAGAAACTAACTAGTTCTAATCCTGATGTGTGTCAATGATGCTAAGTTGTTGATTCCCTTCAATCCTTGGTCCTTTAAATACATTTTGGCGCCAAAGTTGGTTGCAAATTGGGCCACACAGCTCTCAGAAATTGCTGGGCACGTTTTCTATTAAAAAATCACGTGCGACCACCGACGCGTACGCGTACAGTGTGCGTGTGCGTCCCTTGCGTTTTTGTGATCCACGTGTGTGTACAGTGCGCCTGTGCATGGATGATGCTTCTAAAATTTTTGGCTTTCCATATGTTCTCCACTTTGCATGCTTTCCTCTTCACTCCTTTGATCCATTCCTAGCCTTTTCAACCTGAAATCACTTAACAAACAAACCAAGGCATCTGGTAGAATCAAAGGTGAATTAAATTTAGCTAATTAAAGACCTAGAAAGCATGTTTTCACACTTAAGCAAAAATTGGGAGACAATCATGAAACCATGCTATTTCATTGAATAAATGTGGGTAAAAGGTCATAAAATCACCTAAATTAAGCACAAGATAAACCTTACAAATGGGGTTTATCAGTTCATTAGTTGCAATTTTGATTGTTCTTTTATTCCTTCAATTGTTTGCCTTGTTATTGAAACCCCCTTGCTTTTCACAACTAAAATTGTGCACTTGTGGCCACTAGTCCCTTGGGAAGACGACCTGGGATTCTACTCCCGGATTAAATTAGTTTTTAAATTGTGACATCTCTAATCTAAATTTTGGTTGTGATTTGCCTTGTCAGTTGGGACTCGATGAATCCATATTTGATGATGATTTTTGGTTAGAATTGAATGGATTTTTCATCACATAAGCTCACACTTATTCCCTTGAATAGCATGCTTTTGATCTCTCTTCCCAATTTATGCTTGATCATGAAAATATGCTCTTTTATACTCAATTGAATCTATTTTATTCCATTTGCCTTCTATTCGATGCCTTGATGTTTTTGGTGAGTGCTTTCAGGTATATAAGGTAGGAATGGATTCGAGAAAATGAGGAAGAAGAGCATGCAAAGTGGAGGAAGCAAGAGAAATCAAAGGAGTGAGCTCAGACACGTGTGCGTGCGCATAGCACAGCTAGCTGTGCATACGCACAGCCACCCAAGCAGAGCGCGTGGATTACATCGAGCGCGTCGCGCGTCCAGCCAAGAATCGCGTAGTGTGCGTACGCAGGGCTTCTTGTGCATACGCACAAGCCTGGATTTTTTGCGAGGTGTGCGGACGCACGCATCTGTGCGTCTGCACAGGTGTCCGCACATGACTTCATTAAAATAGCACGTGCCTCGTGATTTGGGGGCTTTGGAGGCCCATTTCTTAAGTCTTCTAGCTCATATTGGAGGGGAAAATGAAGACATAACATAGCATATCATTTAGTATAGTTTAGGAGTAGTAGTAGGAAGTTTTAGTTTAGTTTTTCTCTAAGTTTTTCATCATCTCTATTAGGGTTTATATTAGGGTTTTACATTCAAGTGCCCTTTCCATTTTTTATCTTGGATTTTGCAAGCTTTCATTGTAAGTATTCTCTTGTTATTACTCTTTATAGTTACATTGTCATTACTCTTTCTTCTAGTTCAAGTTATAGTTCAATTTTGCTTTTCTCTTGCAGTTTCAATTTCTTATTGATGAATTTGATGTTGGATGTTGATTACATGCTTTCCTGTGTTATTCTTGTTGATTAAGATCAATTGTTGCTTTTAGTTTCAAGTCTTTACTCATTTTCCTCATGTTTAAGCGTTTTGCCCACCAAGTGTTTGACAAAATGTCAAACATGGTTTAAGGCTAAATTTTTGGCTCTTGGCTTGGGTAAAGTGAGCAATTGGGTTCCTAGAGTTGGAATGTCCAACATTTAGTTTCAATTATTGGGTTGTAATTATTCTTGTTCCCACTAACGCTAATTTATTGCTAAGGTAATTAGCAAGCAAGTTAGGATTTGATGCTTTCAATCTTTTATACCTTTATATGTTGATTTCTTTCATACTTTACTTGTTTATATTACATAGTCGGTTCTTTAATTTCTTAATTAGTTCAATCATTACAATTTTGCATGTTCTTTTATTGCTTTATATGTTCATTTATTCATTCACAACCCGTTGATCACTACAACCGAAATTGCACACTCGTTGTTCTAAAGTGCTCCTAGGGAGATGACTCGGGAGTCTAATACTCGCGATTTTAATTTGGTTTGCTTGTGACATATCTTGTGAATTTCCAATTTGATCCGAGGGGCCAATTCGTCGGGTTGGGACTATACTTGCAACGTTAAATCTGTTTTCTTTGGATAACCGAATTCCTAACCCACATGCTAATTAGATCCCCTCTCCCATCAAATTTTGGCGCCATTGTCGGGGAGTTCACTTTAAGTGCAATGAGTGCTACTATTGCCCTTCATAATTGCATGGTTTTATTGCCTCCTCAGTTGAATGACACGGTCGCTTCCAGACCCGAGATTGGCCACTTTTGATCCGAAAATTAAAAGAACTTTAACTCGTTTAAGGCAAGCTCGGCGCCGGGTAGCTTTTGTGGATAGTGAATCGGGTTCCCTTGAGGAGCACTCTCATTCACTATCATCAACCATCCATGACCATCATTCTCCAATCAACGAGGAGACTCTATATTCATCTGTGGGGAGTATTGAATTCTCTTTGAGTGACTCAGGTGACACCGACATGGTGGACCCACATAGATGAATCACCTTGAAGGAGGCCGGAGCTCCTGATATTAACTTGCAACCACTCCAAATCTTGTATCCGGCCTTAGACCCAAATTTTGAGCTCAAATCTGGCATGATAAACTTGCTCCCCAAGTACAATGGACTGCCTGGAGAGGATCCCTTGAAGCATCTCAAGGATTTCCAAGTTGCTTGTGCAACCGCAAGAAGACATGGGGCCGATGAAGTTGCAGTATTGGTCTTCACCTTTCCTTTCCCTTTGGAAGGGAAAGCAAAGGAGTGGTTTTATACTCAGACGAGTGAAGTTAGATCCAACTAGGACTTGTTGTGTAAGGAGTTTTTGGAAAAGTTCTACCCTCCCCAGAAAATAGACAAGTTGCGAAGAGAGATTTCTTGCATTGTGCAACGGCACAGGGAGACTTTGTATGAGTATTGGGAGAGATTCAAGAAGTTGCTAGAGGCTTGTCCTCACCATCAGATTGATGAGTTGGTTCTCATTAGTTATTTCTGTCAAGGAATGCATCACCAAGACAAGCTTCTCCTAGATGTCGCGAGTGGAGGTTCATTGACTAAGAACAAGACCGCTGCGGAAGCATGGGAAGTTATATCAGACTTGGCAGACTCCACTCAGCACTCAAGGGCGAGGAGCCCCCAACCGAAAGCTGTGAATGAAGCTTCTCCCTCCGGAGATGCTATTTTGACTAAGACCCTTAGTGAAATGACAATTATGTTGCGACAACTCACCCAAGGGCAACAAATTCCTCAAGCTTTGATAAGTGATCAACCTCAACCTCAAAGAATTGAAGGACCACCAATGGTATGTGGTGTTTGTGCGTGTAACACTCATTACACTGATGAGTGTCCTCAGCTCCAAGAGGACACTACATTAGCGGTAGCTAACTCTAACCCACAAAAACCAAATTACACCCAAGGATCCAACCAACATGGAGGAAATCAAAACCAAGGGTGGAGGGATAACTCAACCCAAAGGTGGAACCAAGCTCCTCAAGCTCATCCCAACCAAAACGCACAAGTCTACTACTATCAACAACCCCATGGTCAACCACAATACCAACAACCATACCAACAATCATACCAATAACCCCCACAATCTCAACCTCAAGGAAAGTACCAACACCCACATAGTAGGCCTAGTCCTCCTCAAGTTAACCAAGCCCTTCCCTCCAACCAACCTCACATGAATGACACAATTCACACCTTCATGCAAGAACGAGAGTTCCATAAGAAACAAGAAGCATATATGGCTACAATAGCCGATGCGTTTTCCCGTTTGACGCTTCCTCCTCAAACCGCAAAAAACAACCAAGAAGCTTCAACCTCAAGTAGTTTGCCCTCCCAACCTCAACCCAACCGTAAAGGTAGCATCTGTGCGTCCGCACCCACCTGTGCATCCGCACAGCCCTGAAATTTTCTCCATCTGTGCGGACATATCAGCCTGTGCATCCGCACGAGCTTTGATTTACCCTCTGGTCGCAGTGCCAGCACAGCCTGTGCGTGCGTGCTGCCAGTTTTCCTTTCCCTAAGCGAGCGCTCATCTGCGTGCGACCATATGCACTCCCTTTCCTGCTCCATCTGTGTGGCCGCACAGACGTGTGCATCCGCACGTAGCTTGATAGCCCCTCTGGTGGCAGCGAAAGAACAGCTTGTGCATGGGCATAAAGTCCCCCATTCCCAACCTCTGTGCGTAAGCACGGACCTGTGTGCGCACGCATACAAGCCTTTGACCTCAAGTTCAAAAAATAAAAAATAAAAAATAAAACTCTATCTGTGCGGCCACACGTCTTTGTTCATCCGCACATCCTTTTGCATCCCCTCTGGCCGCAGCGATCGCACTAGTATGGCAAATGGAAGAATTATGTTCCCACTAGTATTGCATACTCTGATTTGAATGCTGAAGCTCGTATATGGCATCAAATTGTGGCGAACTACATCATCCCGAGCACCCATACTACCCATGTGAGATTTAGAACTGCTTTGCTACTTTGGGCTATTATGCAAGGGAACCATATAGCCATCTTTCCCTTATTGTGCAAATCGATTTGGAAATTGATTGAGAAGAAGAATGTCAGCATTCCATTTCCATCGATGGTGATGCGCTTAGCAAATGCAGCGGGGGTAGAGAGGCGACCAATGGATATAATACTTGAGTTTCCTAGAGGCAACAAGTTCATTTCGAGGGTAGATTTGGAGAGATCAACAAAAACAACCCCCTCCAAGAGGAAGACACCCACAGCACGACCATCAAGTCTACCAACTCCATCAACTGCTTTACCTTTTCTCCGTCCTCTTCCGGATCTATTCCACGATATCTTGCACGATATCCACCACATGGAGCATTTGGAGTACAAACATTTTGAGTGGATAGCGGCAAAGTTAGAAAGAAGAGAACCCCGCGCGATTCCTCCAGCTTCATCCGAGCTACCTGGGGAGGAGCTTGATGCAGTTGACCTTCCTATTTTTGAGCCCACCAGCTGTAGGTGGCCCCCTCTTCATCCTCCTGGATCATGAGCATGCATGGAGGACCGTGCACAATTTAAGTGTGAGGGAGGATCGATGACATCAAGGGGGGTAAAAATTTCTTTCTTAAAGACACTTTGCAATGTTTCTTGTAGTACTTTTTCTTTATTTTGAGTAGCTTTATTCCTATTGCATCTTGTTTGGTTTGTTGTGAATATTTCTTTATCGTTTATGGATATTTAGTAGTTGATATTTGCATTCTGCATGATATGATGAATAAGTGGTGAAACACCAAGGAATTTTCATGAAATCCTTTTCTAAAGGCATACCATTGATTGAATTGAGGAAAAATTATTTTACCAACTTGCTTGGAGTATTTTGTTTATAGAACATGGAAAAAGGAGCTTGAAAAACATACTTTGTGAGATTTGAGCTTTAATAGATGGTTGCATCTTTCAGCCATAATGTTGTTATTATGTGTGATTGTACTCCTTTTTTATTGTGATCATTGATTTGCACGATTCTTTATGTCCTGTATTTGTGTTTGGATGCATTTAGCATGATTGAGGCCATCTTTGATGATAAACTTACTAACTTATATGGCCAACCCTTGCATTCACCTTTGTGAATCCCTTTGAGCCTATGGATCCCCTTTTGTTCTGATGATAGCACATTACGCCCCTTAAGCGGAAAACCATTGATGTCCTTGAATTATTCATTGATTAGCTTGGGTAGATTAGTGTGTAAATTCTAAGTTTAGGGGAAATTTAGGAAGCATTGGTGATAAAGGCATGAATTCTTTGTGAAAATTTTTGGGAATTAGGTAATGCTCATACATTTCATTAATTGAAACAAATGCATTCATAGTTCAATTTAAAAAAAAAAAAAAACTTGTGCATAACAAAGTAAAAGTAAAAGAGTAAATAAAGGATGCATATGCCATGTTTGAAAAGAAAATGCATGAGTAAGATGAGATATAAAAAGAAAATAGGTGAGAAGGTTGCATTGTTATGTGTATATTGGTGATGTAGGATTAGGAGGACATTCAAGCTAATCATAGAATTAATTCTTTAAGTCCACTTGACCAAACTTCATCCTACCTAAACCCTAGCCCCATTACATCCCTTTAAAGACCTCATGATACTTGTTATTCATGCACTAAATACTAGTTGATTGTTAGATGAATTGTAAATCTTTGAAAAGCATGATAAAAGGAGAATTGAGTGGTTAAACCCTAAACGCTGAGTGAATTGAGTGGATACACATCCGGTGAGGGGTTCGATTGCTCAATTCCATGTTTTTACACCTCATACTCTATCTTCTTGCAAGTTGTTTGATTGGATAGTTTTAACAACTTCAATTCAATTATTTGGATATTGATCTTAATGCATGGACTCTTTGCATGGGCCCTAAAGTTTTCTTGTGATGGATTGGAATTTCATGGTTTGTTTCTACCAACTCTCATCAGAGTACATATTAGAGATTAGTCGTAGGATAGTTGCATGCATTTAAGTAGTATATAGCATAAGTCATTTTCCCTTTTCATCTATCTCCTTTATGTGTTTAGCATGAGGACATGCTAGTGTTTAAGTGTGGAAAAATTGATGAATCAATATTTGATGATGATTTTTGGTTAGAATTGAATGGATTTTTCATCACATAAACTCACACTTATTCCCTTAAATAGCATGCTTTTGATCTCTCCTCCCAATTTGTACTTGATCATCAAAATATGCTCTTTTATACTCAATTGAATCTATTTTATTCCATTTGCCTTCCATTCGATGCCTTGATGTTGTTGGTGAGTGCTTTCAGGTATATAATGTAGGAATGGATTGGAGAAAATGGAAGAAGAGCATGCAAAGTGGAGGAAGCAAGAGAAATCAAAGGAGTGAGCTCAGAGACATGTGCGTACGCACAACCACCCAAGCAGAGCACGTGGATTGCTGATGAGCAGATAATTTATACGCTTTTTGGCATTGTTTTTAGTATGTTTTTAGTATATTTTAGTTAGTTTTTATTATGTTTTTATTAGTTTTTAAATAAAAATCACATTTCTGGACTTTACTATGAGTTTTTGTGTTTTTCTGTGATTTCAGGTATTTTCTGGCTAAAATTGAGGGACCTGAGCAAAAATCTGATTTAGAGGCTGAAAAAGAATTGCAGATGCTGTTGGATTCTGACCTCCCTGCACTCAAAGTGGATTTTCTGGAGCTACAGAAGCACAATTGGCGCGCTCTCAATTGCGTTGGAAAGTAGACATCCTGGGATTTCCATCAATGTTTTATAGTCCGTACTTTGCCCAAGATTTGATGGCCCAAACCGGCGTTCCATGTCAGCATAGAAATTCTGGTGTCAAAACACCAAAACTGGCATAAAAGCTGGAGTTAAACGCCCAAACTAGCATAAAAGCTGGCGTTTAACTCCAAGAAAAGTCTCTAAACATGAAAGCTTCAATGCTCAGCCCAAGCACACACCAAGTGGGCCCGGAAATGGATTTCTGCATTAATTACTTATTTTTGTAACCCTAGGCTACTAGTTTTCTAAAAATAGGACCTTTTGCTATTGTATTTTCATCTTTCAATTCATCTTTTGATCATCTTTAAATCATGTTTTGATGATTGAACCCTCTTTGGGAGGCTGGCCATTCAGCCATGCCTAGACCTTTTGTTCTTATGTATTTTCAACGGTGGAGTTTCTACACACCGTAGATTAAGGTGTGGAGCTCTATTGTTCCTCATGAATTAATGCAAAGTACTATTGTTCTTCTATTCAATTCAAGCCTATTTCTTCTCTAAGATATACACTCGTTCTTCAACCTGACGAATGTGATGATCCGTGACACTCATCATCATTCTCACCTATGAATGCGTGCTTGACAACCACTTCCGTTCTACTTGCAATAGCTTGAGTGCGTATCTCTTAGCCTTTTGGTTCATGACGCATGGTTGCCTTGCCTGACAACCGAGCCTTCCAGTCCATGAGATCAGAGTCTTCGTGGTATAGGCTAGAATCAATTGGCAGCATTCCTAAGATCCGAAATGTCTAAACCTTGTCTGTGGTATTCCGAGTAGGATCTGGGAAGGGATAACTATGATGAACTTCAAACTCACGAGTGTTGGGCGTAGTGACAGACGCAAAAGGATCAATGGATCCTATTCTAACATTATCGAGAACCAACAGCTGATTAGCCGTGCAGTGACAGTGCAGTTAGACCATTTTCACTGAGTGGACGGGAGGTAGCCATTGACAACAGTGAAACCCAACATAAGCTTGCCATGGAAAGGAGTATGAATGATTAGATGAAGGCAATAAGAAAGCAGAGGTTCAGAAGGAACAAAGCATCTTCCTATGCTTATCTGAAATTCTCACTAATGAATTACATAAGTATCTCTATCTTTATTTTATATTTTATTCATCTTTTAATTATTAATTCTCCATAACCATTTGAATCTGCCTGACTGAGATTTACAAGATGACCATAGCTTGCTTCAAGCTGACAATCTCCGTAGGATCGACCCTTACTCACGTAAGGTTTATTACTTGGACGACCCAGTGCACTTGCTAGTTAGTTGTGCGGAGTTGTGACAAGGAGTTGAGATTACAATTGTGCGTACCAAGTTGTTGACGGCATTGATTATCACAATTTCGTGCACCAAGTTTTTGGCGCCGTTGCCAGGGATTTTTCGAGTTTGGACAACTGACGGTTCATCTTGTTGCTCAGATTAGGTAATTTTTATTTTATGTTTAAGCTTTTTACTTTTTATTTTTCGAAAAATTTCAAAAAAAATATGTATTTCTATTTTGTTCTTCAGAGATTTTAAGAATGAATTCTAGAGTTTCATGATGATTTGTTGAAGTCTAGTTGGCTGTGAAGCCATGTCTAATCTTTTGGACTGAGGTTTCAACTTATCATCACAAGGGCTTGTTGATTTCTATCAATCTTGCTATTGAACGTAATGATCTGCTAAAGCTTGGCTGGCCATTGGCCATGTCTAGTATTTTGGACCGAAGCTTTCACTGAAAGCTTGGCTGGCTAGTAAGCCAT
The DNA here is from genome assembly GCF_000816755.2 of Arachis ipaensis. Lineage (NCBI taxonomy): Eukaryota > Viridiplantae > Streptophyta > Magnoliopsida > Fabales > Fabaceae > Arachis > Arachis ipaensis. The sequence goes on from NC_029791.2 coordinate 71,608,780, forward strand.
GTCTAATTCCTAGACCGGAGTTTTGGACTAACATTGCATGATTCTTGGAATTCTTATTAAAAATTTTGAATCTCTTTATTTTCTTTTCCATATAATTTTCGAAAAATCACAAAAAAAAATTTACAAAATCGTAAAATCAAAAATATTTTATGTTTCTTGTTTGAATCTAGTGTCTAATTTTAAGTTTGGTGTCAATTGAATTCTTCTAATTTTCAAAAATTACATGCATTATGTTCTTCATTAATCTTCATGATGTTCTTGATGATTTCCTTGCTCTGATCTTTAAATTCTCTTGTTTTGTGTGTTTAGCTGTTTCTCATATGCATTCTCAATTTGTTAGTGTTTCTAATATAAAAATTTTTAAGTTTGGTGTCTTGCATGCATTGTTTGTTTGTTCTTAGTTTTCATGATTAGTTGCATTTTGATTATTTCTCATCATCAAAAATTCAAAAAAATTTTCAAAACCATGTCTTTTCAAGTCAAATAATACAGAGAATTGAAGATTCAGATCATTCAGCAGAGGAATTAAACAGAAAAAGCTGGGCATTCAAAACGCCCAGTGAGGAAGGAAAACTGACGTTTAAACGCCAGCCAGGGTACCTGGCTGGGCGTTAAACGCCCAAAAGGGTAGTATTTTGGGCGTTAAACGCCAGAATGGATACCATTCTGGGCGTTTAACGCCAGGATGGCACAAGAGGTAAGATTTTGTTTTTAATTCAAATCTCTTTCAAATTTTCATAATTTTTCAAAATCAAATCTTTTTCAAATCATATCTTTTCAATCATATCTTTTCAAAATCAATTTCTTTCCATTTTCTATTTTTTTACTATTTTCGAAAATCCTTGCTACAATTAATGATTTAATTCAAAATTTTCAAGTTGTTACTTGCCTATTAAGAAAGGATCAAATTTTAAATTCTAGAGTCATATCTTTTAATTTCTTGTTAGTTAAGTAATCAACTTTAATTTTAAAACTTTCTTTTTTTATTTGATTTTCAATCATATCTTCTCAATCATATCTTCTCAATCACATCTTTTTCAAAAATTACAAAAGGTGTCCTTCTGACATGCTTTCAGAGTGGAGCATCATAGGTATCTTCTATGATGGTCTGTCTGAACTGTCCAATATGTCATTGGACAGCTCTGCTGGAGGATCTCTTCATCTGAAGAAGACGCCTACAGAAGCTCAGGAACTCATTGAAATGGTTGCAAATAACCAATTCCTGTACACTTCTGAAAGGAATCCTGTGAATAATGGGACGAATCAAAAGAAAGGAGTTCTTGAGATTGACACTCTGAATGCCATATTGGCTTAAAATAAAATATTGACTCAGCAAGTCAATATGATTTTTCAGAGTCTGTCTGGAATGCAAGCAGCAACAGGCAGTACCAAAGAAGCTTCATCTAAAGAAGAAACTTATGATCCTGAGAACCCAGCAATGGAATAGGTGAATTACATGGGAGAACCCTATGGAAACACCTATAATCCTTCATGGAGAAATCACCCAAATCTCTCATGGAAGGATCAATAGAGGCCTCGACAAGGCGTCAACAACAGTAATGGTGGAAGAAATGGGTTTAACAATAGCAAGCCTTTTCCATCATCTTCTCAGCAACAGATAGAGAATTCTAAGCAGAGCCATTCTGACTTAGCAACCATAGTCTCTGATCTAATTAAAACCACTCAAAGTTTCATGACTGAAACAAGATCCTCCATTAGAAATTTGGAGGCACAAGTGGGTCAGCTGAGTAAGAAAATTACTGAACTCCCTCCTAGTACTCTCCCAAGCAATACAGAAGATAATCCAAAAAGAGAGTGCAAGGCCATCAACATTACCCACTCGGCCGAACTTAGAGAGGAGGAAGAGGCAGTGATTTCCATTGAGAAAGACCTCAATGGACGTCCACTGGCCTCCAAGGAGTTCCCTAATGAGGAACCATGGGAATCTGAGGCTCATACAGAGACCATAGGGATTCCATTGAATTTACTTCTGCCATTCATGAGCTCTGATGAGTATTCTTCCTCTGAAGAAGATGAAGATGTTACTGAAGAGCAAGTTGCTAGGTACCTTGGAGTAATCATGAAGTTAAATGCCAAGTTATTTGGTAATGAGACTTGGGAGGATGAATCCCCCTTGCTCACCAAAGAACTGGATGACTTGACTAGGCAGAGATTACCTCAGAAGAGACAGGATCCTGGAAAGTTCTCAATACCTTGTACCATAGGCACCATGACCTTTGAGAAGGCTCTGTGTGACCTGGGGTAAAGTATAAACCTCATGCCACTCTCTATGATGGAGAAGCTAGGGATCCGTGAGGTACAAGCTGCAAGAATCTCACTAGAAATAGCAGACAATTCAAGGAAACAGGCTTATGGACTTGTAGAGGATGTTTTGGTAAAGGTTGAAGGCCACTACATCCCTGCTAATTTTATAATCCTAGACACTGGGAAGTGTATGGATGAATCTATCATCCTTGGCAGACCCTTCCTAGCCACAACAAAAGCTGTGATTGATGTTGACAGAGGAGAATTGGTCCTTCAAGTGAATGAGGACTCCCTTGTGTTTAAAGCTCAAGGATCTCCCTCTGTAACCATGGAGAGGAAGCATGAAAAGCTTCTCTCAATGTACAGTCAAATAGAGCCCCCACATTCAAACTCTAAGTTTGGTGTTGGGAGGCCATCATCATGCTCTGAGTATCTGTGAGGCTCCATGAGAGCCTACTGTCAAGCTATTGACATTAAAGAAGTGCTTGTTGGGAGGCAACCCAATTTAATCATATCTATTTATTTTCCATTGTTATTTTATGTTTTCTGTAGGTTGATGATCATGTGAAGTCACAAAAACAACTAAAAAAGCAAAAAAGAATGAAAAATAGTATTAAAAATAGCACACCCTGGAGGAAAAGCTTACTGGCGTTTAACGCCAGAAAGGGGAGAAAAGCTGGTGTTAAATGCCAGAAATGGGTAGCATCCTGGCGTTTAACGCCAGGATTGGCAATTAAGGGGGCGTTTACACGCCACATGGTGCAGGGATGAGAAATCCTTGACACCTCAGGATCTGTGGACCCCATAGGATCCCCACCTACTTCATCTCTCTCTCTCTTCTTCACACCACTCCATAACAACCTTCCCCAAATTCCCTCCACCAATCACCTCAATACCTCTTCCCCAAATACCCCTCTCTCCACTCCTATATAAACCCATCTTCACTCCTTCATTTTCACACATCATACACACTACTTCTCCCCCTTGATCGAACCACAAAATCCCCTCTATTTCCTCCATTTTCTTCTTCTACTCTTTTCTTTCTTCTTTTGCTCGAGGGCGAGCAAACCTTCTAAGTTTGGTGTGGTAAAAGTGTTGCTTTTTATTTTTCCATAACCATTTATGGCACCAAAGGCCAGAGAAACCTCTAGAAAGAAGAAAGTGAAGGCAAAAGCTTCCACCTCCGAGTCATGGGAGATGGAGAGATTCATCTCAAGGGTGCATCAAGACCACTTCTATGAAGTTGTGGCCAAGAAAAAGGTGATCCCCGAGGTCCCTTTCCAGCTCAAAAAGGGTGAATACTCTGCTTCATTGCATACTCTGCTTGTGTGTCTCATGCCGTTAGGGTATCTTTAGGATACATATGGCATGAATGTCTATGAGCACTCATTTTGGGAATGTTCATGCATAACTTGAGACATTAAGATTGATCACCTTAATGTTGATTTTTTGGTACGGATAAGACCTCAATGACTATGAATAGGCATGGTTTATTCGAGTTCCGAACGACAAATTCGTGAGAGGCACAACTATTCTTATAGCTGTTATGATCTCCATGGCCATGGCTATGTGATATTTAGATGCTGTAAGGAACGAACTGATATCTTTGTCAGGATGGCTTGAAGGAAATAGACTGCTTGAAGATGGATTCTACATGTGGCTGAAATTTTGAGGGCAAAATTTTCTTTTAGGAAGGTAGAATGTAACAACCGTGATTTTCGAGTATGCGAGATCTTTTTCGAAGGCACGGAAACCTCTGGAAGATCAGTAAGGGGAGAACCTCTGATATATCAACAAGTATCTTAATCCTCATTGTCATTATATTATCTTTAACTCAGGACCTTAGTTAAGGCAAGCTCGATAACGCGGTCACAAAGAACCTAGTTTTTGAACCGTATCGGTTAGGAGTTTTGATTCGGTTTTTTGTAAATAGTTTCAGTTTGACGAACCGGACTCGATTCATGATAGAAGAGAGATAATAGTATAATATTAGTATTATATTAGTATTATAAGATGATTGAATGATATTATAAGGTTACCTGGTCTGTTTTAGTTAAAAACAGGAAATCGGTTTAACCAGGTTTACGGTTTACTGGTGCAGCTTAGCACCAGCACTCTCTGATGAATTTAGCAATGCTAAGGCCTCATTATACATGTTTTATTCCCATAATAAATATGTTACTAGTGTCATTTATGCTAGTAGCTCATAAAATAATTTTTAGAGATGTTTTTACAAGTGTTTCGATACATCTAGTTTTAGTAGTTGTACACTTGAGATATTTTAATATTATTTTAACCCACCTCCAAGCCAACCAATCACAACTCACCTTACACCCCCAAGAGCTCCAAGGCTGTCTCATTTCATCATTTTGGCCGAAAATAACAAGAGAGAAAAGAGAGAAACTTTCATAAACACTTAATCTTCAAAGCTTGATTTCTTCTGAACTAAAACTCAAATCAAAATTCCGATTTCACCAAAATGATCCTCTCTTCTTCCTCTACATAACCATATAACATATCAAGTCTGGAAATAAGGTGAGATGGCTGTCTCCCTCCCTCTTCAATTTGGTTTTCAAGGAAAACCATGCAAAACATGTGTTTTCTTGATGTTTTTCCTTATGAATCATGCTTAACTTGACTTGAGGGCCAAGAAACGTGAATTTACACCAAGTCTATGGTTAAAAATCACTTCCTAACATGTTGAGTGAGATTTGGTCAGTTGAGAGGTTTTGGATTTAAAGTTGTTCTTGATGTGATTTAGGAGGAAAAAGTGCTTAAGGACCACCTGAAAGTCTAACTGAATTAGGAGCAGCAAAACCAGGTAGGGATTGACGAATTTAATCTTGATTGATTGTGTTTGAGTTGTGTGATTATGATATGGTTTGGCTGTGCTTGAAATTGATTGTTTGTATGAGTAATTCTTGTTGAAATTTTGGTGAAAATTTGATGAAATTCAAGCTATGAATGTGTGTTCTTGTGGCTGCTGGAAAACGAAACCCTAGAGCTTAAATTGAGGTTCAATTTGTGTTAAAATCATGTAGAAAAGATGGGGTTTTAGTGGCTGGAAAATTATTTTGAATTTTGGTAAAAATCGGTTGCTGAAAAGACTGAAAAACGGGTAAAAACAGAGAAAGAATTTGAAGAACATACGAAGAACACGAAGAACACTTTGAGTGTGATGAAGAACATTGAAGAACACCTTTTAGATCTTAGAAAGGGAAAGGAATTAAAATTTTTGGTGTTTAAGGGGTTATATGGTAATTTCTTTAAGATAGGGTGGTAAAAGTAGAAATATTAAAAGTTACGGGTAGTAAAAAGTGAATTTTAAAGGTTAAAAGTAAAAGGTAAGTTAATTTTCGAAAATTTAGTATTAAAATAATATATAATAATAAAATATTAAATAATAATATTTAATTAAAAATAATATTTTAATAAAAATAATAAAATAATACGGAAAAGGCAATTTTCTGTAAAAGCTTTAGAAAGACAACTTTAAGTGCAGAATCTCATAATTACCTTCATAAAACACTTAGGGAGTGGTAATAACATGATAGTGAGGCAAAGATAAAGAAAAGATAAAAAGTTGAAGAAAAGATAAAAATCGAAAGAAAAGTCTGTAAAGTTTAAACGACAGAAAAACAGACAGAGACTAGTGAACGAACTAGGGCAACTTAGTTAGTACTTGTGTTGCGACTAGGGTTAGGTATTATATGAAAAGTTAAACTGTTTCAGTATAGACTTAATGAACCTATACTTGGGACAGACTAACTATTCATACCGAAATTTATATAAGCTTTAAATACATACGTTAAACAGAGAAATCAGAGCAGAGTAGAGAAACACAGAAAACAGAGTAACCAGAGTAAAGTAAAGAGATAAAGAGAAAAAGAATAATATAGATACAGATGAAAAGACTAATCAGAGAAGAGAAAAGGGATACAGATAACAGAGTAATTAAAACAGAGTAAAGAGATACAGAGAAAAGAGAAACCAGAACAGAGTAGAGAGATATAAAGAGAAGAGTATAAGAATAAAGAGTTAAGCCTTGTAGCATGATGTTCTGTTGGATGTTCATCTCCTGCTTTTCCATTGGCCCTAGAGGTCCTGTAGGCCCAAGTTCACCTACAGTGAGTTGTTATTCCTGTAGGCCGAAGTTCACCTACAGTGAATATCAATTGTGTATCTCAGGGTGTTGCTCCTGTAGGCCGAAGTTCACCTACAGAGAGTTGTGATACCTGTAAGCCGAGTTCACTTACAGGGGCGCTATTTCTGTAAGCCGAAGTTCACTTACAGAGGTGTTATTTCTGTAGGCCGAAGTTCACCTACAGAAAGTTGTTCTGTTGTGTTTATATTATTCCTGTAAGCCGAAGTTCACTTACAGGGGCATTATTTCTGTAAGTCGAAGTTCTCTTACAGAGGTGTTATTTCTGTAGGCCAAAGTTCTCCTACAGAAATTTGTTGTGTTGTGTTTAGACTATTCCTGTAAGCCGAAGTTCACTTACAGGGGCACTATTTCTGTAAGCCGAAGTTCACTTACAAAGGTGTTATTTTTGTAGGCTGAAGTTCACCTACAGAAAGTTGTTGTGTTGTGTTTAAACTATCCCTGTAAGCCGAAGTTCACTTACGGTAGTGCTATTTCTGTAGGCCCAAGAGATGTGTTTACTCATTTGTTGCGCTAAGGCAACGCCGGATATACTTGTATGATGATCTACTGCGTGAAGGCAGTCAGATAGATAGTGGTGCGACCACTGAGAACGCTTTCCTGCGGTACAGATCCATATTTTATTTCTGTAAGGCAGAGGGGTTATTTCCTGCTACAGAAGTACTGACGTTAAGATTTTTGCCAGTAAAGAATGTCATAAAAATAGTCGCGTTGTAGATATAGTCTCTAAACCGACAAAAATCCCTTCGTACAAACGTTTTGGTTGTCACAAGTAACAAACCCCTTTAAAATTGATATCCGAGTATTCAAACCTCGGGTCGTCTTCTCAAGGAATTGCAGGGAGGTATGTTCTTATTATTGGTTATGGAGATTGTAAATTTGGGGGTTTGAGAAATTTGGAGTCTGGGCAATGTGCACAGGTATATTTAAATGACAAGTAAAATAAATTAACAATAATAAAATCTTTTGGCAAGGTATGGAGAACTGGAGGTCCTATCCTAGTTATCCTTATCAATTGTGATGAGAATTGGATTCTTCCCCCACCTTATTAACCTCTAACTATGAAGGTAAGTTAAGTAGACAAATTAATTCCAATTTTCAATCAACAATGAGTTTGATAACTCAAGAGTTACCAATGTCTCAACCAAAGCCAAAAGAGAAAAATGTCTACTTGAATGAAAATAATTTGGATACACAAAGGGCAGTGATAAATTAAAGAGAGCAATCATAAGTCTGAAAATACTTCAAATTATATTAAATAAAGAAATCAATTCTAACATAGAGTTCATAAATTAAATTGAGAAAGTAAATAAAAATAAAGAACCTGGGATTGAGAGTCACTCCTAAAACTAAGAGAAATCCTAAATCCTAATCCTAAGAGAGAGGAGAGAACCTCTCTCTCTAAAAACTACATCTACTCCTAAAATTATGAATATGAGAGCCTTCTCATGAATGGATGCATTCCCCCACTTTATAGCCTCTAATCTGTATTTTCTGGGCCGCAAACTGGGTCAGAAATAGCCCAGAATTCGCTGGTTGCGAATTCAAATGCGCTGGTTTCCGTCACTGCGACGCGGCCACATGAATCACGCTGTTGCGTCGCCTAGCGTCAGGGGAACAATAGCATATTATATATCAAATCAAAGCCCCGGACGTTAGCTTTTCAACGCAATTGAAACCACATCGTTTGGACCTTTGTAGCTAAAGTTATAGCCATTTGAGTGCAGAGAGGTTAGGCTGGACAGCTTAGCAATTTCTCCAACTTCTTGCATTCCTTCCACTTTTGCATGCTTTCTTCCCATCCTCCAAGTCATTCCTGCCTTATAATATCTGAAAACACTTAACACACATATCAAGGTATCTAATGGTAATAAGAGAGGATTAACAATAAGCAAATATATGATCAAAGAAGCATGTTTTCAATCATAGCACAAAATCAGGAAGGAAATATAAAACCATTCAAATATTATGAATAAGTGGGTAAAGAGTAGATAAAAACCACTCAATTGAGCACAAGATAAACCATGAAATAGTGGTTTATCAACCTCCCCACACTTAAACACTAGCATGTCCTCATGCTAAGCTCAAGAGAAGCTATAAGGATGAAAAGGAATGGTAGAATGTATGAAATGCAATCCTATGAATGCAACTACATGCAAAATGATTCTACCTACTTAGTTAAAAGTAAACAAATCTTTCAAGAGGAAATATGAACTGGATTTCACTAATTCAAATCATAAGAATGAAGTACAAATAGACTTGCAAGAAGAAAATAGCTCATGAAATCAGGGAACAAGGAATTGAGCATCGAACCCTTACTGGTAGTGTATACACTCTAATCACTCAAGTGTTTAAGGTTCGATCTCTCAATTCTCTACTAACCTTGCTTTCTAAGTCTTGCTCTTCATCTAACAATCAACATAAATTTAATGCACAAATACACAAATCAAGAGGTCTTTTAAGGGTTGTAATGGGGTTAGGGTCAAGGTAGGACTGTATTTGGTCAAGTGGACTAAAATCTGAATCCTTAATTAACTTAAACTTTCCACCTAACTTAAGACAATCCATGTAATCATAATACAACATCTAACCATCTATTTAACCATGTTTCCCACATATTATGCATTCTAATTTCAAGTACAACTCATATGCATTGCTTTCACCGCTTACTTTGGGGCATTTTGTCCCCTTTTACTTATTTGCTCTTTTTCTCTTCTTTTTCTCCTTTATTTTTTCTCTCTTTTTTTTATTTTATTTTTTTCTTTTTTTTTCTTTTTTTTTCTCAATGCATATTATTAAAGTATTGAATACATGAACATATTCTCAACATTCTTTCACATTTTCATAAAGATATATAACACCCAATTCTTAAACCAAACATTTTCAAACCCACTTTTCCCACACTTAAATCATAAGCATTTTCATTAGTCTAAGCTAACTAAGGATTCAAATTAAGGACATTATTGTTTTTTCGCTTAGAGTTAGTGATGAGCTAAAGTAAAGAACAAAGGGGTAAAATAGGCTCAACATTGGTTTGCAAGGGATAATGAAAGGTAAGGCCATATGGGTATGTAAGCTTAGTGAAACAAAGGCCTCAATCATGTAAGTGCATGCATACATTAAACCATGAAAATATAGAATTAAGCAAGACAAAGATCACAATTTTAGAGAGAAAAATAAACACTAAAACAAAATTTTGGTTGATAAAATGCAACCAATTTAAATAGGCTCAAAATCTCACAGGTTTTGTGTGTTCGAGCTCTAAACCATGTTCCAGTATAATATCTCTTCAAACAAGTGTAACATTAAATTTTATTCAAATTAGTGAAATTCTCTAAAAATTTTCTTGAAAAAGAAAATATTACTTCAACCAAGTGGTAAAATATGCAAAAAATCAAACAAATATGCAATCAAACATGCAAATACAACAATGAACAAACAAATAAAATAAAAATTTTGGTGTTGAGTCAGGAAATAACTAACCCATGGAGATCGGTATCGACCTCCCCACACTTAAAGATTGCACCGTCCTCGGTGCATGCTGAGATGTGTAGGTAGACGGGTTGCTCCAACTGACGCTTGTAGATGGAGGCCCCCTAGGTGGAGATCTCTTGGTTCCTTTCCTTGCTGGTGTCTTGTCAGTGGCCTTCTCTTTTCCTTTCTTGGTACCCATGCCTAAGGAAGAAGAAAAAGGAAGAGTGTGAAATATAGAAAACTAAGACCGGAAGGGAGGAAATTCCAAGTGATAAGGAATGCCAAAGGAAAGATGATAGTCCATCTACATGGTAGCTACAACATGTAGGGAAGACAACAATAAGGATTAAAAAGGGCAATTCAAAATAATTAGATGCAAGAGGGTAAAAACATGCAAATAATAGGCATGAGAAGCATAGCTCAAGCATCAAGTAATAAATGTGCCAAATTAAAGAGCATGTGTAATGATGAAAATTGTGAATGATAATCCCAAATACATTGGGTGTGCAAGTTAAAATAGGAATGAAAATAATGTAATCCAAATGTATATGAGAATCATAAGTAAATGTCAATTGTCAAATCTCTTCTCCGAGTAGCCACGTGCTCAAATAAAATAAGGCACTTATCCAAATAAAACTCCAACACCAATGAGAATAATGCAATGAATGAAATATGCAAATAAATGAAGTAAAATAAAATGAGAGGGAAAAAGAATGAGAAGAAGAAAAAGAAAGTGAGAAAGGAGAGAGAAGGAAGAAATTAGGATTAGAAAAAAGAAGATAAGAAAATTGGCACTAATCTGGATAGGTTGTGCGGCGCTGGCGACGCGGTCGCGTGGGTGACGCGGTCGCGTGGTGCGCGATAAGGTTGGGTGACGCGGACGCGTGGGGCACGTGATCGCGTGAATCGATTTGTGCTAGTGGCGCTAGTGCAGCCTCGCGGTCGCACAACTCTCTGTTCAAAACTCAGTATTGCCAAAATCCAGGGTGACGCGATCGCGTGGTCGACGCGATCGCGTGGGTGGCCTTATTTCCAATATGACACGGACGCGTGGGTGACGTGTTCGCGTGGCCGGGCTTATGCTGCTAGCACGGATCCAGCCCAATTCCAGCTCAACTTTCCGCCATGCACTCTTTTGACGTCGAAATCCTGGTCACACGACCGCGTGGGTGACGCGGTCGCTTGGGAGGCCATTATTCCCAGGTGACGCGGTCGCGTCAGCGACGCAGTCGCGTGGGGTGATTTGTGCGATTGGCACGCCTCCAACCCTGCTCCTGCATAACTCTCTGTTTAATTTCTTTTCCTCCTAACGCACTGGTGACACAGACGCGTCAGCGACGCTGCCGCGTCGCGTGCGTGCTTTTTTTTTTAATCTGAAAAATGAAGAATGCAGTGTTAAGATGAATGTTATGCAAAACTCCAGGTTCAATATAATAAAATAAAATAAAATAAAACTAGAAAACAAATAAAACTAAATAAAAATGAAAAAGGAACAATCATACCATGGTGGGTTGTCTCCCACCTAGCACTTTTAGTTAAAGTCCTTAAGTTGGACATTTGATGAGCTTCCTGTTATGGTGGCTTATGCTTGAACTCATCCTGGAATCTCTTCCAGTGTTTATGATTCCAGTAACCTCCGGGGTCCCAAACTAGGCATGTAAAACCCTTGAGCAGCTTCAAAAAGATTCTTAGGCTCCTGGGGTGTTGGATGTCAGAACAGATTCCAGGATCCCAAAAATGGCTTTTACACCCGTCTTTGTGTTGATTATCATGATTCCATCCGGGTAGCAAGCAATCTGAATTCTCACTAAAGTGGCCAAACAACTTCTTAGACCCATTCAGTTGAGCTTTACACCAACCTTTGCGTTTAAACTTAAAGCTTCCAACCATGATGAACCTTGCAGGACAATTCTTACCACTGGCCACCTTCCTCTTACTCTTAATGCCACAAAGAGCTCTAAGTTGACCATCCGTCTCCGGTAGCCTATATTCAAGTGGGATTAGAAAGCTAAGGGATATGAATTTTGCCCACTTGAATGTTGTGAAGGATGATGGCAACTTAGGGGGAGGCATTTTTAATGAAATTGCAAGTTCCACTCCCTTGTGCTCTTCTCTGATAATTACCACCTCTTTGCAAGCTTCTTCAATTTCAACCTCTTCCTCTTGGTAGCTTTCTTCCGGTTCAATCTCCTCTTCATTGCTTTTCAAGGGCATAGGAGGTTGTACTTCTTTTTCTTGAATCTCCATCTCTTGATCAACCTCTTCCAAGTCTTCAACTATGATATGCTTTGGAGGTTGTACACCCTCCTCAGCATCAAATTTAACCGTCTTGGAAAGAGGTTCTATGACTGGACTTTCCCATGGAGGTTCTGCATCTCCTAAGTCTTCAACCACTTCTTCTTCTTCTTGAACAATGATAGCGTTTTCTACTTGTTCTAGTACGAATTCATTCTCTGTCTTGTCCACTGGGGTTTCTTGTATTTCCTTCATGCTACGCTCTTTACTAGACTGTCCACATGGGGCTGTGGCTGATCCTTGTGTATTTAAGCGCCTAGAAGCCCATTGAATTAATGCTTGCCCCAGTTGTTGAGTGGTTGTCTGAAATCGATCCACTGTTTCCTTGAAACGATCCTTTGTCTCTTGATGTACTCGGTTATAATAGGTAGGATCATAGTGCTCTTGGTTTGATGGATATGGAGATGGCAGATATTGAGGTGGTGGTGGGATGGGGAGATCATTCTGTGATTGAAAAGGAAGTGCACTAGAGCTTGAGGGTTGATTGTTAAAGGTATTTAGTGGTCTGATTTGGGCGGCGAGAGCTCGTATAGTATGGTTTAGATCGGTAAGTGCTCTCTCCATGGAGGTTTGGGGTGGATCTATGTATAGTTCATTTGGTTCATAAGGTGGTTGGTATGGTGGATGTGGGTTAGGGTCATATGGAGGTGAATGGTGGAAAGAGGCTTGTGAGTATGGCGGTCCCAAGTTGTGTTGAGGAGGTTCATAGGCATATGATGGTGGTTGTTGATAGTCCATTGGGGGTGGTTGTTGCCATGAGGGTTGATTAAATCCTTGTGGCTCCTCCCATCTTTGATTGTTTCAACCTTGATGCCTGTTCTCATTGTGATTTCTTCTTCCTGCAACATTATTGTAACCAGACTCATAGCCAAAGGGGTGAGAGTTCATAGTAGTAAATAAAAATTAAAAATGAAAATAAAAACAAATTTAAACTAAAAGGTTATTTGAATTTGAAAATTAAATTTTGAAATTTGAAATTTGAAATTTGAAATTTTGAAATTTGAATTTTAAATTTTTGAAATTTGAATTTTTGAAATTTGAAATTTGAAATTTGAAAATTTTTAAATTTAAATTTTGAAAATTTTTAAATATGAATTTTGAAATTTGATTTTTGAAATAAGATAAGATAAGATAAAAAATTTAAAAATAAAAATCTGAAATTTTTTTTTGAAAAATTAAATTAAAAATATTTTTGAATTTAATGAAGAAAGAGAAAAACAATAAAATGACACCCAAATTTCAAATTTTTAGATCAAAACGAAGAAAACAACTAAGAACAGCTTGAAGGTGAAGATGAATGTGAAGAACAACTTGAAGATCAAGATGAACAATAAGAACAAATTTTTGAAAAAAAAAATTTTTTAATAACTAAATAAAAACAAATAACCTCTTAATTTATGGAAAAGAAAAAATAAAAACAAAAATAAAAACAAATAAACAAGAAAAAATAAAATATTTACAATAACCAATAATAAGGCACACGTTTGCAATTCCCCGGCAACGGCGCCATTTTGACGTTAAGATTTTTGCCAGTAAAGAATGTCATAAAAACAGTCGCGTTGTAGATATAGTCTCTAAACCGACAAAAATCCCTTCGTACAAACGTTTTGGTTGTCACAAGTAACAAACCCCTTTAAAATTGATAACCGAGTATTCAAACCTCGGGTCGTCTTCTCAAGGAATTGCAGGGAGGTATGTTCTTATTATTGGTTATGGAGATTGTAAATTTGGGGGTTTGAGAAATTTGGAGTCTGGGCAATGTGCACAGGTATATTAAAATGACAAGTAAAATAAATTAACAATAATAAAATCTCTTGGCAAGGTATGGAGAACTGGAGGTCCTATCCTAGTTATTCTTATCAATTGTGATGAGAATTGGATTCTTCCCCCACCTTATTAACCTCTAACTATGAAGGTAAGTTAAGTGGACAAATTAATTCCAATTTTCAATCAACAATGAGTTTGATAACTCAAGAGTTACCAATGTCTCAACCAAAGCCAAAAGAGAAAAATGTCTACTTGAATGAAAATAATTTGGATACACAAAGGGCAGTGATAAATTAAAGAGAGCAATCATAAGTCTGAAAATACCTCAAATTATATTAAATAAAGAAATCAATTCTAACATGGAGTTCATAAATTAAATTGAGAAAGTAAATAAAAATAAAGAACCTGGGATTGAGAGTCACTCCTAAAACTAAGAGAAATTCTAAATCCTAATCCTAAGAGAGAGGAGAGAACTTCTCTCTCTAAAAACTACAAATACTCCTAAAATTATGAATATGAGAGCCTTCTCATGAATGGATGCATTCTCCCACTTTATAGCCTCTAATCTGTATTTTTTGGGCCGTAAACTAGGTCAAGAATAGCCCAGAATTCGCTGGTTGCGAATTCAAATGCGCTGGTTTCCGTCACTACGACGCAGCCGCATGGATCACGCGGTCGCGTCACCTAGCGTCATGGGAACTATAGCATATTGTATATCAAATCAAAGCCCCGGACATTAGCTTTCCAACGCAACTGGAACCGCGTCGTTTGGACCTCTGTAGCTAAAGTTATAGCAGTTTGAGTGCAGAGAGGTTAGGCTGGACAGCTTAGCAATTTCTCCAACTTCTTGCATTCCTTCCACTTTTGCATGCTTTCTTCCCATCCTCCAAGTCATTCCTGCCTTATAATATCTGAAAACACTTAACACACATATCAAGGCATCTAATGGTCATAAGAGAGGATTAATAATAAGCAAATATAAGATCAAAGAAGCATGTTTTCAATCATAGCACAAAATCAGGAAGGAAATATAAAACCATGCAAATATTATGAATAAGTGGGTAAAGAGTAGATAAAAACCACTCAATTGAGCACAAGATAAACCATGAAATAGTGGTTTATCAAGTACCGTGACCACCTGTTCCATTTCTGTAGTGGTAGAGGGGTTATTTCCTGTGTACAGAAGGTGTGTCAGCATACATCCCTGTAGTGGCAGATGTGTTATTTCCTGCGTGCAGTGGACCCTGTGGTGGCAGAGGGGTTATTTCCTGTACACAGGGGTATAGCCAACTGGAAAGCCATACCCGTTTCAGCTGCTTCGGGTTACGTCGGGAGCGGGTAGAAACCGACAAACGAACTCATTACCTGTACTAGGGCTAGACATGCATCACTCTTGTCTGCGCATCATTCTCGGTTGCATTCCTTTCTGTGTGTGGTCTATTTCTTTATGTTTGTCTGCTTGCATGCTATTTCTGTGTTTTATTGTATTCTTTTGTTTGTGTTCTACTTTCTGTTGTCTCTACTTTCTCTTTTTATCTTTATCTACTGTTTACTGCTTTGCTATATTATGTTATTTGTCTGCTAATCCACCCCAAGTAAATGATCGTAACTAATAACCCCGACCCTACTAAGAACTCCCCAGTTCTTACCCCTTTTCTCTCCCTTCCCCCTCCAGATGGAAGTAAGAGTATCCTTCCGTAGTTCGTTGATGATCGTTCTGTAAAGAGAATTCTGCCCTAGGTAGTCTTCTGAATATAGATTGAACTCCATTATCTGTTTATACGTATATACCATGGGACCATCCGACATCTATGCCCCGTTTATCTATGAACTTTAACCTAAGTCCCCCGTACGACGTTGCTGTTATGCGGCCACTCAATAAAGTACCAGAGGTATATTCTAAGACGATGTATGATCGTGCAGAGGAGTTGTAGAAGATGTTCCACCTTTTGATGACGTTCCACATGACTTGAGTTTTGAAGACTTAGAATGTATTTTCCCTCGCTTTAGTGGTATAGAGAGACTAGGTGAGTATATAGTTTAGGCTAGCCTGGGTGCCAGTTTAGGGACTTCTTATACAGGTCAGGACCTGGGATGTTGTATGTATACATATGTATATAGTTATTATCTAGCTATATCTAGGGGTGTCCTAACCAAAGATCTTTACTCTAATAAAGGCTGGATAACCGAATGTTATTAACTGCTTGTGATATATTTATGTGAGATTGTTTATAACTGTTTTATCTGTTATTATTTGTGAATTGATTATGAATGATTCTGTTTATTAATCCAAACGTTTTTAAAAAAAAAGTGCCTTGCAAAATAACTACGTTTTTAATAACGAGTCAGTCTCATATAGTAATTAATAGATAATAACTAAGAATACAAGTTGGTAGGGCTCAGTTTCTAGTATGATCATGACGTACCAGAAATCGGGTCGTTACAATTTGGTATCAGAGCAATTCGTTCCCAATAGAGCCTGGGGAGTGGACTGACTATGCTTCATTGCATACTCTGCTTGTGTGTCTCATGCCGTTAGGGTATCTTTAGGATACATTTGGCATGAATGTCTATGAGCACTCATTTTGGGAATGTTCATGCTTAACTTGAGACATTAAGATTGATCGCCTTAATGTTGATTGTTTGGTACGGATAAGACCTCAATGACTATGAATAGGCATGGTTTAATCGAGTTCCGAACGACAAATTCGTGAGAGGCACAACTATTCTTATAGCTGTTATGATCTCCATGGCCATGGCTATGTGATATTTAGATGCTGTAAGGAACGAACTGATATCTTCGTCAGGATGGCTTGAAGGAAATAGACTGCTTGAAGATGGATTCTGCATGTGGCTGAAATAAGGTAGAATGTAACAACCCTGATTTTTGAGTATGCGAGATCTTTTCCGAAGGCACGGAATCCTCTGGATGATCAGTAAGGGGAGAACCTCTGATATATCAACAAGTATCTTAATCCTCATTGTCATTATATTATCTTTAACTCAGGACCTTAGTTAAGGCAAGCTCGATAACGCGGTCACAAAGAACCTAGTTTTTGAACCGTATCGATTAGGAGTTTTGAATCAGTTTTTCGTAAATAGTTTTAGTTTGACGAACCGGACTCGATTCATGATAGAAGAGAGATAATAGTATAATATTATTATTATATTAGTATTAGAAGATGATTGAATGATATTATAAGGTTACCTGGTCTGTTTTAGTTAAAAACAGGAAATCGGTTTAACCAGGTTTACGGTTTACTGGTGCAGCTTAGCACCAGCACTCTCTGATGAATTTAGCAATGATAAGGCTTCATTATACATGTTTTATTCCCATAATAAATATGTTACTAGTGTCATTTATGCTAGTAGCTCATAAAATAATTTTTAGAGATGTTTTTACAAGTGTTTCGATACATCTAGTTTTAGTAGTTGTACACCTGAGATATTTTAATATTATTTTAACCCATCTCCAAGCCAACCAATCACAACTCACCTTACACCCCCAAGAGCTCCAAGGCTGTCTCATTTCATCATTTTGGCTGAAAATAACAAGAGAGAAAAGAGAGAAACTTTCATAAACACTTAATCTTCAAAGCTTGATTTCTTCTGAACTAAAACTCAAATCAAAATTCTGATTTCACCAAAATGATCCTCTCTTCTTCCTCTACATAACCATATAACATATCAAGGCTGGAAATAAGGTGAGATGGCTGTCTCCCTCCCTCTTCAATTCGGTTTTCAAGGAAAACCATACAAAAAATGTGTTTTCTTGATGTTTTTCCTTATGAATCATGCTTAACTTGACTTGAGGGCCAAGAAACGTGAATTTACAGCAAGTTTAAGTTAGAAATCACTTCCTAACATGCTGAGTGAGATTTGGTCAGTTGAGAGTTTTTGGATTTAAAGTTGTTCTTGATGTGATTTAGGAGGAAAAAGTGCTTAAGGACCACCTGAAAGTCTAACTGAATTAGGAGCAGCAAAACCAGGTAGGGGTTGACAAATTTAATCTTATTGATTGTGTTTGAGTTGTGTGATTATGATATGGTTTGGCTGTGCTTGAAATTGATTGTTTGTATGAGTAATTCTTGTTGAAATTTTGGTGAAAATTTGATGAAATTCAAGCTATGAATGTGTTCTTGTGGCTGCTGGAAAACGAAACCCTAGAGCTTAAATTGAGGTTCAATTTATGTTGAAATCATGTAGAAAAGATGGGGTTTTAGTGGCTGGAAATTTATTTTGAATTTTGGTAAAAATCGGTTGCTGAAAAGACTGAAAAACGGGTAAAAACAGAGAAAGAATTTGAAGAATATACGAAGAACACGAAGAACACTTTGAGTGTGATGAAGAACATTGAAGAACACCTTTTAGATCTTAGAAAGGGCAAGGAATTAAAATTTTTGGTGTTTAAGGGGTTATATGGTAATTTCTGGAAGATAGGGTGGTAAAAGTAGAAATATTAAAAGTTACGGGTAGTAAAACGTGAATTTTAAAGGTTAAAAGTAAAAGGTAAGTTAATTTTCGAAAATTTAGTATTAAAATAATAAATAATAATAAAATATTAAATAATAATATTTAATTAAAAATAATATTTTAATAAAAATAATAAAATAATGCGGAAAAGGCAGTTTTCTGTAAAAGTTTTAGAAAGACAACTTTAAGTGCAGAATCTCATAATTACCTTCAAAAAACACTTAGGGAGTGGTAATAACATGATAGTGAGGCAAAGATAAAGAAAAGATAAAAAGTTGAAGAAAAGATAAAAATCGAAAGAAAAGTCTGTAAAGTTTTAACGACAGAAAAACAGATAGAGACTAGTGAACGAACTAGGGCAACTTAGTTAGTACTTGAGTTGCGACTAGGGTTAGGTATTATATGAAAAGTTAAACTGTTTCAGTATAGACTTAATGAACCTATACTTGGGACAGAGTAACTATTCATACCGAAATTTACATAAGCTTTAAATACATACGTTAAACAGAGAAATCATAGCAGAGTAGAGAAACACAGAAAACAGAGTAACCAGAGTAAAGTAAAGAGATAAAGAGAAAAAGAATAATATAGATACAGAACTTGCTGGTTAGTTGTGCGAAGTTGTGAACCATGGTATTGGCATCATGTTTTTGATGCCATTGCCAGGGAAAGAAAGAGCAATGAATTTTACATAATCAAAGTGTAATCACAATTTCGTCCACCATATACATATGTATATAGTTATTATCTATCTATATCTAGGGGTGTCCTATCCAAAGATCTTTACTCTAATAAAGGCTGGATAACCGAATGTTATTAACTGCTTGTGATATATTTATGTGAGATTGTTTATAACCATTTTATCTGTTATTATTTGTGAATTGATTATGAATGATTCTGTTTATTAATCCAAACGTTTTAAAAAAAAGTACCTTGCAAAATAACTACATTTTTAATAACGAGTCAGGCTCATATAATAATTAATAGATAATAATTAGGAAGACAAGTTGGTAGCGCTCAGTTTCTAGTATGATCATGACGTACCAGAAATCGGGTCGTTACAAAGAGGGCACTCAGTGGAAGAGAGATTCAAGAGGGAAGCTGGTTCAACTAAGAAGGCATGACCTCAAGCCTATTGCTAGGGGATGGTTGGAGTTCATCCAACGCTCAATCATTCCCACTAGCAACCGGTCTGAAGTTACTATAGATCGGCCATCATGATCCATAGCATCATGATTGGAGAGGAAATATAAGTTCATGAGGTTATATCCCTAGAACTCTACAAGGTGGCAGACAAGTCCTCTACTTTGGCAAGGTTAGCCTTCCCTCATCTTATTTGTCACCTCTGCAATTCAGCTGGAATTGACATAGAGGAAGACATCCTCATTGATGAAGACAAGCCCATCACTAAGAAAACGATGGAGCAAACAAGAGATCCCACTGATGGACAAGAGCATGAGGAAATTCCTCATCACGAAATCCCTGAGATACCTCAAGGGATGCACTTTCCTCCACAAAATTATTGAGAGCAAATTAACACCTCCCTAGGAGAATTGAGTTCCAATATGGGACAACTAAGGGTGGAGCACCAAGAGCATTCTATCCTCCTCCATGAAATTAGAGAAGACCAAAGAGTCATGAGGGAGGAGCAACAAAGGCAAGGAAGAGACATTGAGGAGCTCAAGCACTCCATAAGATCTTCAAGAGGAAGAACAAGCCGCCATCACTAAGGTGGACCCATTCTTTAATTTCCTTGTTCTTTATTTTTCTGTTTTTCGTTTCATATGCTTTATGTTTATCTATGTTTGTGTCTTCATTACATGATCATTAGTATCTTAGTGTCTATGCCTTAAAGCTATGAATGTCCTATGAATCCATCACCTTTCTTAAATGAAAAATGTTTTGAAAAAGAAAAAGAAGTACATGAATTTTGAATTTTAAAATAGTTTAATTCTTTTGATGTGGTGGCAATACTTTTTATTTTCTGAATGAATGATTGAACAGTGCATATTTTTGAATTTGTTGTTCATGAATGTTAAAATTGTTGGCTCTTGAAAGAATAATGAAAAAGGAGAAATGTTATTGATGGTCTGAAAAATCATAAAATTGATTCTTGAAGCAAGAAAAAGCAGTGAAAAGCTTGCAGAAAAAAATATATGCGAAAAAAAAAGAGAAGAAAAGAAAAAGAAAGAAAAGGAAAAAGCAAGCAGAGAAAGCCAGTAGCCCTTTAAACTAAAAGGCAAGGGTGAAATAACAAGGATCCAAGGCTTTGAGCATCAGTGGATAGGAGGGCCCACAGGAATAAAATCCTGGCCTAAGCGGCTGATCCAAGCTGTCCCTAACCATATGCTTGTGGCGTGAACGTGTAAAGTGAAAGCTTGAGACTGAGCAGTTAAAGTCATGGTCCAAAGCAAAAAGAGTGTGCTTAAGAGCTCTGAACACCTCTAATTGGGGACTCTAGCAAAGCTAAGTCACAATCTGAAAAGGTTCACCCAGTTATGTGTCTGTGGCATTTATGTATCCGGTGATAATATTGGAAAACAAAATGCTTAGGGTCACGGCCAAGACTCATAAAGTAACTGTGTTCAAGAATCAACATACTTAACTAGGAGAATCAATAACACTATCTGAATTCTGAGTTCCTATAGATGCCAATCATTCTGAAACTTCAAGGGATAAAGTGAGATGCCAAAACTGTTCGGAAGCAAAAAGCTAATAGCCCCGCTCATCCAATTAAGACTGGTCTTCATAGATGTTTTTGGAATTCATTGTATATTCTCTTCTTTTTATCCTACTTTGTTTTTAGTTGCTTGGGGACAAGCAAGAATTTAAGTTTGGTGTTGTGATGAGCGGATAATTTATATGCTTTTTGGCATTGTTTTTAGTATGTTTTTAGTATATTTTAGTTAGTTTTTATTATGTTTTTATTAGTTTTTAAATAAAAATCACATTTCTGGACTTTACTAAGAGTTTGTGTATTTTTTTGTGATTTCAGGTATTTTCTGGCTGAAATTGAGGGACTTGAGCAAAAATCTGATTCAGAGTCTGAAAAAGGACTACAGATGCTGTTGGATTCTGACCTCCCTGCACTCGAAGTGGATTTTCTAGAGCTACAGAAGCCCAATTGTCGAGCTCTCAATTGCGTTAGAAAGTAGACATCCTGGGCTTTCCAAAAATATATAATAGTTTATACTTTGCCCAAGATTTGATGGCCCAAACTAGCGTTCCATGTCAGCATAGAAATTTTGGCATCAAAACGCCAGAACTGGCATAAAAGCTGGAGTTAAACGCCCAAACTGGCACAAAAGCTGGCATTTAACTCCAAGAAAAGTCTCTACTCATAAAAGCTTCAATGCTCAGCCCAAGCACACACCAAATGGGCCCGAAAATGGATTTCTGCATTAATTACTTATTTTTGTAACCCTAGGCTACTAGTTTTCTATAAATAAGACCTTTTGCTATTGTATTTTCATTTTTCAATTCATCTTTTGATCATCTTTGAATCATGTTTTGATGATTGAACCCTCTTTGGGAGGCTGGCCATTCGGCCATGCCTAGACCTTTTGTTCTTATGTATTTTCAACAGTGGAGTTTCTACACACCATAGATTAAGGTGTGGAGCTCTGATGTTCCTCATGAATTAATGCAAAGTACTATTATTTTTCTATTCAACTCAAGCCTATTTCTTCTCTAAGATATACACTCGTTCTTCAACCTGACGAATATGATGATCCGAGACACTCATCATCATTCTCACCTATGAACGCATGCCTGACAACCACTTCTGTTCTACTTGCAATAGCTTGAGTGCGTATCTCTTAGCCTTCTGGTTCATGACGCATGGTTGCCTCGCCTGACAACCGAGCCTTCCATTCCATGAGATCAGAGTCTTCGTGGTATAGGCTAGAATCAATTGGAAGCAATCCTGAGATCCAAAAAGTCTAAACCTTGTCTGTGGTATTCCGAGTAGGATCTGGGAAGGGATGACTGTGACGAACTTCAAACTCGCGAGTGTTGGGCGTAGTGACAAACGCAAAAGGATCAATGGATCCTATTCCAACATCATAGAGAACCAACAGCTGATTAGCCATGCGGTGATAGCGAATTTGGACCATTTTCACTGAGAGGACGAGAGGTACCCGTTGACAATAGTGAAACCCAACATAAGCTTGCCATGGAAAGGAGTATGAATGACTGGAAGAAGGAAATAGGAAAGCAGAGGTTCAGAAGGAACAAAGCATCTTCATACGCTTATCTGAAATTCTCACCAATGAATTACATAAGTATCTCTATCTTTATTTTATATTTTATTCATCTTTTAATCATAAATTCTCCATAACCATTTGAATCTGCCTGACTGAGATTTACAAGATGACCATATCTTGCTTCAAGCCGACAATCTCCGTGGGATCGACCTTTACTCACGTAAGGTTTGTTACTTGGACGACCCAGTGCACTTGTTGGTTAGTTGTGCGAAGTTGTGACAAGGAGTTGAGATTACAATTGTGCGTACCAAGTTATTGACGCCATTGATGATCACAATTTCGTGCACCAATTGCATCGAGCGCGTCGCGCGTCCAGCCAAGCATCGCGTAGTGTGCGTACGCACATGCTTGGATTTCTCGGGAGGTGTGCGGACGCACGGATCTGTGCGTCCGCACAGTGTCCGCACATGACTTCATTAAAATAGCACGTGCCTCGCGATTTGGGGGCTTTGGAGGCCCATTTCTTAAGTCTTCTAGCTCATATTGGAGGGGAAAATGAAGACATAACATAGCATATCATTTAGTATAGTTTAGGAGTAGTAGTAGGAAGTTTTAGTTTAGTTTTTCTCTAAGTTTTTCATCATCTCTATTGGGGTTTATATTAGGGTTTTACATTCAAGTGCCATTTCCATTTTTGATCTTGGATTTTGCAAGCTTTCAATGTATGTATTCTCCTGTTATTACTCTTTATAGTTACATTGTCATTACTCTTTCTTCTAGTTCAAGTTATAGTTCAATTTTGCTTTTCTCTTGTAATTTCAATTTCTTGTTGATGAATTTGATGTTGGATGTTGATTACATGCTTTCTTACGTTATTCTTGTTGATTGAGATCAATTGTTTCTTTTAGTTTCAAGTCTTTACTCATTTTCCTCATGTTTAAGCTTTTTGCCCATCAAGTGTTTGACAAAATGTCAAACATGGTTTTAGGCTAAATTTTTGGCTCTTGGCTTGGGTAAAGTGAGCAATTGGGTTCCTAGAGTTGGAATGTCCAACATTTAGTTTCAATTCTTGGGTTGTTAATTGTTCTTGTTCCCACTAACGCTAATTTATTGCTAAGGTAATTAGCAAGCAAGTTAGGATTTGTGGGTTATGGACACCTATGCTCACTTAACTTACCTTCCGATGTGAGGGTTGATCAAGTGAGATTAATCCATCATAATTGTCATAGTTGTGGTTCCAACAAGGAAAGGACCCTTAGCTCACTCCAAGCCAAGACTCTTTTTTATGCTTTCAATCTTTTATACCTTTATATGTTGATTTCTTTCATACTTTACTTGTTTATATTACATAATCAGTTCTTTAATTTCTTAATTAGTTCAATCATTACAATTTTGCATGTTATGTTATTACTTTATATGTTCATTTCTTCATTCACAACCCGTTGATCACTACAACTGGAATTGTACACTCGTTCTAAAGTGCTCATAAGGAGACGACTGGAGAGTCTAATACTCTCGGTTTTAATTTGGTTTGCTTGTGACATATCCTGTGAATTTCCAATTTGATCCGAGGGGCCAATTTGTCGGGTTGGGACTATACTTGCAACGTTAAATCTGTTTTCTTTGGATAATCGAATTCCTAACCCACATGCGAATTAGATCCCCTCTTCCATCAGGACTATACATGCAACGTTAAATCCCATCTTTCCTCCCTTATGAGAAAGAGATTTTTGAATCGACGATCCGGCGAGCACCTTTGGGTTTGTAGTGTGTGCTACATGGCTCGTAACCAATTTTCTACTTCAGTAGCATCAGTTTACCCCCTAAAAGTTGGTGGATGAACCTTTAGTAATGAAGCCAAGGTCATCGAAGCACCACACAAGTTGTTACTGTTTCCTGCTCTATTCCCTTTCCCAACTGGTTGACCCATCCTTTCCACAGCTTGCATAGTCGCAACAGCATTCGCTTCTATAGTATTAGCCTGGTTGGCCATTGCCGCCACAAACTTGGCATGTTCATTAATGGGTTGATTACCCTCATTGCCTCTTCGTGCACTCGTACGACCTCATCTACGAGTAGCCATTAGGGTTCCTGTCTACACCAAACAATCGATATCCAGGTGATCAGTTTCAATATCAAAAGCCTAGTGCTTCAATTATCTGAAAAGGCACTCACAAACAAGCATGTTATACATATATCAAGCAGATAAATCTAAATAGCATGAATGAAGAAAACATAGAGTATGCAATGAAGCATAATTGGTCCATCCCTCAGGCTAACGAGGACGAACCTCACACGAAAACTAAAAGCGTAAAGGATAAGGTATAGTTACAAGATATCAAAGTATATGTAAATATATAAGCATAGTAGTCATAGCCTACAGAGTTTAGGCCGACTAGTTACATACAGACATAATAGAGTTTTGAGTTAAAAGAACTTATACAACTTATCTCTCAAAGTCAAGACTCTAAGGCATCAAAGTATAAACATACAAAAGATAGAAATAACTACAACAAAATATCCAAAATATAAAAAAGGTGATAAGGATCCTCCGTTTCGTCACCATCTCGCAACTCACCAAGGTGGGTTACTATCTGCCTATGAAAAATAACAACAATATATGGTATGAGAACCGGAGGTTTTCAGTATGGTAACTGTTTCGAGGGTTACCTGAAACTGTAAGTTGATCTTGGACGAGATCTGCGGTGGTGGCTGGAGCTGTCGTGTCCGACTTGTTTGACTTGGTGGTGCTGCTGATCCTTGATCACCAGAGGGGGGTGGTACCTGCAAGAGACTCTGATGCTTAAGTAAGTATGGGCTTTAAGCAGGTTTTTAGTAGAATCAGAGTATGAGTTATACCTGGGTGCTCCAGTGTATTTATAGTAGTGTGGAGTGATCTTTCTAGATAAGATAAGTTAGTTATCTTATCTTTATCTTTAAGTGAGGTCATTTTTATCTTTTGGAGAATCGCTCTTATCTTTCTAGGCTTTAACTTCCTTTAGACTGGGCTGTGTCCCTTCATCTGGGCCTGTTCGGGCCCCTCATGTCAATTTGGCCGAACTCTTTTAGAGAAGAGGTTGGGGGTCCTGACCTGAAGAAGTCGGTTGCTTTGTCTTCGATCTGCCTCGGTCGGATAGCTCAACCCAGGGTATGAATAGTGCCCCTGCTTGAGCTCGATCTTTTACTTTTTCAGGGTCTTGTCTTCAGATTTTGACTCTTTTAGAGAAGTTGAGTGACGAACGGTTTTTCTATCGGTAAAAAATTCACAAATATATGATCGCGTTGTAAGTATAGCTTCTAAACCAACAGAAAATCCTTTCGTACAAATGTTTGGTTGTCACAAGTAACAAACCCCTAAATAAATTAATAACCGAAGTATTTAAACCTCGGGTCGTCTTCTTAAGGAACTGCAGGGAGGTGTTCTTATTATTGGTTATGTGTCTTGTAAATTGGGAGTTTTGAAAGTAAGGAACAGGTAATTTAAATGACAAGAAAAATAAATAAATAACAATAAAATAAACTCTTGGCAAGGGTTGAAAATTCGGAAGTCCTATCCTAGTTATCCTTATCGATGATGATGAGAATTGAGTTATAATCCCACTTAGTCAACTTTTACTAAAGCAAAGGAAAGTCAAGTGGACTAATTAGTCTGATCCTCAAGTCCTAGCCAATTCCTAAGAAAGGACTAGAGTTAGTGGAATCCAATTCAATTAGCAGAAATAACAATTATCAATCACGATGAGTTTGATAACTCAAGAGTCTCCAGTTAGTCAATTAAAGCCAGGAAAATCAAAAAGCTAATTAAAAATCATAAATCTGAAATACCTCAATTTATATTAAAAAAAGAAAATCCTAACATGAATGGTTCGTAAGCCAATTTGGCAACATAAGTAATCAACAAATAAAAGCATTAAAGTATCTGAAAGTAAAAGAGAAATATAGAGTAAAAGGAATATTAAACCTGATAAGGAGTTAAAATCCTAAATCCTTTAAGAGGAATCCTAATCCTAAAACCTAAGGGAGAGGAGAGAACCTCTCTCTCTCTAAAAAATACATATAAAATATGAAAAGTGAAAGTATTATAGGTTTTTTCTTTTGATTCCTCCATTCTCTGGCTTATATTCTATGTTTCTGGTTTCAGAATTGGGCTGAAAAAGGGTCCAGAAATCGCTGGGGGCATTTTCTGCAGATTTTGGTACGTGGCGTCTGTCACGCGTTTGCTTCGGTCATGCGTACGTGTCATTACATTCTGCTCAAGGCACACGTTTGCGTCAGTCACGTGTTCGCATCAGTGCCTTTTCGCGCTGGGCACGCGGCCGCGTCGTCCATGCATTCGTGTCGCTGCCCTTTTCTTCAAAACTCCATTTTTGTGCTTTCCTTCCATTTTTGTATGTTTCCTTTCTGTCCTCTAAGCCATTCCTGCCTTAGGAGAACTGAAAATACTTAACACACAAATCACGACATCGAATGGTAATAAAGGGTAATCAAAATACATCACTTAAATTGAATAAGTGGGTGAAGAATTGAATAAATCACTTAAATTGAGCACAAAATACATCATAAAATATGGGTTTATCAACCTCCCCACACTTAAACAATAGCATGTCCTCATGCTAAATCCAAGAGAAAGGGTAAAGTTTGAATGGTGGAATCTTATGCAATGCATTCTATTCTAAATGCAAGCTACCTAAATGAGCAATGCAATTCTAGTTATTATTCACTTGTATATAAGGCTTACATGTAGTTAAATTAATTCATATCCTCAAGGAGTCATATATGCATAGCCAAACCCTAGATAATGTGAAAGCACTTTTACAATTGAGATGGGTAAAAGTATTTCACAAACTTGCAAGACAATTAACAATTAAGCAGAGATATATGGTGATGAGCTATTGAACCCTCACTGGATTTTGTGTTTACTCTCTAGTCACTCAGTGTTTATTGGGTTATTCACTCTATTCTTTTTCTATCCTTGCATTCTAAAACTTTGTTCTTCATCTAACCAATCAACAAATATGGAATATAGACATACGAAAATCATGAGGTCTTTTTCAAGTTTGTAATGTGGCCAAGGTAAATGTAAGGGTATATGTATAAGGCTAAGTGCTAATAAGTGAATCCTTGATTAGTCTAAGATCTCACCTAACATACATACTTTATATAATTTTAAAGTTCCTTCACTTATTTACCCAAATTTTCCCACTTTGTATTGCAAGCTCATGCATTAATTTTAATTTCTGGAATTTTTGTCCCATGTGCATTGATTTTTATTTTGCATTTGGGAGTTTTTTTTTCATCAATGCACATGGTAATTCAATTGTTTTGATTCCACATGAGCATGCTTCCCAAATTTTGTTTTTGAAACACTTATTCTTTTTAAATCCCTACTTTTGTTTCTATCATCCCATGTTCCCATAAAATTCCCCACACTTAAATTGTACACAATATCTATCTTAAGCTAACCAAGGATTCAACTTGGGATTTTTTTATTTTGTTTTTCTGCATAAGGCTAGTAATGTGGTTATAGAACAAGAGGGGATTAAAAAGCTCAAGGGGGCTAACAAGGGTGATGTACAAGGTAGGCTAATTTGGGATAAGTGAGAAAAAATTCAAATTATGGCCTCAATCATCTCTTGGTATGTATCTATATTTTATATTGGACATATAGATTAAAACAAAGTAAAGAACATCAGAATGAAAAAGAAGGGCAAAACACACAGGAATGAAATTTATGGTTTGAATGTAACCATACAATTAAGCTCAAAACTCACATGCTGTGTGTTCTTTTGACTCAAAAACCATATATCAGTTATGTATGTTATGCAAGTAGAAATCAAGAGTTTCCATTATTCTCAACGTAAATATTAGGGTGGCTTTTAAAATCTTAGTGTTTCTCCTTGAAGAAATGTTGTTAACTAACTAACATGTTATGCTATATATACAAGGTGTGTGGATGTTTGATTCTTTTAAAGTCTCTAGCTTACTTCCTTTTATTTTTAATTAAACTAATTATCATATGCTAAAGGGGTAAACTATACTAATTAATCCACATATTCTATAACTAATAGGTTTAGAATTGTAAACTAAACTAAATGTCTAAGATATAAACTAAAGTGCAAAATGTGGAAATAATGTAGAAATACAGCAAAAGAACAATGTATAAGTACTGAAAAATAAAAATAAAAAAATAAAGATAAAAATACAGAAAAATAAATAAAATAAGATAAAAAAAAGAGTCTGTAGTGGTTCACCAAAAAGATAGGCCAGGGATGGAAACCTCCCTACACTTAAAATATATCATCGTCCTCAATGCTCACTCAAGCTGGGTATGAAGAACTGCCATCACCGGAAGGATGCACTACTGGTGTCTCTGTGGAAGCCTGAAGGTCTGCAGACTGGATAAGTGTAGGAGGATCTGGCTGCTGCAGTGGAGGCGCAGACTGTAGAGGAATCTCTAGGTCTGCAGCCTGAATCTGGTGTGGCTCCTCAAGCTATGGCGTAGCCTGCTCAGCCTGGGTAGGTGTCTCCTCCTCGTGATCATCCTCCTCCACCTCAGATGCATCAGAAGGGGTATCAGGCTCGGAAGGGATGTCGCTGCCAGATCGGATCATCAACTTGTTGCGACGCTCAGATCTCTCATATCGCCACTGGTTGCGGCGCTCTATCTGGTCCAGCTGTTGAAATAAGTGGTGCACAAGGTGGTAAGTGGGCTTTGAGGCAGGTGGAGGTGAAGTGGTGGTAGCTGGTGCAGCAGTGGATGAGGAAGGGGCAGCCGAAGGTGTGGCGGTCTCATCAGAAGCGGTGAGGAATGGGGTCTGTGGCTTAAAGACTGAAACTTCCTGCTGTGAGGGATAATCTTCTTGCAGTCCGTAGTAGGTGGCTTCTCATCAGCAAGCTCCCAAGGCACGTCAGCTCGACGACCTAGCTGGGTGACCAGATAAGGGAAAGGGAGGGTGCCTCTGACATGGACCCTGGCCATGTAATACCGGATGAATCGTGGAAGATACAGGTCCTTACCCTCCATCACACACCAGATGAGGGTGATCATAGCAGCGGGGAGCTCTGTCTCGTGAGTGCTCAACATCACATAGTTGCTTAGAATCTGGTGCCAGAGCCGAGCCTCATCATTCAGGTAAATCAGCTTGATTCCCTTAGGCATCACTGTGTTCTTTCCCATGACCCATGGGACAGTAGGATCAAGGGCTATTCTCTGCTTGACAGCATCCCAGTCAAATCTCATAAAGCACATATCCTCCTCAGCCTTTTGGTAACCGTCAGGCTGATCTGATTTAGGCTGAAGGTGGAGGATGTCCTCAACGGCTTCCTCAGTAACCAAAATCTGTTTCCCTCTGAGGTGCACTGCATCCAGGGAAGTCTTAAAATAGTTGCAATAAAACTCTCTGACCCAGGAAGCATTGACCTCTGTCAAATTTCTCTCCAAGAAGAACCAGCCTCTCTATTTTATCTGTTCGGAGGTGTACTGCTGTAGTTCTTCTGGAATTTTTAGAGTTCTCTCCAGGTACAGGTTCCTGGAAGTGGCAAACACTGGATACTTTAGCTCACAGTATCTGTTTGCAAATTTAACTGGATCATTGGCAGTGAGGACCTGGTCAGCCTTCTCCTGCGGGGTAAAGTGCTTTTCCCGCCAGGAGTCGTCATGCATAATGTCGAGGATGGACATAGAGGATTTGCCTCTTTTCCTTTTGCTAGTGGTTGCTTTGCCTTTTCCTTTGCGCTGAGGGTTAGACATCCTGAAAAGCAGGAAATCCAGGATTTAATTAAAGAACAAAGCAGGAAAACAAGTAGGCAAATAGAATAATAGCAATATAAGCACAGAGTGGCAAGAGAGCAAGAGAAGCATGAAATGAGTTGAATATATGTGCAATTTGGATTGTAATCGAGTGAAAAAGTCTGAAAAGAAAAAGTGCAATCCAAAACATAGGATAGGTGGAATTCAAGTTAACAAGGAAAAGACAGTAATCATGCCTTGAGTTAGAATGTTAAAGTAGTTAGCTAAAAATCGAAAAGAGAAGTTTGAAAGTTTAAGGTAGTTAGAAAGTTAAAGTATTGAGTTAGTAGAAAGAAGGTTAAAGTAAGTGGAATTGTTAATGGTTTCCATTGTAACAAGAGATTCAGAAATTTAAAGAACAGTCAACACATATTCAAGCGAGGCTATAAGGTTATTGTTGATAATTCATATAGATACAGGAGTAGCTAAAACAAAAATGAAATTATCAATAATGCAATTAATTAACCAGGGAATCGAAAGGAATAAGAATGCGATCCCGTGCATTCATGAATTGGTTTGGGTATAGTTAAGTAATGCAAAATGCAAAATTGCCAAAACCAATACATGAATGAAAATGAAACAATTTGCAGAAAATTGGGCAGCATTCCGGCTAAAATTGGATGTTCCCGGGTAATAAACAGCAGGAAAAATCATTTCATATAAATTTAAATAAAGCTGCAAATAGACACAGATAACATGAACATGAAAGAGCAGTGTAACAGCAGCAAGAAACATGGAAGAACAATATATGAACAATAGGATCATCACAGCAAAATCAGAATTGCAAAATAGATAAAACAAGTAGCAAGAACGGCGCAATTATCAGGCCTAAATCCACTAACCACATCCTAGCTACCTAACCACCTAAAATCCACTTCAAACATACATCTCTAACTATCCTATTCCGAACAAAAATTGAAAAACTAACTAAGGAATCGAAAAGAGGAATCGCAGTATGGCGGAACCTGGTGTGTAGAAGGACAAATGTATGGAACAGAGATAAGGGCAGAGAGATGGTGGTGGTGACGCGGCAGCGCAGGGAGGGAGCACGGCGGCGCGGTGGTGGAGCAGGGGCGGGTTGGGGGTTGGGGTTTTGGTGGGGTATGGGGGATGCGATGGGGTTAGGGTTCGCGTGAGTTGGGGTTAGTGGATTCAAATCCACGCGAACGCGTGGGGCACGCGATCGCGTGACTAGGGTGAAATGGGTTCGACGCGGTCGCGTGATTGACACAATCGCGTGGGTTGGGTAAACGATGGGTGACGCGGACGCGTGAGGCACGTGACCGCGTCGCTGAAAATTGTGCTAGACGCACACTTTCAGCGTCGTTTCAGCGCAACTCTCTGTCTCCATTTAGGGGGCCATAATATCCACGCGACGCGGATGCGTCGCTCATGCTTTCGCGTGGGATGAGTGTTTTGCAATGACGCGTTTGTATCAGGGACGCGAATGCGTGGGCTGTTTGTGCTAAACACACAACAGCCGCACGATTCCAGCTCAACTTTCTGGGCATTGGATCTTTACGCCGATTTCCTCCTCACGCCCACGCGTGGCCTGCGCGCTCGCGTGGTGTGATTTCTCTGTTTTTCTTTTATGCAATTATGAAGTATGCAATGCTAATGTAAATTCTACGAATACTTTCAGATTCAGTGAAAATAAAATAAAATAAAAACAAACAACACGAAATAAAATTGAAAAAGAAACGATCATACCATGGTGGGTTGTCTCCCACCTAGCACTTTTAGTTAAAGTCCTTAAGTTGGACATTTGATGAGCTTCCTGTCATGGTGGCTTGTGCTTAAATTCATCCAGAAATCTCCACCAATGTTTGGAATGCTAACAGCCTCTGGGGTCCCAAACTAGGCATGTAAAGCTTATGAGCAACTTCAAATAGACTCTCAGGCTCCCGGGGTGACGAATGTCAGAATAGATTCCAGGATCCCAAACTTTTTTTTAAATCTGCCTTTGTTTTGATCTATATTCTACCATCCGGGTGGTTTTGAAATTGTATTCACACTAGGATGACCAAACGCCTTCCGAGAGCCATTCGATTGAACTTGATACCAATCCGTGCACTTCGAATTGAAGCGTGGAACCTTATTGAATCTTGCACACCAGCTCTGAGTACGAGCCATTTCCCTCTTACTCTTAAAGCCGCAGAGAGCTCTAAGCTGGCCATCTGTTTCAAGCAAACCATATTCAAGTGGAAAATTAGGTGGTAATGGCCTTGGGATAGGTGTTTCCAGTGGTTCTGTAAGCTCTACTCCCTTGTATTCTTCTGTGAATTCCTCCACTTCCTTGCAAAATTCTTCAACTGCAACTGCGTCCTGATCAAAGTCTTCTATGTCTTCCTCGTCACTCAAGTCATAAGTTGGAGGTTGAGAGAAATCTACTTCGACATCATCTTCGTATTCACTTGGATGAGGTTCTTCAGGCTCAAGGAATTCAGTTGTGGATGCAAGTTCGTGACTAGGAGAGCTTGATTCATGATCATCATTGCCTATGGAATCAACTTCGTGGTCTGTTCCGTCCAATTTTTCACAAGGTATATGCATTGGAGGTTGTTCACTATCCTCCTTAGCATCAATTTCGAACTTCTCAGCGGAATCCTTTATAGTTCTCGATTCCCATGGAGGTTCAGCATCTCCTAAATCTTTAACCACTTCTTCTTCTACAACTATTATGGCTTCCTCCACTTGTTCCAATACAAAGCTATGCTCCTCATTGTCCACCGAAGTTTCTAGCATCTCCATCATGCTACGCTCTTCTTTTGATTCTCCACATGCAGCCATGGGAGTACTTTGAGTGCTCAGATGTCGGGAAGCTATTATATTTACTACCTCGATTAAGGCAATAGTGAGTTCCAGTACGTCCCTTTGCATCTTCGCTTGCCCATGAAGAAGAACACGAAGTTTGTCATTCATTGGAGGTTGGAGTGGATATGATGGTTCATTGGTTGGGGGAGAGGGTTCATAATAAGAATGTGGTGGTTCTTGGGAGTAATTGAATTGGAATTGTGGTGGATAAGGGTCATATTGTGGTGAATGGTGAAAAGAAACTTGTGAGTGTGGTGGTTCAAAGCTATGTTGAGAGGATGATCTATATGCACAGGGTGGGGCTTGTTGGTAATTACAAGGGGGTCCACCATATCTATCAGCTTGGTATGCATTGTAGAGTGGTCCTTGCCCATGATATCTTGGAGGGTGTTGTTGCCTAAAAGGTTGATCAGATCCTCTTGGCTCTATCCATCTTTGATTGCTTAGACCTTGATGCATATTCCTGTTATAGCTTCCACTCCATTCAACAAATATAGAACCAAACTCAAAGCGAGAGGGGTGAGAATTCAAGGTAGCTAATAGAAATAAAAGGGAAAAACAAAAACAAATAAAAAAGTAAAAGAAAAATATTTACAATAACCAATAATAAGGCACACGTTTGCAATTCCCCGGCAACGGCGCCATTTTGACGAACGATTTTTCTATCGGTAAAGAAATTCACAAATATATGATCGCATTATAAGTATAGCTTCTAAACCAACAGAAAATCCTTTCGTACAAATGTTTGGTTGTCACAAGTAACAAATCCCTAAATAAATTGATAACCGAAGTATTTAAACCTCGGGTCGTCTTCTCAAGGAACTGCAGGGAGGTGTTCTTATTATTGGTTATGAGTCTTGTAAATTTGGGGGTTTTGAAAGTAAGGAACAGGTAATTTAAATGAAAAGAAAAATAAATAAATAACTATAAAATAAACTCTTTGCAAGGAATGAAAATTCGGAAGTTCTATCCTAGTTATCCTTATCGATGATGATGAGAATTGAGTTTTAATCCCACTTAGTCAACCTTTACTAAAGCAAAGGAAAGACAAGTGGACTAATTAGTCTGATCCTCAAGTCCTAGCCAATTCCTAAGAAAGGACTAGAGTTAGTGGAATCCAATTCAATTAGCAGAAATAACAATTATCAATCACGATGAGTTTGATAACTCAAGAGTCTCCAGTTAATCGATTAAAGCCAGGAAAATAAAAAAGCTAATTAAAAATCATAAATCCGAAATGCCTCAATTTATATTAAATAAAGAAAATCCTAACATGAATGGTTCGTAAGCCAATTTGGCAACATAAGTAATCAACAAATAAAAGCATTAAAGTATCTGAAAGTAAAAGAGAAATATAGAGTAACAAGAATATTGAACCTGATAAGGAGTTTAAATCCTAAATCCTTTAAGAGGAATCCTAATCCTAAAACCTAAGAGAGAGGAGAGAACCTCTCTCTCTAAAAACTACATCTAAAATATGAAAAGTGAATGTATGATAGGTTTTTTCTTTTGATTCCTCCATTCTCTGGCTTATATTCTGTGTTTCTGGATTCAGAATTGGGCTGAAAAAGGGTCCAGAAATCACTGGGGGCATTTTCTGCAGATTCTGGTGCGTGGCGTCTGTCATGCGTCCGCGTGGGTCACGTGGTCGCGTCATCTGGAAGTTTTCCTTGTCATGCGTTCGCTTCGGTCATGTGTACGCATCATTATGTTTTGCTCAAGGCACGCGTCTGCGTCATTCACGCGTTCGCGTCAGTGCCTTTTCGCGCTGGGCACGCGGCCACGTCGTCCATGCGTTCGTGTCGCTGCCCTTTTCTTCAAAACTCCATTTTTGTGCTTTCCTTCTATTTTTGTATGTTTCCTTTCTGTCCTCTAAGCCATTCCTGCCTTAGGAGATCTGAAAATACTTAACACACAAATTATGGCATCGAATGGTAATAAAGGGTAATCAAAATTAATATTTTTAAAGCATAGGAAACCTGTTTTTCACATATATCACATAATAAGGAAGGGTAAGTAAAACCATGCAATTTACATGAATAAGTGGGTGAAAGATTGAATAAATCACTTAAATTGAGAATAAAATACATCAGAAAATATGGGTTTATCATCGAGCTCGAGCATTTTGCTTTTTATACAACTCTTGCTGGGTTTCTTTGGATGCGAAGCGTTTTCCTCCTTTGTAGCGCGAGTTGCACTTTTCTTGGAAACGTGTGAAGATTAAATGCTCATTAACTCCTTTTGCCGTTTCCCTCTTTTCATTTCATTTTGAATTTTTAAGCACTTTTTCAGTTTCTCTTCCCCTTTCTTTTCGCTGTTCTCTTGCTCACGACGTTTCACTCCTTTTGCTCCTTTCTGTTTTCACATCTCTCTTCGAAGAAGTTTGTTTTGCGTGGGCCTGTCGTCGTCTCTTCCTGACCATCTTTGAAATGGTTGTTTCTTTCTTCTTTTTCCTTAGGTTTGGCCTTTTCTTTCTCCCTCTTTTCATTTTGATGACTTGTCTTGGTACTTCGTGTCTGCGAAGAATCTATTTTGAAAGGCTGGATCCTTTTTGCTAAATGTTGCATTTTTTTAATCAGTGCTGTGCTTTCCTTGACTTGCCCCTAACTCTTTGCTTACTGTTGTACTTCGTCTTCATATTTTTGCATTTTCAGGCCTTCTACCTTTCCCTGCCTTGAAGCGACTTTTTGGTGTGGATTTTGCACCGTTCTTTTTTACTACTTTCTCCCCTGCAGGTTAGTGTTTTCAATGTTTTCTCTTTTTTCTTTCGACAACTGACGAGCAGCAGAAGTTAGACCAATTAAAAAATTATAATATAATAAAACAGCGTTGTGAGTATATCTCTTAACCAGCGAAAATCCGCCTCATCAATTTAGTAAGATTGTCACGAAAAAGGTTTAGAATGAAAATACTGGGAGTATGAATCCCAGGTCGTCTCCCAACGAGTTGCTAGAAAGGGTGCTAATTTATTAATCATGAGTTTTTCGAGAGTTTTGAGAATTGATTAATAGAAAATAAACAATTGTAATTTAGTGCAATGAAAATTAAAAGAGATTTATAATATTTTAAAACAAAAGCCTTGACTGGGGGAATGATTAATCGGAAGTTTTATCCTTGATGGGATCTCTTAAGTGTAGTATCAAAAAGGTTGTTGTTTTCACTTAGTTAACCCTTACTAAATAAAGGAAAGTCAAGTGATTGAGCTAACTTTTATTCACAAATCCTAGTCCTCTCCCTTGGGAAGGTCTAGCGTTAGTAAATACAGAACTAGCCAACAACTTCCAATTTAACCAACACTTAAGCCTTCCAACTCAAGTGTCTCCTTTTAATCAACCCCATGTCAAGTAACGAATCTACTCCATTGACATGAATATAATGCTTGTAGAAATATAAGAAGAAGACATAATAAATCAAATAAAATAGGGATTGAAATTAATTAAAAATAAAAGTAATCCTTTACATTAACAATCCATGAAAATAATCCAATTACCACTTTAAACAAGAATTAAGAATATGGAATAAATAAATAAAAGAGTAAGGAAACAAACTAGAATAGTATCTTCAACGGAGATGATGACTCTTCAGTATCCAAAAGCAAAAGCAATAAACTAGGAATGTAAAGAGAACCTAGAGGAAGAGTAGTTTCTCTCTAGATTCAGATCTAAAAACCTAAAAACTATCCTAATGATGATATGTGAGTGTGTATGTCTCTGTGTGTTTAGTCTCTGCTTGTTCCCTGGCTTTATTCTGTGTTTCTGGGCCGAAAACTGGGTCAAAACGCGGCCCAAAATTGCCCCCAGTGTTTTCTGTTAATTTTGCAGATTGCGCAGGTCATGCGTACGCGTCAGTCATGCATGCGCGTCATTTGGCGTTTTTCCTTGTCACCCGTATGCATCGTCCATGCGTGCACGTCATCTTGCAGAACTCCATTCCACGCGTACGCGTCAGGCAAGCGCACGCGTCGCTGCAATTTTCTCCATTTCGCGAGCTCGCGTGAGCCATGCGCGCACGTCGGTGTTCGCTGGTCATCTCCTTAGTTTCTTGTGTTCCTTCCATTTTTGCAAGCTTCCTCTCCATTCTCTAAGCCATTCTTGCCCTATGAAGCCTGAAACACTTAACAGACGGATCACGGCATCGAATGGTATAAAGGAGAATTAAAATACACTAATTAAAGATCTCTAGGAAGCATGTTTTCATCCATAGAATAAAACTAGGAAGGGATTGTGAAATCATGCAATTCATATGAATAAGTGGGTAAAGACTTGATGAAACCACTCAATTAAACACAAGATAAACCATAAAATAGTAGTTTATCAACAACTGTGCATGCTTTTGATGTAAGGCTTTGACTTTGTATCTTGCTTTTGCTTTTCGAAAAACTTTCATTCTTCTATGAAAAGATTGTGTCTTTTTTATGTCTTGATTCATGGCTTGTGATTTTTCCTTATTGCTCGCTTTTTTGCGAAGAATGTGCGCCTACTGGTGATCTTGTTTATGGTTTTTGTTGCTGTTCTTGTATTGTTGTCTTGGCTTTTGTTTCTGGCCTAACAACGTTTTGATGATGAACTGTGATAAATCCATATTTTATGTATATTTTGTGCTCAATTTAAGTGATTTATTCAATCCTTAACTCACTTATTCATGTTAATTGCATGGTTTTACTTTTCCTTCCTTATTATGTGATGTATGTGAAAAACATGTTTCCTATGCTTTAAAAATAATTATTTTAATTACCCTTTTATTACCATTCGATGCCGTGATTTGTGTGTTAAGTAATTTTAGATCTTCTAAGGCAGGAATGACTTAAAGGATGGAAAGGAAACATACAAAAACGGAAGGAAAGCACAAAATGGAGTTTTTGAAGAAGCTGGCAGCGACGCGAACGTGTGAATGACGTGAATGCACGCCACGAGCAAAACACAGATGACGCGGGGGCTTGACCGAAGCAAACGCATGACAAGGAAACTCCAAATTACGCGACCGCGTGACCCACGCGGACGCGTGATAGAGGCCACGCACCAGAAATTATAAAAAATGCTCCCAGCATATTCTAAAGCCCTTTTTGGCCTAGATCCAAGTCCAGAAAGCACAGATCAGAGGTTATGAAGTGGGGGAATGCATCCATTCAAGGAGAGTCTCCAATTATTCACTTTTCATGATTTAGATGTAGTTTTTAGAGAGAGGTTCTCTCCTCTCTCTTTTAGGATTTAGAATTAGGATTTCTTTTGCTTCCAGGATTATCTCTTTTCATCAGGTTCAATATTCCTTTTTATTATCTTCTCAATTTAATTTATGAACTTTTCTATGTCACATATAATTCTCTTAATTAATGTTATTTGAGGTATTTCAGTTTATGATTGCTCTCTTTTGTTTATGTTACTGTTACTTTCAATCTGAGGATATTTTTCTTTGAGTATATTTACTTTTCCCCTTTTGGTCTCGGTTAAGAAATCAGTAACTCAGGAGTTATCAAACTCAACGTAATCGATAATTGTTATCTTTGCTAATTGAATTGAACTTCAATAATTCCAGTCCTTTCTTAGGAATTGACTAGAACCCGAAGATCAGACTAATTAATCCACTTGATCTTCCTTTGCTTTAGTAAAGGCTAACTAAGTGGGATTAAGACTCAATTCTCATCACCATTGATAAGGATAACTAGGATAGGATTTCCAATTTCTCATACCTTACCAAAAGTTTATTTTACAGTCATTTACTTAATTTAATTGCAATTTAAATTCACTATCTCTCCTTACTTTCAAAACCCCAATTTACAATCTTTTTCATAACCAATATTAAGAACATACTTCCCTGCAGTTCCTTGAGAAGACGACCCGAGGTTTAAATACTTCGGTTATTAATTTTAAAGGGGTTTATTACTTGTGACAACCAAAATGTTTGTACGAAGGATTTCTGTCAGTTTAGAAACTATTTCTACAACGCGACTATTTTTATAAAATTCTTTACCAGCAAAAATTCTAACGTTAAAATGGCGCCATTGCCGGGGAACTGCAAACGTGTGCCTTATTATTGGTTATTGTAAATATTTTATTTTGGCTGTTTATTTATTTTTATTTTCTTGCTTTTTAATTTTTTATTAGCTACTATGAATTCTCGCCCCTCTCGCTTTGAATTTGTTTCTAATATTGTTGAAAGGAATGAAAGCTATAACAGGAATATGCATCAAGGTCCGAGAGATCAAAGATGGATGGAGCCAAGAGGATTTGACCAACCCTTTAGGCAACAACACCCTCCAAGATATCATGGGCAAAGACCATTTTACAATGCATACCAAGCTAATAGATGTGGTGGACAACCTTGTAGTTACCAACAAGCACCACCCTGTGCTTATAGACCATCCTCTCAACATAACTTCGAACCACCACACTTACAAGTTCCTTTCCACCATTCACCACCATATGATCCTTATTTACCCCAATCCCAATCCGATTACTCCCACACACCACCACTTCCCTATGTACCATGTCCAAATCCATCACCTCCAGAATCACAGGTTCGCTAAAGGAAACAGTATATCAACTTCAAACAACCCTTCATCAACTGGAGCAAGCAATAAGTCAATTATCTTCTAGACGTTCAAACATTCAAGGACCTCCCACAGCCCAATGTGGACAATCTAATGAAGAGCGTAGCATGAAGGAGATACTAAAAACTCCAGTGGACAAGACAGAGCATGACTTCGTACTGGAACAAGTAGAGGAAGCTGTCATTATAGAAGTAGAGGAGTTGGTTGAAGACTTAGGAGACGCTGAACTTCCATGGGAATCCAGAATTGTGGAGAATTTTGTCAAGGACGTTACAATTGATGCTAAGGAGGATAGTGCACAATCCCCAAGGCAAGTCTTTTATGAAGAACTAGACGGAATAATCCAAGAAGCAAGTTTCCTTGATGATGATAATCTCAAGTCAAGTTCTCCTAGTAATGAACTTGCATCCGCGAGTGAATTCTTTGAGATCGAAGAATCTTCCCCAAGTGAATACGAAGAAGATGCGGAGGTAGATTTCTCTCAACCTCCAGTTTATGACTTAAGTGATGAGGAAGACATAGAAGACTTTGATCAGGACATGGATGCATTTGAAGAATTTTGCAAAGAAGTGGAGAAATTCACAGAAGAGCACAAGGGAGTAGAGCTTACAGAACCACTAGAAACACCAATCCCAAGGCCATTACCACCTAATACAAGCTTCAAGTGGGTACAATCCTTAACCTTTATCTTTACTTTTCTACCTGAATATGGTTTGTTGAAACAGGTGGCCAGCTTAGAGCTCTCTGCGGCTTTAAGAGTAAAAGGGAAATGGCTCGCACTCAGAGCTGGTACACAAGGTTCAATAAGGTTCAACGCTTCAACTCGAAGTGCACGGATTGGCATCATGTTCAATCGAATGGATCTCGGAAAATGTTTGGTCATCTTGGTGAGAATCTAATTTCTAAACCACCCGGATGGAAAAATATAGATCAAGACGAAGGCGGATTTAAAAGCAAAGTTTGGGATCCTGGAATCTATTATGGCATTCATCACCCTGGGAGCCTGAGAATCTGTTTGAAGCTGCTCAGAAGCTTTACATGCCTAGTTTGGGACCCCAGAGGCCGTTGGCATTCCAAACATTGGTGGAGATTTCTGGACGAGTTTAAGCATAAGCCGCCATAACAGGAAGCTCGCCATATGTCCAACTTAAGGACTTTAACTAAAAGTGCTAGGTGGGAGACAACCCACCATGGTATGGTTGTTTCGTTTTCAGTTTTACTTCGTGTTGTTTATTTTTATTCTTTTTCAAATTGAACCTGAATATTATTCATTAGCATTGCATACTGCATAATTGCGTAATTGCATTTGAAAAAAAAAAGAAAAGAAAAGAGAAGGCGTGTGACGCGACCGCATCGCTCATGCGTTCGCGTCAGTTGCAAAAAACACTCCCCACGCGTCCGCGTCATTCACGCGGCCGCGTGAGCTAGAGATCGGCGTAAAGATCCAACACCCAAAAAGTTGGGCTGGAATCGTGCGGCCGTTGTGCGTTTAGCACAAAATGACCCACGCGTTTGCGTCCTTGACGCGATTGCATCACTTGCACAACACCCATCCCACGCGAAAGCGTGAGCGACGCGATCACGTCGCGTGGATTGCACAACACCCCAAAGGAGACAGAGAGTTGCGCTAAAATGACGCTGGAATGGTGCGTTTCGCACAATTTCCAGCGACGCGGTCGCATGCCTCATGCGACCGCGTCATTCACCATTTTTTCCACTCTATGTGATCGCGCCACCCACGCGATCACGTCAACCCCCATTCCACTGTAGCCACGCGACCGCGTTCCCCAGGCAATTGCGCGGATTTAAATTCATTAACCCCCTCAGCCACGCGAAACCCTAAACATTCGTGCCCCCCCAACCCCCTTCTCCTTCCTCTCTTCTCTGCAACCCTCCACCACCCAACCAACAATATCACTCCCAGCCACCACCTCCGACCGCCGCACCGCAACCACCCCCACCAGACCCCACCGCAATGCCACATCTCCCTCATTCTTCCTTCTTCTTCTTCCACCCCCTCCCCCTTCTT
>NC_029791.2:71650607-71654765 GCF_000816755.2 Arachis ipaensis
CCCTTGTTCCACCACCGCGGCCAACCAACCCCACCGCGCCCATCACCGTCGTGCTTCCATCCACTACCACCCTCACCCTCTCCCATCATTCTCCCTTAACCCCTACCCCTATTACCCTACCCGAACTACATGGAGGGTAAGGACATGTATCTGCCACGATTCATCCGGTACTACATGGCCAGGGTCCACGTCAGAGGCACTCTCCCCTTTCCATATCTGATTACTCAGCTCGGCCGTCGAGCTGACGTGCCTTGGGAGGATGCCGATGAGAAGCCACCTGCTATAGAATGCAAGAAGATTATCCCTCACAGCAGGAACTTTCTAGCTTTGGGCTACAGACCTCTATTCCTCACTGCCCC
Source organism: Arachis ipaensis (assembly GCF_000816755.2). Taxonomy (NCBI): domain Eukaryota; kingdom Viridiplantae; phylum Streptophyta; class Magnoliopsida; order Fabales; family Fabaceae; genus Arachis; species Arachis ipaensis. The sequence continues at coordinate 71,650,967 of NC_029791.2, forward strand.
TAATGAGACGGCCACACCTTCAGCTGGCCCCTCTTCATCTACTGCTACCCCAGCTACCACCACTGCACCTCCACCTGCCTCAGAGCCAGTTTATTACCTCGTGCACTGCCTATTTCAGCAGCTAGACCAGATGAAGCGCCGCAACCGGCGCCGATATGAGAGATCTGAGCATCGCAGCAAGCGACGCTATGAGCACCTGAAGCTGATGATACGATCTGGCGGCGACATCCCCTCCGAGCCTGACACACCATCAGAGCCATCTGAGGAGGAGGCGGATGATCATGAGGCAGAGACCCATCCACTGAGAGAGGCTGAGCAGGCAGGCCCGGAGCAGGCTGCACCCCAGCAGGAGGCCCCGCATCAGATTCAGGCTGCAGACCCAGAGGTTCCTATTTAGTCAGCACCTCCTCTGCAGCAGGCAGACCCTCAGACCACCACTACAGAGACTCCAACCACACATCCTTCCAGTGATGACACTCCTTCACACCCTGCTTGAGTGAGCATCGAGGACGATGCTTTCTTTTAAGTGTGGGGAGGTCGCCATCTCTGGCATATTTTTCTTGGTGAACCACTACAGACTCTTTTTATTTTATTTTGTTATTTTTCTGTATTTTGATCTTTATTTTTATTTCTCAGTACTTATACATTACTCTTTTCATGTATTTTTACTCTATTTTTTGCATTTTGTACTTTAATTCATATTTTAGCCATTTAGTTTAGTTGCAATTCTAACTTATTAATTATAGAAAATATGGATTAATTAGTCTAGTTTACCCTTTTTAGCATAAGATAGCTTAGTTCGAATCGAAAATACAAAAAGGAAGTAAACTAGAGACTTGAACAGAACAGAAACAATCCACACACCTTGTATATATAGCATTACATGTTAGTTAGTTAACAACATTTTATCAAGGAGAAACACTAAAACTTTAAAGCCACCCTAAGATTTACATTGAGAATAATGGGAACTCTTAATTTTTACTTGGATGACATACATAACTGATATATGATTTTTGAGCTAGAGAACACACAGCCTGTGAGTTTTGAGCTTAATTGTATGGTTACATTCAAACCATAATATTTTATTCCTATGTGTTTCGTCCTTCTTTTTTATTTTTTATTTCTTTACTTTGTTTTAATCTATATGTCCGATTATAGAATATAGATACATACCAAGAAAGTGATTGAGGCCATTGTTTGATTCTAGCTCACTTATCCCAAATTAGCCTACCTTTTACATATGTGTTTCGTCCTTCTTTTTTATTCTGGTGTTCTTTACTTTGTTTTAATCTATATGTCCGATTATAGAATATAGATACATACCAAGAAAGTGATTGAGGCCATTGTTTAATTCTAGCTCACTTATCCCAAATTAGCCTACCTTTTACATCACCCTTGTTAGCCCCCTTGAGCCTTTAAAACCCCTCCTGTTCTATAAACCACATTACTAGCCTTAAGCAGAAAAACAAAATAAAAATCCCAAGTTGAATCCTTGGTTAGCTTAAGATAGAAATTGTGTAATTGTTTTAAGTGTGGGGAACCTTATGGGAACATGGATGATAGAAACAAAGGTAGAAAGTTAAAAAGAATAAAAATATTTCAAAATAAAATTTTGGGAAGCATGCTCATGTGAAATCAAAGGAATTAAATTACCATGTGCATTAAAAAATTTTTTATTTTTCAGCATTTGAATAAAGGGGATACAAAAGAATTTCCCAAATTCAAAATAAAGCAATGCACATGGGACACAATTAAAACTAATGCAAGAGCATGTAACATAAAAAGTGGGAAAATTTGGGTAAATAGGTAAAGAAACCTTTGAATTACAAAATATGTATGTTAGGTGAGATCTTAGACTAATCAAGGATTCACTCATTAGCTCACTTAGCCTTATACATATACCCTTACCTTTACCTTGGCCCCATTACAACCTTGGAAAAGACCTCATGATTTTTGTATGCCTATATTCTATAATTGTTGATTGGTTAGATGAAGAACAAAGTTATAGAAAGTAAGGATAAAAAGAAGAATAGAGTGATTAACCCAATAAACACTGAGTGACTAGAGAGAAAACACAAAACCCAGTGAGGGTTCAATAGCTCATCAACATATATTTCTGCTTAAATTGTTAATTGTCTTACAAGTTTGTAAAATATTTTTCTTTCCCATCTCAATCATAAAGGTGCTTATTCATTATCTAAGGTTTGGCTATGCATATATGATTCCTTGAGAATGTGAATTAATTTAATTACATGTAAGTTTTATATACAAGTGAATAACAATTAGAATAGAATGATTCATTTAGGTAGTTACATTTAGAATAGATTGCATTACATGAGATTCCACCACTTCAACCTTACCTTACTCTTTATCTTGGATTTAGCATGAGGACATGCTATTGTTTAAGTGTGGGGAGGTTGATAAACCCATATTTTATGATATATTTTATGCTCAATTCAAATGATTTATTCAATCCTTCACTCACTTATTCATGTTAATTGCATGGTTTTACTTTCCCTTCCTTATTATGTGATGTATGTGTAAAACATGTTTCCTATGCTTTAAAAATAATTATCTTAATTACCCTTTTATTACCATTCGATGTCGTGATTTGTGTGTTGAGTAGTTTCAGATCTTCTAAGGCAGGAATGACTTAAAGGATGGAAAGGAAACATACAAAAACGGAAGAAAAGCACGAAATGGAGTTTTTGAAGAAGCTGGCAGCGACGGGAATGCGTGAATGACGCGAACGCGCGCCACGAGCAAAACGCAGATGACGCGGGCGCTTGACCGAAGCGAACGCGTGACAAGGAAACTCCAAATGACGTGACCGCGTGACCCACGCGGACGCGTGACGGAGGCCACGCTCCAGAAATTACAGAAAACGCTCCCAGCGATTTCTGAAGCCGTTTTTGGCCCAGATCCAAGTCCCGAAAGCATAGATCAGAGGTTATGAAGTGGGGGAATGCATCCATTCAAGGAGAGTCTCCAATTATTCACTTTTCATGATTTAGATGTAGTTTTTAGAGAGAGGTTCTCTCATTTCTCTTTTAGGATTTAGAATTAGGATTTCTTTTGCTTTCAGGATTATCTCTTTTCATCAGGTTCAATATTTCTTTTTATTATCTTCTCAATTTAATTTATGAACTTTTCTATGTCACAGATAATTCTCTTAATTAATGTTATTTGAGGTATTTTAATTTATGATTGCTCTCTTTTGTTTATGTTACTGTTACCTTCAATCTGAGGATATTTTTATTCGAGTAGATTTACTTTTTCCCTTTTGGTCTTGGTTAAGAAATCAGTAACTCAGGAGTTATCAAACTCAACCTGATCAATAATTGTTATCTTTGGTAATTGAATTGAACTTCAATAATTCCAGTCCTTTCTTAGGAATTGACTAGAACCCGAAGATCAGACTAATTAATCCACTTGATCTTCCTTTGCTTTAGTAAAGGCTAACTAAGTGGGATTAAGACTCAATTCTCATCACCATTGATAAGGATAACTAGGAAAGGATTTCCAATTTCTCATACCTTACCAAAAGTTTATTTTACAGTCATTTACTTAATTTAATTGCAATTTAAATTCACTATCTCTCCTTACTTTCAAAACCCCAATTTACAATCTTCATAACTAATAATAAGAACATACTTCCCTGCAGTTCCTTGAGAAGACAACCCGAGGTTTAAATACTTCGGTTATTAATTTTAAAGGTGTTTGTTACTTGTGACAACCAAAACGTTTGTACGAAGGGATTTCTGTCGGTTTAGAAACTATATCTACAACGTGACTATTT
>NC_029791.2:71654827-71705574 GCF_000816755.2 Arachis ipaensis
TTTGATTTTTGATGCTTTTTCTTGGTGATGATTATTTTTAATTTGCTTCGTGGAGTGTCGATTCTTGTTTGCGAGATGTTTAGGGCATAGGTTGTCGATTTCCTTTTTCCTGATTCTTGCCTTGTTATTGCCTCCAAAGGGTGCCCCTGGACTCTAGTGTGAATCCTAGGGTTTCCCTTTTACTGCTGTTTCTGATTCTTGGTGATCATATATTATCATCCGAGTTGTTTCCTTATCTGTCCGGGATGTTTGGTAGTAACCCCATTTTTCTTTTTTCTTTCTGTAGGAATAGTTGACCCATGTCTCTTCGCAAGAACATTATTGAAATGTCGACCAAGATCCTGGAAGGCATGTCTGACTGGCTGGACTCTGTTGTGTTGATGTGTGTCACAGTTGCTGATTCTGAGTATTGTGTGCGACCTAGGAGGCACCATAGGATTTGTAGCGATAGGGATCAAGAGAAGAATTATGAGCTAGTATCGCCCGATCCTGAGGAGAGAATTAGTTTTCCCTCTTTGGTTCAAGGGGAATGTCCCTTCTTCTATGCTTACGACTATTTCTTTAGTCAGTTGAATATTACCATTCCTTTTACCCCTTTTGAGACCGAGTTGTTGTGGTCTTGTAATGTAGCTCCATCTCAACTCCACCCGAACTCTTGGGGCTTTATAAAAATCTTTCAATTGTTGTGTCAGGAACTGGATATCCGACCTACCCAAACTCTTTTTCTTTATATTTTTGTGTTGACGAAGCCTGAGGCCGCTAAGAAGAAAGCCTCCTAGGTTTCTTTCCGATCCGCTCAAGGAAAAATAGTTTTCTCTATGTATGACGAGTCCTTTAGGGACATTAAAAACTATTATTTCAAGGTCTGAGCTGTTGAGGGAGCTCAGCCTTTCTTTTTGGATGAAAATGATGAGCCTACTTTCCCTTTGTGCTGGCAGAAGAACGTGATAGTTGCTAGGTATTCCTGAGAGAGTCTTGATGAGGTCGAGCAGGCCTTTGTCAATGTGTTGGAGGAAATTTGGGGAGAGCCTCTCCATCTTGACACAAAGAAGTTTTTAGGAGACCCTTCTCTTCTTCGGACTGAATTGGGTAGTTGTCGACTTGATTTGTAGCTTTTCTTTGTTTGTTTGTTTATTTTCCAATCTATCACCTTCTTAATTATAATTTTGTATTCCTATTTCAGAGATGGTGAAGTCTGTAGATTTCATGAAGGCCTATCGTCAGGCTAAGAAGGCGACAGCTGCCTCCAAGATCTCGGCCAAGACTGCAGAGGGTGAGTCTTCTCAGGTTCCTCCCAAGAAACCGGTATCAAGTGCTTCTGGACCAAGGAAGGTTGTTCCGACCCCTCAGGTCCGAATTATTCCTTCTGACCCAGCTCGACAATCTACTGGCACTACCTCTTCTCCTACTGTTGGCCCTCCTCCTAGAAAACAAAAAACTGTTGAGCCTTTTGACTTGGATGCCCCAGATTTTGATGCGGTGGGGTTTGTTGATAATCAGATTGCCCCCTTTGGTTGACATTCCATGGACGATGTGTCCATTCTTCGTCATTTGAATTTTATTACTAGTAGTAGCATTCGGATGGCCCATATGGGTGCAGCTTTGTCTCGAACTATCCAGGATTCCCTAGTTCATGCAACTAAGGAATTTTCGGAGGATGCAAAGTCGGAATTTGATAGGATCAAAGGTATGAAGGACGAGCTTGATGCCAGGGTTATTAAGCTGGAGTTGGAGTTGGAGAAGGAGAAGTCGAGGGTCGTCAGGGCTGAGGCAGCTGCAAATTTGGCAGAGGAGATGGCAAAAAAGTATAAGGAGAGTTACACGCGCACTTATGCCGAGGTGTTGGAGCTGAGGGGGAGGCTTGAAAATGCTCTTGTGGATTACACCGATCTCCAGATCCATCTGGTAGATAATGTGACCAGTGCGTATGAAAATTTAAAGGCGCAGGTCTGAGTTCTTGCTCCTGGACTCGACTTGACTCTCTTTAGTCTGGACAACATAGTAGAGGAAGGCAAGATAGTGCCTGCTCTAGATGATGAAGATGACGAGCCTCTTCCTATCCCGTCAGCCAAAGCTTCTGCTGCCACGACTTCTGCAAATCCTTCTGCTGAGATCGACCCTTCCCAACCTGATCTGGATTGTGAAATTCTTAACCGTGAGGATGGGACCGTGGACGCCGTCCCTGTGAATATCATTCCTCGTTCTTCCACCACTGATGCTGCTATTGGGAAAACCTTGCACCCCTTATGATTTATGTGTTTTTATCTCCACAGCCCGACTTATGGGCTTTTGAACTCTAGTTTTTGTAACTTTGATTATAACTTGGTTCCTTTGACTGTTAGTTGCTTCTATGCAACCTAGTGGATAAACAAAAATGCTGTTGAACCCCTGAGTCCCTCTTTCAGGTCTCCTTCTGAGTCTTTTTAGTGATTGCTAATTGTTCTTTTGCAAACTTTGTAACTTTTGTAGATCTTTATAGAGTGTTGGTACTCTGCTTGTCCAACCACTTTTTGATTAGATCTTTTATCTGTCTTCTAGTTGGGCGAGATGACCCTTAGGGCTAACTTGCTCAACAACTTTTTAGTGTTCTGGCAGAACCCTTTTAGTTAGTCTTTGAACAATTTTGATAGCCTTGTTGTTGTGTTGTGGCTTTTTGGACAGGGATGCGTCTCTTTTAGCGCATACTTTGGATAGTCGACTTTGTTGGTTTGTTTTCATTGGCCGACTTCTCTTGTTGAACCGTCTTAAGTTATTTTCCATAATCCATTTTTACTCAGACCTCGCCAGGCCTCATTCTATGGATTTACTTTTTATAACTTTTTGCGTTGGTGGGTTTGGTTCGACTTCTTCTTGTCGAATTCTCTTAAGTTATTTTTTAGTAATCCATTTACTCAGACCTCGCCAGGTCTCTTTCTATGGATTACCTTTTATAACTTTTGTCACTTTGCTTCGTCCGACTTCTCCTTTGTCGGTCCTTGTTGAGTTATTTTTAGTAATCTATTTTTAGTAAGACCTCGTCAGGCCACTTTTTATGGATTGCTTTTTATAACCTTTGTTGATTGCCTTGTCCGACTTCTGTGTCGGTACTTCTTAAGTTATTTTTAGTAATCCATTTTTAGTAAGACCTCGTTAGGCCACTTTTTATGGATTAGTTTTTATAACTTCTTGCACTAATCTGTTTTTGTTGCTTTCACCTTGCCGACTTCTTTGTGATCGGGTGACGAGTTTGGTTCTCACCTTGCCGACTTTGTCGTATTCGTACGGTGAATTCTTGCGCTCAGATTAATGCGTCTTGGTAGATAACCTTTTTATGGAATCTGAAAAGCTTTATTCAGGTAGAAAATATAAAATAGATAAGAGTATATACATATAAGTGCTTACCCTTCTCAATTGGGCAATTTTGTAGATCTTGGCTTGGTGCCTCATTAAAAAACCTTTTAAGGAAAAAGAGTGCACCTAGACCTAAGATTTTTATCACTTTCTAACTATAGTACCTTCTCAGGTTACATGCATGCCATAACCTTGGTAGCTCTCGCCCTTCCAGGTCGGACACTTTGTAGTAACCTTTTCCTAGTACCTTTACAACTCGGTAAGGTCCTTTCCAGTAAGTTGCTAGCTTCCCTTCTCCTGATCGACCTGCTCCGATGTCATTTCGGATTAAGGTGAGATCATTGTTGGCGAAGCTTCGCTGGACTACTCTCTGATTATACCTTGAGGCCATTCGACGCTTTAGCGCTTCCTCTTTAATCCGAGCTCTTTCTCGGACTTCTGAAAGTAGGTCAAGCTCTTCCTTCTGAGTTTAGGAATTGGTATTTTCATTGTAGAGGATTATTATGGGGGATCCTTCCTCTATCTCTACTGGGATCATTGCCTCCATTCCGTAAGCAAGTCGGAAAGGTGATTCTCCTGTGGTGGAGTGTGGAGTTGTTCGATATGCCCATAGAACTTGTGGGAGCTCTTTTGCCCAAGCTCCCTTTGCCTTTTGTAGTCTTCGCTTTAACCCTGCTAGTATGACTTTGTTGGCAGCTTCTGCCTGTCCATTAGCTTGTGGGTGTTCTACAGATGTGAATTGGTGCTTTATTTTTAAGTCGGCCACCTAGTTTCTGAAACCTGTATCAGTAAATTGAGTGCCATTGTCTGTGGTGATGGAGTAAGGGACTCCAAACCTTGTAATAATATTCCTATATAGAAATTTCCGACTTTGTTGAGAAGTGGCATTGGCTAGGGGTTCTGCCTCAATCCATTTTGTAAAATAGTCCACCCCTACAATGAGGAATTTAACTTGTCCCGATCCTTGGGGAAAGGGTCTGAGGAGGTCTAGTCCCCATTTTCCAAACGGCCAGGGTGACGTTACACTGATGAGCTCTTATGGTGGGGCGATGTGGAAGTTAGCATGCTTTTGACATGGTGAACATGTCTTGACGAACTCTGTTGCTTCTTTTTGCAAGGTCGGCCAGAAGAATCCAGCTCGGAGTACCTTTTTGGAAAGTGCTCGTGCCCCCAAGTTGTTACCACACATGCCACGGTGTACTTCTTCCAGGACCTCTTTTGTATTGGAGGTCGGTACACATTTTAGGAGGGGTGTTGAGAACCCTCTCATGTATAAGATGTCGCCCACCATGGTGTAGTACTGTGCTTCTCATATTAGACGCTTTGCCTCTTTCTTGTCTGCGGGGAGTGTTTCTATTTTGAGATATTTTATTATGGGGGTCATCCGCCCCTGATCCTGACCTGATATGGCTAGGACCTTTTCTTCCTCTAAGATTGATGGGATTTACAGTGTTTCCTAGATGAGGCTTCTATTATTGCCCCCTGGTTTGGTGCTGGCTAGTTTTGAGAGTGCATTAGCTCGAGCATTCTATTCCCAAGGTATGTGTTGGATTTCATATTCCCCGAGTTGTCTGAGATGCTCTTTGGTCTTGTCCAGATATTTCTTCATGGTGGGGTCTTTAGCTTGGTACTTCCCATCTATTTGTGAGGTAACTATTTGAGAATCACTGAAGATGGTGAGCTTTTGAACTCCTACCTCCTTAGCTAGCCTCAAACCAGCTAGTAATGCTTCGTACTCGGCTTGATTATTTGAACCAGGGAATTCAAACTTTAGTGATAGCTCGATTTGGGTTCCCTGATCACTTTCTATTATCATACCTGCCCCACTCCCGGCTTTGTTTGACGATCCATCCACGTAAAAATTCCACTTTACGGGAGTTCCCGGGGTATCTGTGTACATAGCGATGAAGTCGGGCAGATACTGTGATTTGATGGCGGTTCGAGTTTCATATTGCAAATAGAATTCGAACAACTCGACTGCCCGCTGTAGTATTCTTTCAGCTAAGTCTGTCTTCTGTAGAATGCTTTTTATGGGCTGGCTGGTCCAAACCGTAATAGTGTGTGCTTGAAAGTATGGGCAATGTCATCGGGAAGTGATTATGAGAGCGTAGGCGAACTTTTCTATTTTTTTATAGTTTAGCTCGGCCCCTTGTAGGGCTTTGCTGACGAAGTAGATGGGTTGTTGCCTGCTTTCATCTTCTCTAACTAGTGCTGAAGCTATTGCCCAATTTCCTACTGCCAGGTATAGTATGAGTGCTTTTTCCTCCCGTGGCTGAGTAAGAATGGGTGGTTGCCCCATGAAACTTTTGAAATCTTGGAAGGCTTTTTCGCACTCTTCGGTACACTCAAACCTTTTTCCATTCTTTAATGTGGCGTAAAAGGGGAGGGATCTTATGGCCGAACTGGCTAAGAACCTGGACAGAGCTGCCAGTCTTCTGTTGAGCTGTTGTACTTTTTTAACACAGGTCGGACTTTTCATGCTGAGTATAGCCTGGCATTTATCTGGGTTTGCCTCAATTCCTCTATGTGTGAGCATGAAGCCTAGGAATTTGTGGGCTTCTACCGCGAAGGTACATTTAGCTGGGTTAAGCCGCATACCATGCTTTATGATGGTGTCGAATACTTTTGCGAGGTTGGCCAACAAGGATTCCTCACTTTGTGTTTTTACCAGCATATCGTCGACGTAGACCTCCATCAGTTTTCGGATGTGTTCTGCAAAGACTTTATTCATTAATTTTTGGTAGGTAGCTCTTGTGTTCTTAAGTCCGAACGGCATGACGATGTAGCAGTAATTTGCTTTGGGAGTTAAGAACGAGGTCTTTTCTTGGTCGGGTGGATACATCGGGATTTGGTTGTATCCGGAATAAGCATCCATAAAGGAAAGGTACTTGTATCCCGAAGATGCATCCACTAGAGCGTCTATACTTGGTAGTGGGTAAGGATCTTTTGGGCAAGCTTTATTGAGGTCGGTGTAGTCAGTGCACATTCGCCAATTCCCATCTGACTTCTTTACCAAGACAACATTGGCTAGCCATAGTGGGTATTTGACTTCTCTTATAAATCCTGCCTCCAGTAAGGCTTGTACCTACTCTTCCACAGCTTGGGACTTTTCTAGTCCAAGCTTCCTACGCTTCTGCTACACTGGCCGAGATCCTGGGTATACCGCCAGTTTGTGGCACATTAGTTTGGGATCTATGCCAGGCAACTCTACGGCCTTCCATGCAAAGAGATCGGCGTTCTCCTTTAGGAATTGTATCAGAGACTCCTTCAGGTCTCTTTTCAAGGTTCCCCCGATGTTTGTCGTTTTATCCTGAGCATCACCGATTTGGACCTCTTCAGTCTCGCCTTCAGGTTGTGGGCGGGATTCTTCGCGAGCTCGTACTCCCCTGAGTTCAATGGTGTTGACTTCCTCTCCTTTGGGGTTGCCTTTGAGGTTCAGACTTCCATTGTAAAAGCGTCGCGCAATTTTTGGGTCTCCTTTTATCGTGGCGATCCCTTCTGAAGTTGGGAACTTCATACATAGATGTGGAGTTGAAACTACTGCTGCGAGCTGGTTTAATGTTGTCCGACCTATTAGGACATCGTAGGCTGAGCTCACGTCGACTACTATGTAGTCTATGGTGAGTGTCCTTGATCGGGTTCCCTTTCCGAAGGTTGTATGTAGTGCGATATATCCAAGTGGTTGGATTGGAGTATCTCCCAACCCGAATAACCTATTTGGATAGGCTCTGAGCTCTTTTTCTTGTAAGGCTAGTTTGTCGAAGGTGGATTTGAACAAGATGTCTGCAGAGCTTCCTTGGTCTACTAGTGTCCTGTGAAGATTAGCGCTGGCCTACTATCATGGAATCATCATGTCCCGGGATGACGCCTATTGCATCTTCTTTGGTAAAGGTAACTGTGGGGAGGTCGGTTGACCTCTCTCCTTCCCCGACCTAATATACTCCTTTTAGGTGTCTTTTGCGAGAAGATTTAGAGATTCATCCTCTTGCCAATCCTCCACTTATCATGTGGACATGTCTCTCAGGAGTGTGAGGTGGTCGTTCAGTCCGTCCAACCTCTTCATCCCTTTTTCTTTTTCTTGGTTCATCCGTCTTAGCTAAGTATCGATCTAATCGACCCATTCTTGCCAACTTCTTTATGATATTCTTCAGGTTGAAACATTCATTAGTGGGATGTCCGTAAATTCGATGGTACTCGCAGTACTAATAAACCCCATTTGTAGGGTTTATCTTGTATTGACTTTAGGGGATTTTATGAACTTTTACCCACATTTATCCAATGAAATAGCATGCTTTCATGATTGTCTCCTAATTTGTTCTTAAGAGTGAAAACATGCTTTCTAGGTCTTAAAATAGCTAAATTGAATTTGCCTTGATTCCGTTAGATGCCTTGATATGTTTGTTAAGTGATTTCAGATTTAAGAGGTAAAGATTGGATCAAGGGAATGAAGGAAAAGCATGTAAAAATGGAGAACTCATGAAGAAATGAAGGAATCGCAAAAGCTGTCAAGCCGACCTCTTTGCACTCAATCGACTATAACTTGAGCTCGAGAGGTCCAAATGATATAGTTCTAGTTGCGTTGAAAAGCTAACATCCGGGGCTTCGAAATGATATAAGATTTGCCATAGTTACATCACGGATAGGGGGGCACACGAGCATTGTACTTGTACGTACCAATGGTGCCACATGATTCATTTAATGCAAGTCGTGGCCAGTGATTTTAGAAGCCTTGTGGGCCCAATCCAACTCATTTCTGATGCTATTTAAGCCAAGGATTGAAGGGGAATTAACATACTTTTAATCATTAGTTTAGTTTAGGTTAGTTTTGGAGGGAAAGTTAGTTTTAGAGAGAGAAGCTCTCACTTCTCTCTAGGATTAGAATTAGGATTAGGTTTAGTTCAATAATCTAGATCTAGGTTTCAATTCATGCTTTCTTCTTCTTCTACCTCTCAATTGTATGTTGTTACATTCATGATTCCTCTATTCTTTTGTTATAATTTCCTTTATGCTGCTATATTTTGTTGTAGATCTACTCTTGTTCCTTCTATTTTCTTTCAATTCAATATGAGGTAATTCATAATAATTGTGTTTCCTTTGATTGTTGTTGTTGATTTCTTACATTCTGTTGTTGTTAGATTCTATTTTTGTTATCAATTTACTATGCTTCCTTTTTTGCCTTCCAAGTGTTTGATGAAATGCTTGGTTGGATTTTAGTATAGAATTTTCCCCTGTTGGCTTTGGTAGAGTAATTAGTGACGCTTGAGTTATCTAATTCCTTTGTTGATTGATAATTAGAAGTTGCTAATTGATTTGGATACCACTAAAGCTAGTCTTTACCTTGGGAGTTGGCTAAGACTTGTGGAATCAAGTTAATTCATCCACTTGCCTCCATGGTTAGAGGTTAACTAAGTGGTAACAATGGATAATAGTGGTCACAATTGAGGAGGATAACTAGGATAGGACTTCTAATTCTCATTCCTTGTCAAGAGCTTTATTAGTTGTTAGTTTGTTTTCATTGCCATTTACATTTCATGCCTATTATCTCAAAAAATCCCAAAACATACCTCATAACCAATAACAAGAACACTTTGTTGCATTTCCTAGGGAGAACGACCCGAGGTTCAATACTTCGATTTATAAAATTAGAGGTTTGTTTTAGTGACAAACAAAAGTTTTGTATGAAAGGATTAATGTTGGTTTAGAAACTATATTGCAACGATATTTCATTAGTGAAATTCTAGACCACACAAAAGTCCTCTCATCAAGTACTCTGTCCGATTTTCCCCTCCTTTTTTGCTTTTGATTGGGCAAGGTGGATGGATCTTCTTAGTGTTGCATATTTCACGGTAAACATCCACAAGAGACACCCGAAGAGGGTTGTAATTGTGGTATTTTCTCGGCTTCCCACTAGGTTGATCTTCTTTCTTCTTGGACTCTTTGCCCTTGTCCCTTGATGGGTAGGAGAATCCAGATTTAGAGGTCTCTCCTAGTCGTGAGTTTTCCTCCATGTTAATGTACTTTTTCGCTCGCTCTTACCTCGTTCAAGGATGTTGAATGCTTTTTTGATATGGAGTGGCTAAAGGGTCCTTCTCTTAGGCCATTGATGAGACCCATGATGGCTGCTTCTGCTGGCAGACTTTGTATGTCCAGACAGGCTTTGTTGAATCTTTCCATGTAGTTGTGAAGACTTTTCCACTCCCCTTGCTTGATCCCTAATAGGCTCGGGGCGTGTTTGGTTTTGTCCTTCTGAATGGAGAATTTGGCCATGAATTTTTTGGCTAAGTCTTCAGAACTTGTGATGGACCTAGGAGGCAAACTGTCAAACAACTTTATTACTGTTTTTGTCAGGGTTGTCGGTAAGGCTTTGCATCGAACGGCATCCGAGGCATCGGTGAGATACATTCTGCTCCTGAAATTGCTAAGATGATGGCTGGGATCCGAGGTACCGTCATAGGATGTCATGTCGGGAGCTTTAAACTCTTTCGGGACTTTAGCTTTCATGATCTCTTTGTTGAAGGGATCTTGGTCCTTGTGGGAGTTATCCTTATGGTTAGAATGAGTAGTTCTGATCTTGAGGTCGGCTTCGAGTTTTAGCAACTTATCCTCTAGATCTCGTCGTCGCCTAGTTTCTCTGTGGAGGTCTCTTTCAGCTTCTCGTTGATGTTTAGCCTCTTGTTCGAGCTGTTTGAGGCGATCTTGTTGTTCTCGGATTGCTTCCAGGATTTCTGTGTTTGTGTTGGAGGTTTGTTTATCCCCTTGTTTTGAGGCACATCTTTTGAGGTGGCATCCGTGTTTTTCAACGGAGTTCTTTCTTCCAAACCAGAGTTGTGGTCGTTGTCATAGTCATCCGCCATGGTGATGGGATGACTTCCAGGTTCCCCGGCAATGGCGCCAATGTTCCGAGGTTTACCTGAAACTGTAGGTCGATCTCGAACGAGATCTGCGGTGGTGGCCGGAGCTGTCGTGTCTGACTTGTTTGACTTGGTAGTGCTGCTGATCCTTGATTACCGGAGGGGGGTGGTACTTGCAAGAGACTCCGATGCTTAAGTTAGCATGGGCTTTAAGCAGGTTTTTAGAAGAATTAGAATATGAGTTATACCTGTGTGCTCCAGTGTATTTATAGTAGTGTAGAGTGACCTTTCTAGATAAGATAAGTTAGTTATCTTCTCTTTATCTTTAAGTGAGGTCATCTTTATCTTCTGGGGAACCACCCTTATCTTTCTAGGCTTTAACTACCTTTAGATTGGGCTGTGTCTATTCATATGGGCCTGTTCGGGCCCCTCATGTCGATTTGGCCGAACTCTTTTAGAGAAGAGGTCGGGGGTCCTGACCTGAAGAAATTGGTTGCTTTGTCTTTGATCTCCCTATGTCGAATAGCTCGACCGAGGGTATGAACAGTAACAGCGCCCAGTAATTTAAGATATAAGGTTCCGGGATGCCAAAGGCAATCCTAGAACTTCACAACAAGCATAAGATTCAAACTTATGAAATAATTAAATAAATTCTTAAACAGGTCATTGATGAGTGGATATTTTATACTATTTTTGGTATTGTTTTCTTAGTGTTTTTAGTTATATTTTATTAATTTTTATTATGTTTTAGTAGGTTTTAGTGCAAAATTCACATTTTGGATGCTACCTTGAGTTTTTGTGTTTTTCTTATGATTCTAGGTGATTTTTGGGTGAATTTGGCAAATTTTGGCAAAGTTTGATTCAGAAGCAAAGAAAGGATAGCAGATGTTGTCAAATCCTGACCTCCATGCATTCAAACGAGCATTTCTAGAGCTACAGAGGTCCAATTGATGAGCTCTCAATGTCATTGGAAAGCTAACCTCCAGGGATTTCCAATAATATATAATGTTCTATACGAATTTTTGGAATGGACTGCCCAAAATGGGCGTTGAACGCCCAACCTACCCCCTTTCTGGCGTTTAATGCCCCAAAAGGACTAAGGCCAGCGTTAAACGCCCAAAAATGGCGTTCAACGCCACCAAGGGAGTAAGGAAGCAACGTGGACACTCTGTAGTGGGTGTTCAATGCCCACTCGTCCAGGTTAGATGCCAGCTCAACCCAAACACTCACCAAGTGGGACCAGAAGTGGATTTTCGCACCTTTCTGCTTAATTGATCTCATTTTTGTAATTTTTAATTATTAGATTAGTATATAGAGGAGAAGATCACCCATGTTTAGGATCTTCAGCCTCTCAGAACTTATCACACATTATTTCCTGTAAAATATGAGCGGCTAGACCTCCTAGGTTAAGGATAGGAGCTCTGTTCATTCCCATGGATTAATATTATTACTTTTCTACTTTTATACATGCTTGATTCCATTCTATGATGTATTGTCGTTCTTTATCTTTATGAATCTGGGGTGGAACGAGAGTATGACCGCTTATTCTACATGAGCTCTTGCGAGTCCTGACCCGAATAGTATTGAGCTACTGCTTAAGAATACATCACAGGTTCCAATAAGTTACCTGGTCTAATTGAGATACGTGACATATAATCTCATTAGTCATGGGTAATTGAGGTCTCTGTGGCACTAAGGCTAGAATCATAAAGCTTCATTCTCTGATGCGGAAGATCCGACCTTGTTTGTGGCGTTTTGAGTAGGATCATCAGAGATTGAATTCTGTGAGCTTCGCCCTCGTCGAGATTGACTGACTAGTTCTGGTGTTTGGTTTGGATCAGAGGAGATTAATGACCACTACCCCTGGCTTAATCACTTATAGCCTTGCCATTGAATGAATCACTCATTGTTAAAGTAGTCAATAAGAAGTATTGATTCGAAAGAACAAGCATCTCCGAGGCTGATGAATCGAATTCTCGTACAGTCTAGAATTTCTCAAATGAATTCTTGTTGCAAGTATAGTCCTAAACCGACAAAGAATCCTCACATGCAAAAATTTGGTTTTGTCACAAGTACAAACCCCAATGAAAATTAACCGAAGTATTTAGACTCTGGGTCGTCTCACAAGGAATTGCAATGAAGTGGTCAATTATTGGCTATGAAGGTGCAAGTGGGGTTTGATTTATAAAGGGGCAAGGAATATAAATGACAAGAAAAGTAAATCGAGCAAGTAACTAAAGAAAGCAAGTAATAAAGAAAGACATTCATGGCAAGGATTGAGATCATAGGCTTTCCATCCTAGTCACTAATAACAATAATTAACAAGAATTTATCTTATTTTGTTATCTCCAATGTTGGAAGGTGTAAGTTATCTTCCACGAGAGAAAGTCAAACAAGACTAGTTAATCTCAATCCAAAATTCCTAATCAACCTACTAATAGAATTAGCAAGAGATTAGAGTCAGTGGAAATAATATTAACTAACAACTCTAGATCACCAACATGAGTTGGGTCTTAATGACTCAAGATCACCCAATTTCTCTTTCCAAGCTAAGAATGCTCAAGATCTACTCTAACATCCAACCAAGCATTTTGTCAAACACTTGGAAGGCATAAAAGGAAAGCATAGTAAAAGTGCAAGAAATGTAAATCTACCAACTACCAATTGCAAGAAAGGTAAATCAACAACTCAAATCATCAATAAAAGAGCATCAAACTTCAATTTTCATTAAATGTAAACCAAATCCAACATGAGCGTATGAACATAAAAGAGACATGAAAGTAAAATAAACAAGAGAATCAAGAAGAATTGAAGGATTAAAACAAGAAATCATAAAGGAAATAAGATGAAATCAAGTAATCAAACCTAGATCCAAGAGAAATTAACCTAATCCTAACCTAATTCTAGAGAGAAGAGGGAGCTTCTCTCTCTAGAAAACTAACTAAAGGCACATCATGACTAACTAAGTGCTCCCCCTTTGCTCAATTTTCCTATCCACACGTACACGTCATGTGCGCGTACGCGTCACCACGCAACTTCACTTCCACGTGTGCGCGTCTTCTGCGCGTGCGCGTGGGTTGATGTACTCCAAATCCTTGCTTCCTCATGCATTCTTCACTTTGTATGATTTTTTCTTCATCTCTTCCATCCAATACTTGCCTTATGAACCCGAAATTACTCAACAAACACATCAAGGCATCGAATGGGATTAAAGTGAATTAAAATCACTAATTTAAGGCCCTAAAAAGCGTGTTTTTACACTTAAGCACAATTTAAGGGAGAATTACAAAACCATGCTATTTCATTGAATAAATGTGGAAAAAGATGATAAAATCCCCTAAAATAAGCACAAGATAAACCATAAAATTGGGGTTTATCAAACCTCCTCACACTTAAACTAAGCATGTCCTCATGCTAAAATCAAGAAAGAAGCATAGGGTATCAGCATTTATTCAATGAAAGCTAACTATATGCAACCTATCTATATGCAATCTATCTACACGAATGCATCTACTTGGTCAAAATAAATCAACTTCCAAGAATACATATATAAGTACAAGGGCTAAAGCAATAGCAATCAAAGCAAACCCACAATTGATTTGAGTTATTGAAAGATTTTACAAACTTGCAAGAAAAGATGATCATAGGTGGAAACATGTGATTAAGCAATCGAACCTCACCGGATGTGTATCTGCTCTAGGCACTCAAGTGTATGGGGTTGATTCACTCAATTCTCCCCTAATCATGCCTTCCAAGATTTATTTTTCATCTAACAATCAATAATTACTTCATGCAAGCATACAAATATCATGAGGACTTTTCCATAGGTTGTAATGGGGCTAGGGTCAAGGTAAGGATGCATATGGTCAAGTGGACTAGAATTTGAATCTTTGATTGACCTAAGCTTCCCACCTAACCTATATAGCAACCTATACAATTCTAAAATATATACAAAAACATCAATGAATATGGTTTACACATGATTAATACATGAGTATGTACCCAATTCCCAAGATTTTCAATGCAAATACAAAATATACTTTTATCTCTACCCAATGTTCCCAATCTCTCTCTAGAAAACTAACTAAAGGCTCATCATGACTAACTAAGTGCTCCCCCTTTGCTCAATCTTCAATTCTGAATCAAATACCCTAAAAAACAAGTTGAATTTGGGCCTGGACAGCTCAGAAATCGACACCAGCGTCTTGCCTTTAAGTGAGTCACGTGCGAGCATCAATGCGTACGCGTGGGTCACGCGTGCGCGTCGCTTGGAAATTTTCGTATCCACACGTACGCGTCATATGCGCATACGCGTCGCCATGCAACTTCACTTCCACGCGTGCGCGTCTTCTGCGCGTGCGCGTCGATTGATGTACTCAAATTCTTGTTTCCTCATGTATTCTCTACTTTGTATGCTTTTCTCTTCATTTCTTCCATCCAATACTTGCCTTATGAATCCGAAATCACTCAACAAACACATCAAGGCATCGAATGGGATTAAAGTGAGTTAAAATCACCAATTTAAGGGCCTAAATAGCATGTTTTTACACTTAATCACAATTTAAGGGAGAATTACAAAACCATGCTATTTCATTGAATAAATGTGGGAAAAGATGATAAAATTCCCTAAAATAAGCACAAGATAAACCACAAAGTTGGGGTTTATCAGAGGCCTTAACTGATTTCTCACTACTATTTCTACTTCAGTTCTTTATTGCTTTGGTTATTGTTTTGTTTATGCACCTACAACAACAACAATCAACTTTCTATTCACGTGACTAAGATTTGCAGGATAACCATAGCTTTCTCAATCTGACCATCCTCGTGGGATCGACCCTCACTCACCTGAGGTATTACTTGGATGACCCGGTGCACTTGCCGGTTCAGTTGTGCGAGTTTCATTTTCACGCACTTGTCATCTAACTTAGGAAAGTTCTAAACTATCAATTAACTGCTATCCTACAGCCTTCACCAGCCTAACCTCCATGCGATTCTATCGCTACCTCCTAATGAGCCTCCTCAATCCCAGTAAAAAACACAAGTAATTCATACAAGTAAAGAAAAAGTAATTATCATGTATAGCAAGTAAATCAAGAAACAATTAAGCTTATTATACAATTAGGCATAGTATGCAAGTAAACAAAGCAATCAAACACATAAAAGATACACATGATGAATGCCTGTTGATAAACCCTATTTGTAGGGTTTATCTTGTGTTGAATTTAGATGGTTTTTTATCATCTTTTTCCACATTTATTCAATGAAATAGCATGGTTTTGAAAATTCTCCTTTAATTGTGCTTAAGAGCAAAAACATGATTTTTAGGTCTCAAAATAGCTAAAATTTAATTCACCTTGATTCCATTATATGCCTTGATATGTTTGTTAAGTGATTTCAGATTTAGGAGGCAAAGATTGGATCAATGGAATGAAGGAAAAGCATGTTAAAATGGCGAACTCATGAAGGAATGAAGAAATCGCAAAAGCTGTCAAGCTGACCTCTTCGCACTCAATCGACCATAACTTGAGCTATAGAGGTCCAAATGATGCATTTTTAGTTGTGTTGGAAAGCTAACATCCGGGGCTTCGAAATGATATAAGATTTTCCATATTTTCATTGTGGATAGGGGAGCGCACGTGCACGATATGCGTTCGTGCCGATGGGTGCACATGGTTTACTTAATACAACTCGTGGCCAGCGATTTTAGAAGCCTTGTGGGCCTAATCTAACTCATTTTTTATGCTATTTAAGCCAAAGATTGAAGGGGAATTAACATACTTTGGATCAATTATTTTTTCTAAGTCTCTCATTTTAACAGTGGTGTTGAACTTTTCTACTCAATTATTGAGACTCTCTTGTGTTATTTTGGTGCTTCGTAACTTGTAGCATTAATTATAATATTTGTTCTACACACGAGATTAGTGCCTTAGTCCTTCCTAACTCATTATCCTTTGTTTTTGTGCCTCATTATCATTGAGTTAGGATGGGACCAAATGCTTTCATACTTATCACTAATCTTGTTCGTGTCGATTCTTGTTTGAACTTGATGCTCAACATGCCTCTCATGCCTCATGCCTTGATATGCCCTTTTCCTATATTGCTTTCTCACTTACATGCATAGCTAATATGTAGTGAGAACCTTACTCTTGTTTAGGGTTTCTGAAATTACGGATTTCTCTGGAGGATCAGTAAGGGGAAAACCTTTGATATATCATCAAGGGGAAAACCTTTGATATATCTCAATAATTATGTTATCTTTAAGCTAGAACCTTTTCCGAGGCAAGCTCGATAATGCGGTCACGAAGAACCTAGTTTTTGAACCGTATCGATTAGGAGTTTTGATTCAGTTTTTCGTAAATAGTCTCGGTTTGACAAACCGGACTCGATTTATGAGAGAAGAGAGATAATAGGATGATATTATCATTATATTAGTATTAGAAGCTTCTTGAATGATATTATAAGGTTACTTGGTCAGTTTTAGTTAAAAACAGAAAATCGGTTTAACCGAGTTCACAGTTTACTGGTGCAGCTTAGCACCAGCACTCTCCAATGACTTTGGCACTGCTAAGGCCTCATTATTCATGTTTTATTCTCATAATAAATATGTTACTAGTGTCATTTATGCTAGTAGCTCAGAAAATAATTTTTAGAGATATTTTTACAAGTGTTCCGATACATCTAGTTTTATTAGTTATACACTTGAGATATTTTAATATTATTTTAATCCACCTCCAAGCCAAACAATCACAACTCACCCTACACTCCCAAAACACCCAAGGCTGGCTCATTTTCACTTTTTGGCAAAAAATAGGAAGAGAGAAAAAGAGAGAAAAGTTCTTAGTTCCAAATCTTCAAAGCTTGATTTCTGCTGAACTAAAACTCAAATCAAAATTCCAATCCGACCAAAATGATCCTCTCTTATTTCTCTACATGATCATATGAATTATCAAGGCTGTAATCAAGGTGATTTGGCTGCACCATCTCTCTTTTGACTCAGTTTCAAGGAAACATGCTTAAACATGTGTTTTCTTGATGTTCTCCCTTAGGAATCAGGCTTAGCTTGACTTGAGGGCCAAGAAACGTGAGTTTCCAGCAAGTCTAAGGTTAGAAATCACTTTCTAACATGCTGAGTGAGATTTGGTTAGTTGAGGGTTTTTGGATTTAAAGTTGTTCTTGATGTGATTTAGGAGGAAAAAGTGCTTAAGGACCACCTGAAAGTCTAACTGAATTAGGAGCAGCAAAACAAGGTAGGGTGTCACGAAATTAATCTTGATTATTTGTGTTTGAGTTGTGTGAGTGTTGTATGATTTGGATGTGCTAAAAATTGGTTGCATATATGATTGATTCTTGGTGAAAATTTGGTGAAATTTTGATGAAATTTGATGAAATTCAAGCTTTAAAGTTCATGTTCTTGGGGCAGCTGAAAAAACAAAACCCTAGGCTTAAATTGAGGTTCAATTTATGTTAAAATTGTGTAGAAAAGATGGGGTTTTAGTGGCTGCTAATTTATTATGAATTATGGTAAAAATTGGTTGCTTAAAAGACTAAAAATCGAGTAAAAACAGAGGAAGAATCTGAAGAATTTATGAAGAACATGAAGAACACTTTGAGTGTGATGAAGAACAATGAAGAACAGGCTTTAGATCCTTAAAAGGGCAAGGAAGTAAAAATTTTGGTGTTTAAGGGGTTATTTAGTAATTTCTGAAAGTTAGGGTGGTTAAAGTAGAAATATTAAAAGTTACAGGTGGTAAAGAGTAAATTTTAAAGGTTAAAAGTAAAAGGTAAGTTAATTTTCGAAAATTAATGATAAAATAATAAATAATAATAAAATATTTAATAATAATATTTAATTAAAAATAATATTTTAATAAAAGTAATAGAATAATGCGAAAAAGGCAGTTTTCTGTAAAAGCTTTAGAAAGACAACATTAAGTGCAGAATTCTCGTAATTACCTTCATAAAACACTTAGGGAGTGGTAAGAACATATTAGTGAGGAAAAGATAAAAGAAAGATAAAAGCCAAAGAAAAGATAAAAAAACAAAGAAAAAGTCTGTAAAGTTTTAACAACAGAAAAATAGACAGAGACTAGCGAATGAACTAGGGCAACATAGTTAGTCCTTAAATTGCGAATAGGGTTAGGTATTATATGAAAAGTTAAACTGTTTCAGTATAGACTTAATGAACCTATACTTGGGATAGGCTAGCTATTCATACCGAAATTTACATAAGCTTTAAATACATACGTTAAGCAGAGCAATCAGAGCAGAGTAGAGAAACACAAAAAATAGAGTAACCAGAGTAAAGTAAAGAGATAAAGAGAAAAAGAGTAATATAGATACAAATGGAAAGAGTAATCAGAGAAGAGAAAAGAGATACATAGAACAGAGTAATTAAAGCAGAGTAAAGAGATACAGAGAAAAGAGAAACCAGAATAGGGTAAAGAGATATAAAGAGAAGAGTAGTATAATAAAGAGATATTTGTATATATGTATTAGTTGCTTGATGCAACCCAGAGCTTCTTTAGGGAAACTAAGTTACCTACAGCTATTTTCCGCTTCCCCAGAGCAGAGCAGAGCAGAGTATATATACATTTTCCTGCAGTAAGCAGAGGCTGTCTCAAATGAGCAGCTATTATTATATGCGCATTTATTTATGAACGGAAAATCGTATTCGGGAAATCGGGATTACCCGTGACCAGATAAATGTCGGGATTGCGGGCAGCCAACCGACACATGAGCTCATGGCCTGTACTAGGGCTAGACATGCATCATTCTTGTCTGCGCATCATTCTCTGTTGCATTCCTTCTTGTGTGTGATTTATTTATTTATGTTTGTTGGTTTGAGTGCTATGTCTACGCTTTATTTTCTTGTACTCTTCTGTTTGTGTTCTGTTTTCTATTTTTCTATCTATTTTTAACTATTGTTTACTACTTTACTGTATTCTAATATCCATCTGCTAATTGGAACCGAATAAATGAATGTAACTAACAACCACGGCCCTACTAAGAACTCCCCAGTTCTTATCCCTTCTCTCCCTTCCACCCCTTCAGATGGAGACGGGCGTGATATTCTATGAGTTTGAGGACCCCTATGTCTACGAGGATCCGATACATCACAGTTACTTCATCATGGGATTGGAGCCTCGTATTAGACGATATGCGTTACCTAATCGAGCTTTTCAACATCCTCTGTCTAGCCCGCATTTTGACCCCGATGCTCCTTACGAATTTCCCTTATCCTGGTTACATCCTGACGCACCTGTACATCCTTTTCCTGATGATCCTGAGCACCCTATACCAGCTCAACCTTTGAATGAGGTGGAACCTGAGCCTATCATTATTGATGAGCCCGAGTTAGCTGGTGACTACGTACCTGTGATACCACCAGAGTGATACTTTTCCCCCGAACCGATCCCTGACTTTCCACAGCTTGACGAGCCGTCACTACCGGACGGTGGGGTAGCCCCTATATACGCGAACGACCTGTGCTCGCAAATGGTTTTGTACATAGTGACAGCAGTGTTTCTGGTGGATCTGAGGGTATAGCTGTAGCTGCGGACGATGAGGGGGAGGAAGATCATGAGATAGAGATAGAGCAGGATGACGAGATGGACGAGCCTCACGACGATTCTCCGAACGGCCACGTGTAGATATAGTTTGACAGCAGAAGGGCCATTCTTTTGATGACACTCTAGTCAGACATTATCTATTAGTTAGTCTCTCACTTGTGTTAGTACACCCGAGAGCTAGGAGCTATATTGTGGTTACGCTAGCCTGGGCGCCAGTTTAGCGGCTTTTCGTATGGGCCAGGCCCTGGGAGTGTCGTGTATATATTAGCTACATAGGATGACGAGGATGTAAACTGACTTGATCTTGTGTAAACAATACATATTTTGTTATAGTGTACATGATATATATTATCAGCTGTGTTTCTATGTTTCTTTATGTTTCCTTTCTATTTCTCTCAATGTATGCTTGTTTATTTTATCTCTTCACCGCAACAAATAAAAAAAAAGTTTACTCGTAAAAAAAATTGGCATCGTTCTAACATGGAACAGGCTCATATATTAAATAATAGTTAATAATTAGGAAGGATAAGTTAGTAACACTTAGCTTCTTGTATGACCATGGCATACTGGGAGTTGGGTCGTTACATTTGGCATTAGCCCCGGCCTATGGTTTTTGCTTTGCTATCTTTATTGTAGGCTTAATTTTCTTTCTCTTTCTTTCCTTTTAGGTTGGCCACCAAAGGAGGAAAAGGATAAATTTCTAAATGGGGCAACAAACAAGTCATACGCACAACCTTTTGAAGGAGCTCATCAATTGTAACAACCCAACCACATTGCTCTTCTTTGCATGCACCGAGGACGGTGCAATCTTCAAGTGTGGGGAGGTCATCCGACCGATCTCTGTGGGTAACAATTTCTTTTTCAACACCAATGTTAGTTAGTTTTTGCATTGCATGATAGGTTACATGTTAGTTAGAATTTGTACATATTTTGCCACTTCTTTTTATGATTAGGACTACTTGGTTAGGGTGATGATTTCTTTTCCAAGAAACTGTTTTTAGGGCAACCTACCAATTTGAAATTTTTGTGATAAGCTTGCTTGAAAGAATTTATTTTGGAACATGGTTTTTGAGCTAATAACACAAGCTTGTGAGATTTGAGCCTAATGGTGTGGTTATATCTTATAATCACTTATTTTCCTTCTTGTGTGCATTATTCTCTTTCTATGATTGTGATCCTTGATTTGTTTGATTTTTTATGTCCATTATTTTGTGTATTCATGCATTTATATGATTGAGGCCATTATTTCAATTAGCTCACTTACCCAAATAGCCTTACCTTTTACCTTCCATTGTTAGCGACTTTGAGCCTACAAGTAACCCACTTTGTTCTTTAATTTAGCACATTACAAGCCTTAAAGGGAAAAATAATAAATGTCCCTTATTTGGATCTTTGATTAGCTTAGGCTAGTGAGTGTGAGTATCATTCAAGTGTGGGAACATTTGAGACATTGGTTGGGATAAAAGGGTGTTTTTGTTTTGTATTTCTATATTTGGAAATTGGGTTCATACTCATGTGCTAGTTAAATGTAAAACCATATGCATTGATACTTTTGTATATACTTTATTGCAAAAAGAAAAAAAATGAGAAAATAAAAAGAAAAAAAAAATATATGTAGTTATCAAAAGAAAAAAAAAGAAAAAAAAAGAAAGAAAAGAAAAAGAAAAGAGAAGTAATAAAAAGGGGACAAAATGCCCGAAAGTAAAGTTCAATAAAGATCAATGCGTATGTGTTGTGAAGTGAAAAGAAAATACATGAGTATGTGAAAAAGTGAAGAATGGGTAGTTAGGTTAGCTTTGAATTGTATAGGTTGTCATAGGTTAGGTAGGAAGTTTAAGGTAATCAAAGGTTCAAATTTCAAGTCCACTTGACCAAATATGCATCCTTACCTTGACCCTAACCCCATTACAACCTATGAAAAATTGCTCATGATGAATGTATGCATGCATTGAAATAAATATTGATTGTTAGATGAAAAACAAATCTTGAAAAGCATGATTAGGAGAGAATTGAGAGAATCGACCCTATACGCTTGGGCGACTAGAGTGCAAACACTTCCGGTGAGGGTTCGATGCTCAATTCCTTGATTCCCGGCTTTCATGAGCGTTCTTCTTGCAAGTCTATTTGAACTTCATTTTTATACTTGAATTGGTAGGATTCATGAATCGACATATGATATTGACCCTACTTGTGCATGTATGTCTTGGAGATTGATTTATTTTTAACCAAGTATGTAGAATCATTTTGCATTTAATTGCATTCGTATAGATAGATGCATTTAGGTTATTTGCATTGAATAAATGTCCATACCTTCTCTTATCCTTCTTGGTTTAAGCATGAGGACATGCTTGGTTTAAGTGTGGGGAAGTTGATAAACCCCATTTGTAGGGTTTATCTTGTGTTGAATTTAGAGGGTTTTATCATCTTTTCCCGCATTTATTCAATGAAATAGCATGGTTTTGTAAATTCTCCATTAATTGTGCTTAAGAGTGAAAACATGCTTTTTAGGTCTCAAAATAGCTAAAATTTAATTCACCTTGATTCCATTAGATGCCTTGATATATTTGTTAAGTGATTTCAGAATTAGGAGGCAAAGATTGGATCATGGGAATGAAGGAAAAGCATGTAAAAATGGAGAACTCATGAAGGAATGAAGAAATCGCAAAAGCTGTCAAGCCAACCTCTTCGCACTCAATCGACCATAACTTGAGCTATAGAGGTCCAAATGATGCAGTTTCAGTTGCATTGGAAAGCTTACATTCGGGGCTTCAAAATGATATAATATTTGTCATAGTTACATCGCGGATAGGGGCGCGCACGTGCATGGTACACGTCCGCGCCGATGGGTGCACATGGTTCACTTAATGCAACTCATGGCCAGCGATTTTAGAAGCCTTGTGGGCCCAATCCAACTCATTTCTGATGCTATTTAAGCCGAGGATTGAAGGGGAATTAACATACTTTGGATCATTAGTCATAGTTTAAGTTTTAGAAGTAGTTAGAGTTAGTTTCTAGAGAGAGAAGCTCTCACTTCTCTCTAGAATTAGGATTAGGTTTTAGATCTAGATCTACTTCTTCTCTTGCTTAATTTCCTCTTTCATCTTCAATTGTTCTCTTGTAGTTGTAGAATTCTTCTTCTATTGTAATTCCTTTGTATTGTTAGTTGTAGTGTATAAACTTTCTTTTGTAGATCTACATTTCTCCTTCAATACAATCGGTAAGTTCTTTGTTGTTTCATAATTATTTTTCTTTTCTATTGTTGAGCTCTTGCTATTCTAGTTAGATCTCTCTTTAATTCTTGCAATTCATGTTGTTTAATTTTATTGCTTTCTATGTGTTTGATGAAATGCCTCTTCTAGATATGAATTAGATTTTGTTCCTCTTGGCTTTGGTAGAGTAATTAGTGACTCTTGAATTATCTAATTCCTTTGTTGATTGACAATTAGAAGTTGCTAATTGATTTGGATACCACTAAAGCTAGTCTTTCCCTTAGGAGTTGGCTAGGACTTGTAGAATCAAGTTAATTCATCCACTTGACTTTCCTCCATGGTTAGAGGTTAACTAAGTGGTAGCAATGGAAAATTCTCATCACAATTGAGGAGGATAATGAGGATAGGACTTCCAATTCTCATAACCTTGCCAAGAGCTTTTCATAGTTATTAGTTTATTTTCATTGTATTTTACATTTATTGTCTCCTATCTCAAAAACCCCCAAAGATATTTTATAACCAATAACAAGGACACTTTATTGCAATTCCTAGGGAGAACGACCCGAGGTTTAAATACTTTGGTTTATAATTTTAGGGGTTTGTTACTTGTGACAACCAAATTTTTGTATGAAAGGACTATTGTTGGTTTAGAAACTATATTGCAACGAGAATTCAATTGTGAAATTCTAGACCATACAAAAATCTATTCGTCACCTGTCCTATTGGCTGTGATATTATATTGTCGATTCCACTGCCAACCCGACACATTCCCATGGGAATGTCGCCTTTGGGTCACGAATATAAATGGGAACCCTAGGGATATCGTGCCTGGTACACGGTCTAGTGTAAAACCCGAGAAATTAATGAATAATTAGCAAATAAATCAATTATTAATCTAAGAAATTAGAAAATGAAATTTTATAGTTTAATGAGGTAGAATTAATTAAAATAGGAATTCTGACACTAGTTTCAAAGAATTTGGCTCAAGATTGGACCGAACGGGCTAAACCGAACGAACCGAGCCTGTATTGGGCCCAAGGCCCAACCAAGCCTTATTAAAAAAAAAGAGCTCAGCATCCTCTTCTCCCCCTCATAAGCAATTCATGCTGAAATGGGGAAGGGAACAATGAACACAAAACCTAACCCTTGTTCTTACTTCAAATCAAGATAACTTTTGATGCGGAGCTCCGATCGCTGCACCGTTTCCGGCCACGCGACCAGCACGTCAAGCTCTACAAAGCCCAGTCATTAATTAGGTATGAAATCCACTTCCCAATTTCAGATTTTCTCCTTCCCAATTTAGAAATTCAATATGTATCCATGTTGAATCTTGTTTAATTTCGGTGTTTAGATTCGAGTTAGCTTGTGGGTTTTGTTGGGTTTAGCTCACTTGAGCTATGGACAAGGTAAGCTTTCTCAATTTCCTTGTAAAATTTTGAGTTAGAGAATTCTCTATTAATTATAGTGGTAATTATGTTATTAGATTAGAAATTGGTTGAGAAGTGGAATTAATTTGAGGATATGAGAGCTTGAGATCGATTTTGGAAGCTAGGTTCCTCGGTGAGGGGCTGTGTTGATAAGCTTGTGGTGCAGGAATTCTTGATAATGTATTGTGAAAACTTAGGCTAGAGACCCTAAGATAGGAAATGAATCATTGATATTGTTGCTGGTTGGCATTGAGTATTATGAATGTGATTATTGAGTTAGAGGCTGTGATTGAGATTCCTATGAATAATGCATGTGTACCCTTATATGTTATATTGGTTGATATGTATATTGATTAGTAGATTTGAAGTTGTTGTTTGTACTATGTTGGTGATGAAGTTGATGTTGTGTTGATAATGATGAATGATGAGGTATATTGGATATTGTTTGGACTTGAATTATTGAATGGAGATTGATGACAAGGGAGAGTTTTGATGTTGTTGTGGTGAGGATGGGTTAGTGAAATGGTTTGGAAATGGTAGGTTTTTAAAAATGGAGGTTTGAAATTTAATGAAAATTATGATTTTCGGCCAACTTTGATGGAGTATAACTTGGCCTCCGGACCCCCTATTTTTACCAAACTTATTTAGAAAGAAAATTGGATCCGAGTTTACACCGTTCGAAGAATGGAGGAAAAATATTTTAAAATGAGAAAGTTATGCGAGTTCATGCATCTCTCAATTCTTTTCAGATAAAAAATTTTTATTTAAGCAAGATGAGAGATATATGGAATATTTTACATCTTTAAGACATCAATGCAAATGATCATGCAACTAGGAGAGGAAAACAGATAAACAGACAAAAAACAGAAAAATAACAGAAAAGGAGTAAAAGAGAGCGAATCCATCTGAGTGATGGTGGCCAGTGCTGCTCCTTGAGGATCCCATGTAGTGTTTGATCTCTTTTATGTCACTCCTTTGTCTTTGTTGAGGCGGATGCACAGGCTTATGTGCATGCTCTCTAGTTTGCTCCATCATCTTCTTCTATACTTAAGAGTGATTGAAGTCACAAAGCAAAGCTTTTGCAACACCAAACTTAAGTGTTTTGCTCATCCTCGAGCAAATATGATCAATAGGGAAGAAGGTGGGGGTAGGTGAAGCTTCTGTGGGACCTCTTGGTCCAAAGAGGCTAGGGAATTCCAAACTCCCTACTTCTCTCCATTGGCGTTTTAACTCCCAAAGGCTGCTCCCTGGCTGGCGTTCAACGCCAGCAATTCTCCCCTCTTGGGGCGTTGAACGCCCAGGAGGGATTCCTCACTAGCGCTCAACTTTGATACTATTTTCGGAGTGTTCTATTTTCACTGCTGTGAATTCTGTCTCTTGACTGGTGCACATGATCATGACTCTATCAACTAAAATGAAAAAAAAAAGAAAATAAAAGGTTAAGTATGTTTGGGTTGCCTCCCAACAAGCGCTCTTTTAAAGTCACTAGCTTGACCTTCAGCTCCTTAAGGAGGTGAATAAGGGCTTAGATTTTCGCCCCTTACAGTGAATTTTCTGCCTATCTTCTCATGAATGAGCTCCACGTGCTCTAGAGATAGGACACGGCTCACTGTGTATGGTAGGACTGGATTTTTAGTAAAGACAACTCTCGTGCTAGGTGAGAGGCCTTCAATTGGGGCTTTCTTGTCCTTCCAGCCTTTAGGTACACTCTTTTTAGTACCCTTGTGCTTAGAGCTTATTGAGGACTGCCCAACACCATACTTAGAATTGATATCTGGGGGCTCTGCAGAGCTCTGCACAGAAAGAGAGGGTTGGCACACTAGGTGTTTCACTGTTATCTCTCTTTTAGAGGGAAAGCTAGGATGAGGCATCTTGAATAAGATGTGATCCTCCCCTAACTTTAGGGTTAGTTCTCCCTTAGCCACATCAATGATAGCATTAGCTGTGGCTAGGAAAGGCCTTCCAAGGATGACACAGTCATCTTCATCCTCTCCTATATCCAAGACTATGAAGTTTACTGGGATGTAGTGGTTTTCAACTTTAACCAAGAAATCCCCCACTAAGCCATATGGCTTCTTCGTGGTCTTGTCTACCATCTCTAAAGAGACGTGTGCAGCCTGTACCTCAAGTATGCCTAACTTCTCCATTACAGAGAGTGGCATGAGGTTGATGTTTGACCCTAGGTCACATAGAGCCTTTTCAAAGGTCTTAATGCCTATAGTGCAAGGAATCCGAAAGCGTCCAGGGTCTGGAAGCTTCTGTGGTAGCTCTTACTGAACCAAAGTATGGAGTTCTTTGGTAAGCAATGGAGGTTCTTCCTCCAGAGGCTTTGTACCAAATCACTTGGTATTCAGCTTCGTTAGAGCTCCTATGAAATGAGCAACTTGCTCATCCTTAGTGTCTTCATCCTCACTTGAGGATGAGTAGTCATCAGAACTTATGCATTATAGAAGTGCATTCAAAGGAACATCAATAGTCTTTATGGTTTCCTTTGGTTCTGGGCTAGAGGGTTCTTGAGTGGGATTCAGGCACTCAAAGGGTGTGCTTAGGCTGGCGTTCAACGCCAGCTCTGTGAGCTTATTGGGCGTTGAACACCCTTGCTGACCACCCGGACTGGCGTTAAACGCCGGTCCCTCTAGCATTCTGGGCATTGAACGCCCAGTAGGGATGTCCTTGCTGGCGTTCAATGCCAGCTTCCCTGGGTTGGTGGGCATTGAATGCCCAGTGAAAGCTTCTATACTGGCCTTCAATGCCTTCCCATTCTCCTCTAATTCGGCCTCAACCACCATGGTTATGGCCTTGCACTCTTCTCTAGGATTAACCTCGATATTACTGGGAAGAGTGTTATGAGGGATGATGAATCCATATTTGACAATGTATTTTGGTTTGATTCGAATGGATTTCATTACATAAACTCACACTTATCCACTAAAGTAGCATGCTTTTGTATTTTCTCCCTAAATTGTGCTTGATTATGAGAACATGCTCTTTTGTACTTATTTTGACTAATTTTATTCTGTTTACCTTCCATTCGATACCTTGATGTTATTTGTGAGTGATTTCAGATGAACAACGTAGAAATGGCTTGGTGGGAATGGAAGAGGAGCATGCATTTGGGAGAAAGTGATGAATGGATTTTTGATGGTTTAGAATTTCCTCAAATGAATGAATTCTTGTTGTGAAGTATAGTTTCCAAACCAATCAAGAATCATTTCATACAAAAATTTTGGTTGTCACAATTAACAAACCGCAAATAAGAATTAACCGGAGTATTTAGACTCCGGGTCATCTCACAAGGAATTGCAATGAAGTGGTCAATTATTGGCTATGAAGTGGGGTAAGGGGGTTTTAGTTTATAAGAGGGGCAATAAAATAAATGACAAGAAAAGTAACGAGAGAAATTAAAGAAAGCAATTAATAAAGAGAGACATTCATGGCAAGTGTTGAGATCATAGGCTTTCTATCCTAGTCATGCAATGATTAATTCATCTTATATAGTCAACTCCAACAAATAGGGAGAAAGTCAAACAAGATTAATCAATCATATCACAATAATGAACAAGAATTTATCTTATTACGTCATCTCCAACATTGGAAGAAGGTATCATATTATCTTCCATGAGAGAAAGTCTAATAAGACTAGCTAATCTCAATCCAAAAGTCCTAATCAACTCACTAATTAAATTAGCAAATGATTAGCGTCCATGGAAACAATATTCCAAAAGTCCTAATCAACTTACTAATTAAATTAGC
The DNA here is from genome assembly GCF_000816755.2 of Arachis ipaensis. Classification (NCBI taxonomy): domain Eukaryota; kingdom Viridiplantae; phylum Streptophyta; class Magnoliopsida; order Fabales; family Fabaceae; genus Arachis; species Arachis ipaensis. The sequence continues at coordinate 71,682,967 of NC_029791.2, forward strand.
AAAAGATTAGCGTCAATGAAAACAATATTAGCTAACAACTCTAGATCACCAACATGAGTTGGGTTTTCATGACTCAAGATTGCCCTATTACTCTTTCAAAGCCAAGAATGCTCAAAATCTACTCTAAAGACCAACTAAGCATTTTATCAAACACTTGGAAGGCATAAAAGGAAAGCATAATAAATGACAAGAAATAGTAAAATCTATCAACTACCAATTGCAAGAAAAGTAAATCAACAATTCAAATCATCAATTAAAAGAACATCAAACATAAAATTGAATTAAAGAAAATTAAGATCCATCAATTGTTCATAAACATAAAAGATAGTAAAATAAGAAATTAACAAGAGAAAATACAAGATCAAAAACAATAGAACAATAAAACATAAAGAGAATTGAAATCGAAATAAGAATTAAAAGAGAAATTTGAGAGTGATTAACATAACTTTACCCTAATTTCTACCCTAAATCTAGAGAGAGGAGAGGCTCTAGAATTCTAACCTAAAACATGATGAAAACTAAACTATGACTACTTTTTCCCCTCATTCCCCTCCAATCCTTGGGTTCAATAGCATCAGAAATGGGTTGGATTGGGCCCAAAATGAGCTGCAAAATCGCTGGGGGCGATTTCATTAAAGTGACCCACGTGCTAAATCAGCGCGCGCGCGTACATGGCGCGTGCGCGCCCCTATGCGTCAGGCAACATATGGCAAATTTTATATTATTTTGAAGCCCCGGATGTTAGCTTTCCAACGCAACTAGAACTGCCTCATTTGGACCTCTGTAGCTCAAGTTATGGTCGATTGAGTGCCAGGAGGTTGGGCTTGACAGCTTTACGGTTCCTTCATTTTTTCATGAGTTCTCCCACTTTGCATGCTTTTTCTTCATTCCTTCCATCCAATACTTTCCTTATAAACCTGAAATCACTCAACAAACACATCAAGGCATCAAATGGAATTAAAGTGAATTAAAATCACCAATTTTAGGGCCTAAAAAGCATGTTTTCACATTTAAGCACAAATCCAGGGAGAATTGTAAAATCATGCTAATTCATTGAATAAATGTGAGAAAATTTGATAAAATCTCCCAAAATAAGCACAAGATAAACCACAAAATCGGGGTTTATCAGAAAGCATGAAGAAAACAAAGGAAGAGAGCTCAGCCAAGCGTGCGTGCGCACAAGGATTCGTGCGTACGCATAGAAGGAAGCAGCATGCATGCGTGTGCATAGCTACCCATACGTACGCACAAGAACCCAAGCAGAGCAACTTCAGAGCATCGCGAAGTGTGCGTGTGCACAACCCCTTGTGTGTACGCACAAGTGGAAATTTGGCGAAGTGTGCGGACGCACACGTCTGTGCGTCCGTACAGGTCCCAGTGCGTGTCTTCATTAAAAATGCACGTGCACTCGCGATTTGGGGCTCCTTTTGGCCCATTTATGAAGGCTTGAGGCTGGTTCAAGAGGCTATATTAAGGGAGCAACAACACATTGCAAGAAGAGCTATCTTAGAATAGGAAAAAAAAACATAGTAGGAGTAGGAGTAGTGTAGTATTAGGTATTGCTTTCTTACGGTTTCAATTAGAGTTTGTAGCATTTTATACTTTAAGTTTGGATTTGGATTATAGCAATTTTATTGTAAGTATTTCTTCAATTCTCTCTTTTATGACATTACTTGTTCTACACTTTCTCATATTTTCATTTCTCTTGCCAATTTACATAGCTTTGCAATTTTGGATTTCTAGTTGTTTAATTTGATGTTTGATGGCTTTTATATGGTTGTTTGAGTTGCCTTTATTGCTTGTTATCATTTATGGTTCATAGCTCTCATTAATTTTCCAATTTTTTCATGTTTTATGTTTATGCCCTCTATGTGTTTGATGAAATGCCAATTTTGATTATGGGGTGTTTTCCACCCCTTGGCTTGGGGAAAATGAGTCTATGGGTTACTAGAGGCATAATGTCCAACATTTAGTGATAATTCTTGGGAAGTTAGTTGATTCTTGTTTCCATTAAAGCTAGCTTTTTATCAACTAGTTTGGTAAGTTGGTTAGAACTTATGGATTAAGGTCAATTATGCTTGCTTGACTCACTCCTCGATGTTTGGGGTTAACTAGGCGAGATTAACTCATGATAATTATCATAGTTGTGGTTATGACAAGGAAGGGATTCCCTAACTCATCCCAAGTCAAGGTTTCATTTATGTTTTGAACTACTTTTCCATTACTTTTTAGCCTTACTTGTTTATATTACATAAATAGTTCTTTTATTATTTTATTACTTCATTAATTGCAATTTTGTCTTGTTCTTTAATTCCTTTATTTTGTTTGCTTTAAATCATTGAAAACTCCTTTGATTCTCACAACCAAAATTATGTGCACTCTTTGGCATTAGTTCCTAGGGAGAACGACCCGGGAGCTTAAATACTCTCAGTTTATATTTCCTTTGAATTGTGACATTACTTTAGATTGAATTTTGATTGAGAGGATCCATTTCCAGTTTGGACTATACTCACAACGGAATTACTTTATCTAGTCTTCCGAATTGGCATAAAATCCTCTTCTGTCAAATTGGCGTCGTTGCCGGGGAACTAGCGTCATGAGTGTTATAGTTTTGGTTATTGTAAATATGTGAATAGTATGAATAGATGCTTTTTGGTTGCTTGTTTGCTTTTCTTGGTAATTAGGATTTTGTTTATTTTGTTAATTGTTGTCTTTAGTTTAGTTGTTATTTTCAATTTTCTCTATGAGTTATCATCCTCTTGGTTTAAAGTTTGGTTGTGCTTATTTTGTAGGGCTTGATAACCTCAATTTTGGATTGCATCATGGGATTGGAGCATCAATTTTGGAAGGAGCCACCTCCTCTATATTACAATGAGCCGTGCCCTTCCCAATGCACATACCCAAGCCAAGGATATGGTGGATTTTATCTTGATTATGCACCTCCACCACCATATGCCTATGACCCATTCCCTCAACATAACCCCCAATCACCACATTTTCAAACACCACACCAATACCCACATCCACCTTCTTACATACCACCTCTAAACACTTGCTAACATGAGTCACCTCCCATGTATACAACCTTTTTCCCGAACAATAAAACCCCTCTTTCACCATATTATGGAGTTCTCCAACCCTTGTCCCAAGAAGATCAAGACCTTCAAGCCTTTCTCCAAGAGCAAGAAGGATTCTGAAGAACTCAGGGGCAACTTATGGCTACTATAACTGAGGCGGTGAACCACTTGGTCCTACTTCACTCATCCGATCAAGACACTTCTCTTGAAGAATATGGAGGATCAACCCAAGAAAGGAGTGAAGAGGAGAATGTGAAGCCACAAGGGAAAGAAGAAGGGTTGGAGCTTGAAGTGCAACAAGAGGGGGAAAGTGAAGTATGTGAACCGGAGGAGAGAAAGGGAGAATTGAGGGAGATTAATCAAGATGAGGATTCCATCATTGATGATTTTTTGTCCTCTTTGATCAATCCCCTTAATGATCCTAATGAGCCTCTTCCCATTGAGTTTGAGAGAGACATGGAGGTAGACTTCTCACAACCTCCTTGTTATAATGTAAGTGATGGGGAAGAGGAAGAAGAGGTTGGTAAGGAAGGAGTTGACAACCATGAGCATATTGAGTGGGTGACAATTTCACGTATGAACTTCATTGGCCCCCATCAATATGCTATCTTGGAAATGGATTACCAACTCAAGGTCTTTCTTGAGTTGGTACATAGTGGAGGAAAGGATGTTGGTTGCCAATTGAATCCAAGGTTCTTCAAGAAGACTAATTCAAGACTTGGAGTTCAATCTTGGTGTAGAGCACAATTGGGTGATTTCCAGAGAATGTTGGGTTGATACAAGGGTCAATTAAGAGCTTATCCATCCGGCTTGAAGTATAGAAATCAACAAGAAGGTGACCAGATACCTGGAATATGGGATCCCGGAGGAGCCTCTAAGTGCAAGCTTGGATGGAGGTTCAAGGAGGAGTGGAAACACAAGCCACCCTAACAGGAGTCTCCTCAACAAGTCCAACTTAAGGACTATAAACCAAAGTGCTAGGTGGGAAACACCCTACCATGGTAACATCTTTCTTACCATTTCTCTTTGCTTGTAGTCCTAATTTCTTGCATGTTTGCTTGCCTTAGTTAGCTTAGGATTAGTTTAAATTTGAGTTTAGATAGGTTCAATTGTATATGGATCATGATTTTCTGATGTTTTGAATATTTTTGGGTTGATATGTTGATACACTAAGGGTTGGAACCTTGATTTTGAAAAGAAAAAAATTTTGTGAAACAGGGCACTTGTGCGTGCGCACCACCTTGTGTGTGCGCACGCAATGCAATTTTTGCCATCTTTGTGAGCGCACGCTATTGTGCATCCGCACACCTTTTGTAGCATCCTCTTGTGGCAGCGCCAACACTGCCTGTGCATGCGCGGTGCCCTATTTTCTTAGCCTTGTGCGTGCGCACCAGCTTGTGCGTGCGCACGCCCTAACCCTTTTGTGCTTTCTATGCGGGTGCACAGAGTTGTGCGTCCGCACGCAAGCTTGTAGCCCCTCTGGTGGGAGCGTTAGCACAACCTGTGCGCCTGCACCCCATACCCCTTTTCACTCTTGTGTGTGCGCACGGACCTGTGTGTTCCCGCACACATGATCCATCCCTTTAAAAAAAAAGAAAAAAGTGTCTTGTGTGTGTGCACACGCTTGTGCGTACGCACACATCTTAAACCTCCTTTTGTCCAGAGCGTTCGCACGAGTTGTGCGAGCGCATACCTCCCATGTTTCACAAAGTGTGCATATGCAAACGTGTCTGTGCGTACGTACAAGTGCTATTTTGGGCAAAATTTTTATTTCTCTTCCAATTAAGTCCTAAAGCACTCACATCCCTTCCATCTCTCCCTTTTCTTGCTTTTTGCATGTTTTTCTACTTGTCTTACTTCATTTTTATTGCATCTTTTCTTTGTTTTAGTAATTATGTTAGTTTTACTCAAGTTGTTATTGAATAAGTTGCAAGTGTCACTTTCTGTTGAATGGGTTGCTTGTCACTTGAAGTTTAAAACAATGCACTTATACTTTGCCTTGAATTACTAGTACCTAGTGGGTTTGATAACTCGTGTTTTGATTGTGCCACTAGGACAAATTATATAAGTGCATTGAATTAAGTAAATTGAGTTGAAACTTACTTTTTTATGATGGTTTCCGTGTTAAATTTATCACATGACCGGTACTTGCTCCTTTTTAATGCTTGACATTTGTTTGAGTGACTTCACTTGATTGCTATCAAGTGTAACACTTTTTGCAACAAGTACCTATACCATGTGACTCTTTCTTTGTGTTTCATGATGAATAAGTGGTTTTCTTTTTCTCATTGCATTAGTTATTGCTTGTTGTGCTATTTTATCAATCTTGCGCTTTCACTTGCACAATATCGATAACCAATCTCTCATAGATTCAATTCACTTTTGTGGTTACCTAGGGTTGCTTGTACCTTAAGTTTTGCTTATTCTTTACTTGCAACCTAGGCAATTTAATTGAGGAACGTATACTATTTCTTTGGATTGTGTGGATACCGCTTTAACCGGTGACGTGGCAGAAATTAGCTGATTAAGAAATTATAAATAGAACAACGTTGCAAGTACAGTTCTTAACCAAAGAAAAATCTGCTAATCAATTTAGAAAGGGTTGTCACAATTTTAGAATAAAAATACTGAGAGTAGAAATCCTAGGTCGTCTCCCAACGAGTTGACAAAAGAGTGTTATTTTATTAGTCAGAAATTTTTCTAAGAATTTTTAGAGTTGGAGAACAGAAAAATAAATAATTGTAAATTAAAGCAATAGAAATTAACGAGAGAATTTATATAATTAAAATAAAAGCCTTGACTGGGAGAAGATTAATCGGTAGTTCTATCCTTGTTGGATTCCTCAAGTGCAATAGTAATAGGTTGTTGTTCTACTTAGTTATCCTTTACTGAGTAAAGGAAAGTCAAGTAACTAACTAACCAATTCTGAATCCCAGGTCATAGTCCTCTCCTAAGAAAGGATTAGAGTCAGAGGCTAGAGATCCAGCCAACAACTTCCAATTCCCAATTGACACTTGAGTATTCCAACTCCAGGGTTTCCTTTTAATCAACCCCTAAGTCAAGTTGGGAGTCTACTCCATTGACATGAATATAACGTTCACAGGCATATAAAGGGAATAAGAAGAAGACATGATAAACTAAATAAAATAATAACTAAAAATTAATTAAAGGTAAAAATAGTTCTTTGCATTAATAAATCCCAAAATGCAACATATGTATTTGAACAGGGTTAATGGGCAATAAAAGAGTAAAGGAATAAGAAAATAAACTAGAATGATGAAAACTTCAACGGAGGTAGTGACTCTTCTCAATATCCAAAACAAAAGCATAAAACTAGAAATCTATGAATGTGAAGGAAACCTAGAGGAAGTAGTAATTTCTCTCTAAGATTCAAAACTAAAACTAAAACTATCCGAATGAGAATGTGTGTTGAGTCTCTGCTCATCCCCTGGCTCTAGTTTGTGTTTTTGGGCCGAAAATTGGGTCCAAACTTGGCCCAAAATCGCCCCCAGCATTTTCTGTGATTTTTGCAGATAGCGCATGTCACGCGTACGCGTCAGTCACGCGCACGCGTCACCGTGCAGACTCCAATTCACGCGCACGCGTGAGCCATGCGTGCGCGTCGCTCCTCGCTGATTATCTCCTTTATTTCTTGTGCTCCTTCCATTTATGCCAGCTTCATCTCCACCCTCTAAGCCATTCCTTCCCTGTAAAGCCTGAAAACACTTAACACATAGATCATGGCATCGAATGGTATAAAGGGGAATTAAAAACATACAATTTAAGGGCTTAGGAAGCAAGTTTTCAATCATATAACAAAATTGGAAAGGAATTTTAAAATCATGCAAATTGTATGTATAAGTGTGTAAAGACTTGATAAAACCACTCAATTGAGCACAAGATAAACCATAAAATAGTGGTTTATCAATCTCCCCACACTTAAAGATTAGCATGTCCTCATGCTAAGCTCAAGGAGATATAAAGAATGAATGGGGGAAAGTAAGACTCATGAAATGCAGCCTATGAATGCTAATGCAACTATATGCTAAGAAGATTCTGTCTACTTGGTTAAAAAGTAAATAAGTTCTCCAAGACAAACATAAGTCAGATTCCACTAATTTAAATCACACAGTAAAAGACAAGTAAACTTGTAGGAAGACAGCTCATGAAAGCAGGGAACATAGAATCAAGTATTGAACCCTCACTGGTAGTGTATATGCACTCTAATCTCTCAAGTGTCTAGGGTTAATCACTCTACTCTTCTCTAGTCATGCTCTCTAGACTTTGTTCTTCATCTAACCAATCAACAAAAATTTAGTATACCAATGCAAACATCATGAGGTCTTTTCAAGGTTGTAATGGGGCTAAGGTAAGGGTGAGGATATATTTGTGGCAAAGTGAGCTATAACATAAATCTTTGACTAACCTAAGCTCTCACCAACAGACACACAAACTTTATGTAACTCTAAAATTATGCCTAGTGATGAGCGGATATTTTATACGCTTTTTTGGGTTAATTTCATGTAGTTTTTAGTATGTTTTAGTTAGTTTTTAAGTAAATTTTTATTAGTTTTTAGGCAAAATTCATATTTCTGGACTTTACTATGAGTTTGTGTATTTTTCTGTGATTTCAGATATTTTCTAGCTGAAATTGAGGGAGCTGAGCAAAAATCTGATTCAGGCTGAAAAAGGACTGCAGATGCTGTTAGATTCTGACCTCCCTGCATTCGAAATAGATTTCTGGAACTACAAGAGTCCAAATGGCGCGCTCTCAATTGCGTTGGAAAGTAGACATCCAGGGCTTTCCAGAAATATATAGTAGTCCATACTTTTCTCAAGGATAAATGTCGTAAACTGGCGTTCAACGCCAGCTTCATGTTGCATTCTGGCGTTAAACGCCAGAAACAGGTTACAAGTTGGAGTTAAACGCCCAAAACAGGTTACAACCTGGCGTTTAACTCCTGAAACAGCCTAGGCACGTGTAAAGCTCAAGTCTCAGCCCCAGCACACACCAAGTGGGCCCCAGAAGTGGATTTTTGCACTATCTATCATAGCTTATTCATTTTCTGTAAACCTAGGTTACTAGTTTAGTATTTAAACAACTTTTAGAGATTTATTTGGCACCTCATGACATTTTAGATCTGAACTTTGTACTTTTTGACGGCATGAGTCTCTAAACTCCAGTGTTGGGGGTGAGGAGCTCTGTTGTGTCTCGATGAATTAATGCAATTATTTCTATTTTCTATTCAAACACGCTTGTTTCTATCTAAGATGTTCATCCGCACTTCAATATGATGAATGTGATGATCTGTGACACTCATCACCATTCTCAATCTATGAACGTGTGCCTGACAATCACTTCTGTTCTACCTTCGATTGAATGAGTATCTCTTGGATTCCTCAATCAGAATCTTCGTGGTATAAGCTAGAATCCATTGGCAGCATTCTTGAGAATCCGGAAAGTCTAAACATTGTCTGTGGTATTTCGAGTAGGATTCAGGGATTGAATGACTGTGACGAGCTTCAAATTCACAAGGGTTGGGCGTAGTGACAGACGCAAAAGGATCAATGGATCCTATTCCAGCATGAATGAGAACCAACAGATGATTAGCTGTGCGGTGACAGCGCACCTGGACCATTTTCACTGAGAGGACGGATGGTAGCCATTGACAACGATGATCCACCAACACACAGCTTGCCATAGGAGGAACCTTGCGTGCGTGAAGAAGAAGACAGGGGGAAAGCAGAGATTCAGAAGATAAAGCATCTCCAAAACTCCAACATATTCTCCATTACTGCATAACAAGTATTTATTTTATGCTCTTTTATTTTTCACAATTCAAACTGATAATCATAATTGATATCCTGACTAAGAATTACAAGATAACCATAGATTGCTTCAAGCCAACAATCTCCGTGGGATCGACCCTTACTCACGTAAGGTATTACTTGGACAACCTAGTGCACTTTCTGGTTAGTTGTGTGAAGTTGTGAAAAGTGTGAGTCACAATTTTGTGCACCAAGTTTTTGGCACCGTTGCCGGGGATTGTTTGAGTTTGGACAACTGACGGTTTATTTTGTTGCTTAGATTAGGAAAATTTTTCTTTTTGGTTTAGATTAGGAAAATTTTATAAACTGATAATTGAGTTTTTCTGTTTGAGTTTAGTTTCATATTTTAAATTTGGTGTCAATTGCATGTTTTTTATTTCTTTTAAATTTTCAAATTTGTGTTCATTGTTCTTTCTTAATCTTCAAGTTGTTCTTGTTTATTTCCCTTGTTTGATCTTTAGTTTTCCTTGTTTTGTGATTTTTCTTGTTTTTCTTGTGCATTTTCGAATTATTAGTATCCAAAAAAAAATTTTTTTTTAAATATTTTATATATTAAATACCTTTATTAAAACACTTTCAATTTATAGCTCAATTGGTTAGAGTGTTGTGCTTATGTTCTTGGTGATTGGGTATCTTCCTTTTAAAACTTTTTCAAAAATAATTTTTCTTTGATTAAATGTTGTGTCAAGATTTAAGTTTGGTTTTTTCTTGTTAGTTCTTATTTAATTTTCAAAAATTTATTTTTGGCTTTCTAAAAATTTTAAGTTTGGTGTTCTCTTTTTTATGTTCTTGAGTCCTTTGAGTCTTTGACTTTTTGTTCTTCATGTTCTTGTGAATCTTCAAGGTGTTCTTGAGCCTTTCTTGTGTTTTGATCTTAAAATTTTTAAGTTTGGTGTTCCTTAGTGTTTTTCCTCCAAATTTTTGAAAATAAGGAGCATTAGATCTAAAAATTTTAAGTCTTGTGTCATTTTATTGTTTTTCTCTTTCCTCATTAAATTCAAAAATATCTCTTCTCTTTATTTTAAATTGAATTTTCGAAAATTACTTTTAAAAATTCAGATTTTTATTATAAAATCAAATCCTTTCAAAATTCAAAATCTTTTTCAAAAAAAATCATATCCAAAGTTTTTCTAATCTTCTCAATTAAGCAATTACTTTCATTCTCAAATTTATTTTTCTCTTAGATTTTGAAATTTACATTCTGATTCCTAATTATTTTATTTCATCTCATTAATTTTTTTTAATAATTTGGTTTATTCTACCTAAATAAAATAAAAAAATTTAAAAATATATTTTCTTTGCAATCCATATCAATTCCATTTTGTCCATCATGGATCTAAGTGGAAATGAACAGTCCAGAAGGACTCTGGGGTCATATGGTAATCCCACTACTGCTGCATATGGGAGTAGTATCTGTATACCCTCCATCAAAGTAGGCAGTTTTGAGCTAAATCCTCAGCTCATTGTCATGGTACAGCAAAACTGCCAGTATTCCGGTCTTCCACAGGAAGAACCTACTGAGTTTCTGGCACAATTCTTGCAAATTGCTGACACAGTACGTGACAGGCTGTTACTGTTTCCGTTTGCTGTAAAAGATCAAGCTAAAAGGTGGTTAAATAACCAACCCACAGCAAGCATAAGGACATGGAAACATTTATCAGATAAATTCCTGAATCAATATTTCCCTCCAAAAAGGATGACAGAGCTAAGGCTGGACATCCAAGGCTTTAAACAAGAGGATAATGAATACCTTTATAACGCCTGGGAGAGATACAGAGGGATTCTAAGGAAAAGCCCCTCTGAAATATTTTCGGAGTGGGTGCAATTAGACATCTTCTACTATGGGCTTACAGAAGGAGCTCAGATGTCCTTAGACCACTCAGCTGGTGGATCTATACACATGAGGAAAACTATTGAAAAGGCTCAAGAGCTTATTGATATAGTTGCTAAAAATTAGCATCTGTACATAAGTAGTGGGTCCTCCATAAAAGAAGAAGCCAAAGCAGTATCTACTGAGCTTGGTCCTCCAGAACAAGTTGCTGAATTCAATCAACAATTGTGTTTTCTAACAAAACAGCTGGCAGAATTCAAGGAGATGCTACAAGACACTAAACATGCTAATAAAAACATGGTAGCACAGTGGAATCAGACAAAACAGCAGTTATCAAAACAGATAACAAACGAGTTACAGGGTGGCGCATGTGTATTGACTACAGAAGGCTCAATACAGCCACCAGAAAGGATCATTTTCCTTTACCATTCATAGACCAGATGCTGGAAAGACTAGCAGGTCATGATTATTATTGCTTTTTGGATGGCTATTCAGGCTACAACCAAATTGCAATAGATCCTCATGATCAAGAGAAAACAGCATTCACATGTCCATCTGGAGTATTTACCTACAGAAGGATGCTATTTAGGCTGTGTAATGCACCTGCAACCTTTCAGAGATGCATGCTCTCTATTTTCTCTGATATAGTGGAAAATTTTCTGGAAGTCTTCATGGATGACTTCTCAGTATATGGAGACTCATTCAGCTCCTGCCTTGATCACCTAACACTGGTTCTAAAAAGATGCCAAGAGACTAACCTGGTTTTAAACTGGGAAAAATGTCACTTTATGGTGACTGAAGGGATTGTCCTTGGGCACAAGATTTCGAACAAGGGAATAGAGGTGGATCAAGCTAAGGAAGAGGTAATTGAAAAATTACCACCACCTGCCAATGTTAAGGCAATCATAAGCTTTCTGGGGCATGCAGGATTCTATAGGAGGTTTATAAAGGATTTTTCAAAAATTGCAAAACCTCTAAGAAACCTGCTAGCTGCTGACACGCCATTTGTGTTTGACACATAGTGTCTGCAGGCGTTTGAAACTCTGAAAGCTAAGCTGGTCATAGCACCAGTCATTTCTGCACCAGACTGGAAATTACTATTCGAACTAATGTGTGATGCCAGAGACCATGCCATTGGTGTAGTATTGGGGCAGAGGCATGACAAGCTTCTGCATGTCATTTATTATGCTAGCCGTGTTTTAAATGATGCCCAAAAAAATTACACAACCAGAGAAAAAGAATTTCTTGCAGTGGTTTATGCCATTGACAAGTTTAGATCATACTTGGTAGGATCAAAAGTGATTGTGTACACTGACCATGCTGCTCTTAAATATCTACTTACAAAGCAGGATTCAAAGCCCAGGCACATAAGATGGGTGTTGCTTCTGCAAAAGTTTGATATAGAAATAAGAGACAGAAAAGGGACAAAAAACCAAGTGGCTGATCATCTGTCCCGGATAGAGCCAGTAGAAGGGCATCCCTTCCCTCTATTGAGATCTCTAAAACCTTTCCGGATGAGCATTTGTTCTCCATTTAGGAAACACCATGGTTTGCATACATTACAAACTATAAAGCTGCAAGGTTCATACCCAAGGAATACAGCAGGCAACAAAAGAAAAAAATAATTACTGATGCAAAGTACTACTTGTGGGATGAACCCTATCTCTTTAAGAGATGTGCAGACGGAATAATTCGAAGGTGTGTGCCTAGAAAAGAAGCACAGAAGATTTTATGGCATTGCCATGGGTCACAATATGGAGGCCACTTCGGAGGTGAGCGAACAGCCACCAAAGTCCTCCAATGTGGCTTCTACTGGCCTACCCTTTATAGAGATTCCCGAGAGTTTGTACGTAACTGTGACAGTTGCCAGAGAGCTAGTAATTTGCCTCATGGTTACGCCATGCCTCAACAAGGAATCTTGGAGATTGATTTGTTTGATGTATGGGGTATTGACTTCATGGGGCCTTTCCCACCATCATACTCAAACACTTGTATTCTGGTTGCACTGGACTATGTATCCAAATGGGTAGAGGCCATTGCCACACCCACTAATGATACTAAGACAGTGCTGAAGTTCCTCCAGAAACATATCTTCAATAAGTTTGGTGTCCCTAGAGTACTAATCAGTGATGGGGGCACCCAATTCTGCAACAAACAACTTTACTCTGCCATGGTCCGGTATGGAATTAGCCACAAGGTGGCAATTCCATATCATCCACAGACAAATGGGCAAGCTGAAGTCTCTAACAAAGAACTAAAAAGAATCCTGGAACGGATTGTAAGTACCCGTAGAAAGGATTAGGCAAGAAGCTTGGATGATGCTCTGTGGGCTTACAGAACAGCATTCAAGACTCCTATAGGGACCTCTCCATACCAGCTTGTGTATGGTAAGGCCTGTCATCTGCCGGTGGAACTGGAGCACAAAGCCTACTGGGCAACCAGATTCCTGAACTTTGATGCCAAATTAGCTGGAGAAAAAAGATTGCTCCAGCTGAATGAGCTAGAGGAATTCAGACTCACTGCTTTCGAAAATGCCAAGCTTTACAAAGAGAAAGCAAAAAGGTGGCATGACAGAAAGCTGTCATCTAGGGTCTTTGAACCAGGACAGAAGTTCCTGCTGTTTAATTCTAGACTCTAGCTATTCCCCGGGAAACTGAAATCCCGGTGGAGGGGACCATATGTGATTACAAGTGTGTCACCATATGGCTATGTGGAGCTTCAAGACATTGATTCTAATAAGAAGTTCATTGTTAATGGACAGTGAATCAAGCATTATCTTGAAGGCAATGTTGAGCAAGAGTGCTCAAGGTTGAAGCTAGATTAAAAGCTCAGCAAGGTCCAGCTAAAGATAATAAAGAAGCACGTGCTGGGAGGCAACCCAGCCATTAGCAAAACTTTTTCTGTTATTTTACTTTATTTTACCTTTTCATTTTATTTATTTTTAAATTATGTAAGTTCAATATTAATAATCTTCAAGGTAAAGAATCAATTGCATAAGTTCACAGGGTTACAGAAGGATTCAGAGCACAAAACAGCAAAAAGAAGCTCACTGGTGCGAAAAACCAGTAAGAGCTGTTTTGGGCGTTAAACGCCCAAAAGGACCATCTACTGGGTGTTTAACGCCAGTAGAGACAGCCATCTGGGCGTTAAATGCCAGAAAGGAGCAGCTTCTGGGCGTTTAACGCCAGATTTACAGCATCTTGGGCGTTCAGAAAAACGCCCAGTGACAAAGGAGTTTCTGGCGTTTAACGCCAGCTAGAAGCAACAGCTGGGCCTTAAACGCCCAAACCAAGCACCAATTGGGCGTTAAACACCCAAAACATGCAGCAGTTGGGTGTTTAACGCCAGGATTGTGGGGAGTAGGTAATTTCGTTTTTAATTCAAATTTTTTCCATTTTTCATATTTCAATTCATGATTTCTTGCATAAACATGTTACAAATCCTAATTTTTCAAATCTTTTTTCAAAAGATATCAAATGTATCTTAATTCTAAACATAATCTTTTTTTTAATCGTCTTCAACTTCTTTTCAAATCTTTTTCAAAACAAATCTATCTCTTTTCCTTCTAAAATCTTTTCAACTCATCAATATCTTTTTCAAATCTTCACAATATCTTTTTTAAAACAAAGCTATCTTTTTCAATTATCTTTCATAGTATTCATATCTTTTAAATTTTAAAGTGCATCCTTTTCCTATCATACTTATCTTTTACAAATCATATCTTTTATCATAGCTTCTTCGAAATTTTCGAAAACCCACCCCCTTCCCTTTAAATCCTAGTTCGGCTTCCCCCCACCTTCACAATTCGGGATTGGCTCTCCTCATATCCCACTTTTTCCTTTCTTTTGCTTGAGAACAAGCAAACCTCTAAGTTTGGTGTGTCTATCCGTGATCACTAAGCCAATACCCACTAAGATCATGGCTCCTAAGGAAAAACAAACCAACTCAAGAGGCAAGAAAGAGAATATTCCAAAACCACTTTGGAATCAAGGGAAGTTCTTAACCAAAGAACATTTAGACCATTACTACAAAATAATGGGTCTAAGGTCAGTGATCCCAGAAGTTAAATTCGATCTGAAAGAAGTCGAATATCTGGAGATCCAAGAGCAAATTCGAAACAGGAATTCTACGCAAATTTGTGGCAGACGAACAGGCAGAGAATAGCGGAAACCGCATTCTATGACTATAGATCTCTGGTCAGAGGGAAGATTGTTCACACCCATCCTGACAAAATAAGGGAGATCTTCAAGCTGCCTCAACTGCAAGATGACCTAAACTCCTTTAATAGGAGAATGATGAGATCAAACCTGAGCTTGGACAAAATCCTAGAGGACATACGTCTCCCTGGAGCCAAATGGACAACCAACACAAAGGGTGCCCCAAACCAACTCAAAAGAGGAGATCTCAAACCAGTCGCCAGAGGCTGGCTGGACTTCATTGGGCGCTCTATACTGCCCACTAGCAACCGCTCTGAGGTCACCATCAGAAGAGCAGTGATGATTCATTGCATTATGCTGGAAAAAGAAGTGGAAATTCATCAGCTGATTGCTTGTGAGCTTTACAAAATTGCAAACAAGAACTCCAAAGATGCCAGATTGGCTTATCCAAGCTTGGTCTCTCTGTTATGTAAAGATGTTGGGATAAAAAAGGGAGTAGATGAGTACATCCCAATTGAGCAACCAATCACCAAAATGTCTATGGAAGGACAACAAGTGCAGGACGACCCCATCAAGAGGAGAACACATGAGTTCCTCCCGAAAACCCCTCAAATTGAATTCTGGGAGTGCCTAGAAGCATCTGTCACCAAGTTGCAAGAAGCTGTGGATCAACTGAAGGAAGAACAGCAAAATCAAAACAGCATGCTCTACAAACTGCTTAGAGAACAAGAAGAGCAAGGGCGTGAACTGAAGGAACTGAGGCGCTAGAAGCTATCTCTTGAAGGGCCAAGCACTCCACAAACTAAAGAGGCATCCACCTGCCAAATTCAAGGTTGTTGGGTTCTAATATGTGATAATTGTTCTTATTAGAAATTTACCTTAGAAGTTATATATGAGTAGTAGTAATTGGTATCTCTATTTTGATTTTATCTCCAATTAAGCTATAATTTATTTTTCTCATCATCATCAAACATGAGTAAAATAGCAGATTTTTAGAATAAGGAGGCAATATTTTTTCGAATTTTTAATAAAGAAAATTTTAATTATTTATATGTGGTGCCAATGCTTTTTGTCTTCTGAATGAATGCCTGAACAGTGCATGTTTTTTATATTGAATTTTATGAATGTTAAAATTGTTGGCTCCTGAAAGAATGATGAGCAAGAGAAATGTTATTGATGATCTGAAAAATCATGAAATTTATTCTTGAAGCAAGAAAAAGCAGTGGAAAAAAAAAAGAGAGAAGGAGCAGTAGAAAAAGCTAATAGCCCTTAAAACCAAAAGGCAAGGGTAAAAAAGATCCAAAGCTTTGAGCATTAATGGATAGGAGGGCCTAAAAGGAATAAAATCCTGGCCTAAGCGGCTAAACTAAGTTGTCCCTAACCATGTGCTTGTGGAGTGAAGGTGTCAAGTGAAAACTTGAGACTGAGCGGTTGAAGTTAAGGTCCAAAGCAAAAACAGAGTGTGCTTAAGAACTCTGGACACCTCTAATTGGGGACTTTAGCAAAGCTAAGTCACAATCTAAAAAGGTTCACCCAGTTATGTGTCTGTGGCATTTATGTATCCGGTGGTAATACTGGAAAACAAAGTGCTTAGGGCCACAGCCAAGACTCATAAAGTAGCTGTGTTCAAGAATCAACATACTAAACTAGGAGAATCAATAATACTATCTGAATTCTGAGTTCCTGTGGATGCCAATCATTCTAAATTTCAAAGCATAAAGTGAGATGCCAAAACTGTTCGGAAGCAAAAAGCTACTAGTCCCGCTCATCTAATTAGAATCTGAGCTTCACTTAAAACTCTGAGATATTATTGCTTCTTGATTTCTTTCTATCCTATTTTATTTGTCTGGTTGCTTGGGGACAAGCAATAGTTTAAGTTTGGTGTTGTGATGAGTGGATATTTTATACGCTTTTTGGGGTTAATTTCATGTAGTTTTTAGTATGTTTTAGTTAGTTTTTAAGTATATTTTTATTAGTTTCTAGTCAAAATTCATATTTTTAGACTTTGCTATGAGTTTATGTGTTTTTCTGTGATTTCAGGTATTTTCTGGCTGAAATTGAGGGAGCTGACCAAGAATCTGATTCAGGCTGAAAAAGGACTGCAGATGCTGTTGAATTCTGATCTCCCTGCACTCGAAATGGATTTTCTGGAGCAACAAGAATCCAAATGGCACGATCTTAATTGCGTTGGAAAGTAGACATCCAGGGCTTTCCATCAATATATAATGGTTCATACTTTGCTCAAGGATAAATGACGTAAACTGGCGTTCAATGCCAGCTCCATGTTGCATTCTGGCGTTAAACGCCAGAAATAGGTTACAAGTTGGAGTTAAACGCCCAAAACAGGTTACAACCTAGCGTTTAACTCCTGAAATAGCCTAGGCACATGTAAAGCTCAAGTATCAGCCCCAGCACACACCAAGTGGTCCCCAGAAGTGGATTTCTGCACTATCTATCATAGCTTATTCATTTTCTGTAACCCTAGGTTACTAGTTTAGTATTTAAACAACTTTTAGAGATTTATTTGGCACCTCATGACATTTTAGATCTGAACTTTGTACTTTTTGATGGCATGAGTCTCTAAACTCCATTGTTGGGGGTGAGGAGCTCTGTTGTGTCTCGATGAATTAATGCAATTATTTCTGTTTTCTATTCAAACACGCTTGTTTCTATCTATGATGTTCATTCGCACCTCAATATGATGAATGTGATGATCCGTGACACTCATCACCATTCTCAATCTATGAACACGTGCCTGACAATCACTTCCATTCTACCTTCGATTGAATGAGTATCTCTTGGATTCTTTAATCAGAATCTTCGTGGTATAAGCTAGAATCCATTGGCAGCATTCTTGAGAATCCGGAAAGTCTAAACCTTGTCTCTGGTATTCCGAGTAGGATTCAGGGATTGAATGACTGTGACGAGCTTCAAACTCACAAGGGTTGGGCATAGTGAAAGACGCAAAAGGATAAATGGATCCTATTCCAGCATGAGTGAGAACCAACAGATGATTAGCCATGCGGTGACAGCGCACCTGGACCATTTTCACTGAGAGGACGGATGGTAGCCATTGACAACGGTGATCCACCAACACACAGCTTGCCATAGGAGGAACTTTGCGTGCGTGAAGAAGAAGACATGGGGAAAGCAGAGATTCAAAAGACAAAGCATCTCCAAAACTCCAACATATTCTCCAATACTACAAAACAAGTATTTATTTTATGCTCCTTTATCTTTCGCAATTCAAACTGATAATTATAATTGATATCCTGACTAAGAATTACAAGATAACCATAGATTGCTTCAAGCCAACAATCTCCGTGGGATCGACCCTTACTCACGTAAGGTATTACTTGGACGATCCAGTGCACTTGATGGTTAGTTGTGCAAAGTTGCGAAAAGTGTGAGTCACAATTTCGTGCACCACCTAGCTACCCATAATTCCCACTTTTGCATCACATACTCATGTATCGAATTTTCCTTAATTTTGCCACATATGCATTGATCTATTATTGAACTTAGCATTGGGGTAATTTTGTCACCTTATTTATTTATTTATTTATATTATAATTTATTATTTTTATTTTTATTTATATTTATATATATATATATATATTATTTTTTTTGAATCATAAAAGCAAACATAACATATTAATGCACATGAGTTTTTAATTTTTCTGGTTTCACATGAGTATGCATCCAAATTCCCAATACTTTGTCAATAAAACACAGCACATTTTCATCACCTCAAGTTCTCACAGTTCCCCACACTTAATTAATACACACTCTCTAACTTAAGCTAATTAAAGATTCAGTTGAGGTAATTAATTGTTTTTTCGCTTAAGGCTAGTGATGTGGTAAAATATAGAACAAATGGGGATTAAAAGGCTCAAGGTGGCTAACAAAGGTGATGGAAAGGGTAGGCAATTTGGGATAAGTGAGCTAATAACAAATAATGGCCTCAATCATATGCAAGCATGTAAATACACTAAACAATGGACATATAGAATATAACAAAATATAGATTACAATCATAGAGAAGAGAACACACAAGAATAAAATATTATGGTTAAATAGTTTAACCATGTGATTAAGCTCAAATCTCACAAGTTGTGTGTTCTTAGCTATAATTCATGTTCCAAATTACAATCTTCAAACAAGCTTAACACAAATTTTCAATTTAAATAAATGAAATGCTATAAAAAGGGTCTTGAAAGGACACTCATTACTTTAACCAAGCAGAGCATACATACAAACAATTATTATCATGTAATCTATCCTATCCAACAAAGAAAAAAGTCAAATGTTGGTGTTAAGAGAGAGATAGAGCTTACCTCTGAAAGTCAAGGATTGACCTCCCCACACTTAAGGCTTGGTACGATGCTCCGTGCCATCAGTAAGGAGCAAGGGAGGGTTGGAAGCGTCGCCTCCAGTGTCTGGTTCGCCTTGGCTCTCTGTACTACTGGATGAAGGGGAGTCCGGGGTGTCCTATGGTCCTGGAGGTGGTTGTGTACCAACTATGAGGTCTTTCAAATAGTTGTATCGACGCTTGTTACGGCGCTCCATTTGCTTCATCCGCCGATCTTGCCAGTCGAACCTCTCAAGGATCTGAAGAAACATTTGATGGGTGGATGGTGCTTGTGGTGTGGATGATGGTGAAGTGGAAGAATGAGGAGTATCCAAAGATGGGCCTGCAGGCCAGTTCGCAGATGGAACTGGTAACCTAATGTACTTCCCATTCAGGACATACTGGTCAGCTCTAGGGATCATGACCTTCGTGTCTCCTGCCCGATATGACACACCTGCTGCAGAGACCAAATCTAAGACCAAGGTGGGGAAAGGCAGGTTACCCGCAATCTGTACTTGTCCCATTGCTTGCCGGATGTGTTGGGGCAGGTTGAGGGATTGCTGTCAGGATGCACTAGATGAGGATAGCCATGCCTGCTATAAAGGTCGACTCGTGAGTGCTCGGAAAGACATAGTAGGACATAATTTGTGCCCACTCGCGAGCCTCTAGGGTGAGTGACTGGGCTGAGATGCTCTTGGGTTTTGAATGATGCTGCCCGTAGATCCACTTGCTGCCAGGTTGGGCTATAACTCCAAGAATGCTATCCCAGTCGAACTGATACATCTGGCGCTTAAAAGAGGCTGCTTGATAAGCATCCCATCCCTTTGGACTAGGTGGAAGGTCCAGTGATCTCTGTATGGCACTTTCGGAGATAGGGACCTACTGCTGACGGATGAAGACAGTCTGCAAAGTAGGTGAGTGGAAGTTGGAGTAGAATTCAACGATCTATGATAAGTTGGCCTCTTACGGCTGCCTCCTCAAAAATCTCCACTGTCTCCTATCTATTCGGGGCTCCACAAAATCAACAAAATGTGTTGGGACAATGGTGGGCGAAATTGTGATCATCAACAATGGCGCCAAAGGACTTGGAGCTCTTAAACGTGAATCACACTTTGTCACAATTCCGCACAACTAACCAGCAAGTGCACTGGGTCGTCCAAGTAATAAACCTTACCTGAGTAAGGGTCGATCCCACGGAGATTGTCGGCTTGAGGCAAGCTATGGTCATTTTGTAAATCTCAGTCAGGCAGATTCAAATGGTGATGGAGGATTGATAATTAAAAGATAAATAAAACATAAAATAAAGATAGAGATACTTATGTAAATCATTGGTGGATTTCAGATAAGCGTATGAAGATGCTTTGTTCCCCTTGAACCTCTGCTTTCCTATTGCCTTCTTAAGATCTCAGGAATGGCTGTCATTAATTCTAGCCTATATCACGAAGGTTCCAATCATAGATTAGAAACCCAAGAGATACACACTCAATCGAAGGTAGAACGGAGGTGGTTGTCAGGGACACGTTCATAGGTGAGAATGATGATGAGTGTCACGGATCATCACATTCATCAAGTTGAAGAACAAGTGATATCTTAGAGAAGAAGTAGGCGTGAATTGAATAGAAAAATAGTAGTAATTGCATTAATTCATGAGGAACAGCAGAGCTCCATACCTTAATCTATGGTGTGTAGAAACTCCACCGTTGAGAATACATAAGAACAAGGTCCAGGCATGGCCATGAGGCCAGCCTCCCAAAACGTGATCAAGTGTATCAAAAGTATTTTTAAGTGTGTGAAATACAATAGCAAAAGGTCCTATTTATAGAGAACTAGTAGCCTAGGGTTACAGAAATCAGTAATTAATGCATAAATCTTCTTCCGGGCCCACTTGGTGTGTGCTTGGGCTGAGCATTGAAGCATTTTCGTGTGTAGAGACTTTTCTTGGAGTTAAACGCCAGCTTTTGTGCCAGTTTGGGCGTTTAACTCCAGCTTTTGTGCCAGTTTTGGAGTTAAACGCCAGAATTCTTGAGCTGACTTGGAATGCCTATTTGGGGCCATCAAATATCAGGCAAAGTATAGACTATTATATATTTCTGGAAAGCCCAGGATGTCTACTTTCCAACGAAATTGAGAGCGCGTCAATTGGGCTTCTGTAGCTCCAGAAAATCCACTTTGAGTGCAGGGAGGTCAGAATCCAACAGCATCTGCAGTCCTTTTTCAGCCTCTGAATTAGATTTTTGCTCAGGTCCCTCAATTTCAGCCAGAAAATACCTGAAATCACAAAAAAACACACAAACTCATAGTAAATTCCTGAATTGTGATTTTTAAATAAAAAATAATAAAAATATAATAAAAACTAATTAAAATATACTAAAAACATACTAAAAACAATGCCAAAAAGCGTATAAATTATCCACTCATCACAACACCAAACTTAAATTGTTGCTTGTCCCCAAGCAAATGAAAATCAAATAGGATAAAAAGAAGAGAATGTACAATGAATTCCAAAAACATCTACGAAGATCAGTATTAATTAGATGAGCGGCGCTTTTAGCTTTTTGCTTTTGAACAGTTTTGGCATCTCACTTTATCCCTTGAAGTTCAGAATGATTGGCATCTATAGGAACTCAGAATCCAGATAGTGTTATTGATTCTCCTAGTTAAGTATGTTGATTCTTAAACACAGCTACTTTATGAGTCTTGGTTGTGGCCCTAAGCACTTTGTTTTCCAGTATTACCACCGGATACATAAATGCCATAGACACATACCTGGGTGAACCTTTTCAGATTGTGACTCAGCTTTGCTAGAGTCCCCAATTAGAGGTGTCCAGGGTTCTTAAGCACACTCTTCTTTTTGCTTTGGACCTCGACTTTAACCGCTCAGGCTCAAGTTTTCACTTGACACCTTCACGCCACAAGCACATGGTTAGGGACAGCTTGGTTTAGCCACTTAGGCCAGGATTTTATTCCTGTGGGCCCTCCTATCCACTGATGCTCAAAGCCTTGGATCTTTTTTATCACCCTTGCCTTTTGGTTTAAAGGGGTATTGGCTTTTTCTGCTTGCTTTTTTTTTTCCGCAAGCTTTTCACTGCTTTTTCTTGCTTCAAGAATCAATTTTATGATTTTTTAGATCATCAGATAACATTTCTCTTTTTCCTTTCATTCTTTCAAGAGCCAACAAATTTAACATTCATAAACAATCCAATTAAAAAATATGCACTGTTCATGCATTCATTCAGAAGAACAATAGTATTGCCACCACATCAAGATAATTAAACTGTTTTAAAATTTGAAATTCATGCACTTCTTTTTCTTTTTCAATTAAAAACATTTTTCATTTAAGAAAGGTGATGGATTCATAGGACA
>NC_029791.2:71705939-71727557 GCF_000816755.2 Arachis ipaensis
GGCTTCCCTCTTGAATCTCTCTTCCATTGAGCGCCCTCTTCACATATGTCCATGAGGACTTGGTCCAACCTTTGATCAAAGTTGACCCTTCTTGTGTATGGGTGTGCATCTCCTTGCATCATAGGCAAGTTGAATGCCAACCTTACATTTTCCGGACTAAAATCTAAGTAATTTCCTCAGACCATTGTAAGCCAATTCTTAGGGTCCGGGTTCACACTTTGATCATGGTTCTTGGTGATCCATGCATTGGCATAGAACTCTTGAACCATTAAGATTCCGACTTGTTGAATGGGGTTGGTGAGAACTTCCCAACCTCTTCATTGGATCTCATGTCAGATCTTCGGATACTCATTCTTTTTGAGTTTGAAAGGGACCTCGGGGATCACTTTCTTCTTGGCCAGAACTTCATAGAAGTGGTCTTGATGCACCCTTGAGAGAAATCTTTCCATCTCCCATGACTCGGAGGTGGAAGCTTTTTCCTTTCCTTTCCTCTTTCTAGAGGTTTCTCCGGCCTTTGGTGCCATAAATGGTTATGGAAAAACAAAAAGCTTTAGCTTTTACAACACTAAACTTAGAAGGTTGCTCGTCCTCGAGCAAAATAAGAAAGAAGAGAGTAGAAGAAAAAGAAATAGAGGAGATGGAGTGGGCTTTGTGTTTTGACCAAGGGGGAGAAGTGGTGTTTAGGTTGTGTGAAAATGAAGGAGTGAAGATGAGTTTATATAGGAGGGAGAGGGGTGTGTATGGTTTGGCCATATAGGGTGGGTTTGGGAAAGAAAGTGGTTTGAATTTGAATGGTGAGGTAGGTGGGGTTTTATGAAGGATGGATGTGAGTGGTGAAGAGAATGGTGGGATTTGATAGGTGAGGGGTTTTTGGGGAAGAGGTATTGAGGTGATTGGTGAATGGGTGAAGAAGAGAGAGAGTGGTGGGGTAGGTGGAGATCCTGTGGGGTCCACAGATCCTGAGGTGTCAAGGATATCTCATCCCTGCATCAAGTGGCATGCAAAACGCCCCTTTCTTCCAATCCTGGTGTTAAACGCCAGGCTGCTGCCCATTTCTGGCGTTTAACGCCAGCTTCTTGCCTATTCCTGGCGTTAAACGCCAGGCTGGTGCCCATTTCTGGCGTTAAACACCCAGAATGGTGCCAGACTGCGCGTTAAATGCCCATTCTGCTACCTTTACTGGCGTTTAAACGCCAGTAACTGTCTCTTCCAGGGTGTTTTGTTTTTCATTCTGTTTTTCACTTTTTTTTTGCTTTTTCAATTATTTTTGTGACTTCACATGATCATCAACCTACAGAAAACATAAAATAACAATAGAAAATAGAAAATTATCATAGAATAGTAACGATTGGGTTGCCTCCCAACAAGCGCTTCTTTAATGTCAATAGCTTGACAGTGGCTCTCATGGAGCCTCATAAATGTTCAGAGCAATGTTGGAACCTCCCAACACCAAAGATAGAGTTTGAATGTGGGGGTTCAACACCAAACTTAGAGTTTGACTGTGGGGGCTCTGTTTGACTCTGTATTGAGAGAAGCTCTTCGTGCTTCCTCTCCATGTTGACAGAGGGATATGCTTGAGCTTTAAACACAAGGGAGTCTCCATTCACTTGAATGATCAATTCTCCTCTATCAACATCAATCACAGCTTTTGCTGTGGCTAGGAAGAGTCTGCCAAGGATGATGGATTCATCCATATACTTCCCATTCTCTAGAACTATGAAATCAGCAGGGATGTAATGGTCTTCAACCTTTACCAAGACTTCCTCTACAAGTCCATAAGCCTGTTTCTTTGAATTGTCTGCCATCTCTAGTGAGATTCTTGCAGCTTGTACCTCAATGATCCCTAGCTTCTCCATTACAGAGAGAGGCATAAGGTTTATGCTTGACCCTAGGTCACACAGAGCCTTCTCAAAGGTCATGGTGCCTATGGTACAAGGGATTGAGAACTTTCCAGGGTCGTGTCTCTTTTGAGGTAATCTCTGCCTAGTCAAGTCATCCAGTTCTTTGATGAGCAATGGAGGTTCATTCTCCCAAGTCTTATTACCAACAACTTGGCATTTAGCTTCATGATTGCTCCAAGGTACTTAGCAAGTTGCTCTTCAGTGACGTCTTCATCCTCTTCAGAGGAAGAATACTCATCAGAGCTTATAAAAGGCAGAAGTAAATTCAATGGAATCTCTATGGTCTCAGAATGAGCCTCAGATTCCCATGGTTCCTCATTAGGGAACTGCATGGAGGTCAGTGGGCGTCCATTGAGGTCTTCCTTAGTGGGAATCACTGCCTCTTCCTTCTCTCCATGTTCGGCCATGTGAGATGTGGTTATGGCCTTGTACTCTCTTTTTGGATTCTCTTCTGTATTGCTTGGGAGAGTGCTAGGAGGGAGTTCAGTAATTTTCTTACTCAGCTGACCCACTTGTGCCTCCAAATTTCTAATGGAGGATCTTGTTTCAGTCATGAAACTTTGAGTGGTTTTAATTAGATCAGAGACAATGGTTGCTAAGTCAGAGGGGTTCTGCTTAGAATTCTCTGTCTGTTGCTGAGAAGATGATGGAAAAGGCTTGCTATTGCTAAACCTGTTTCTTCCACCATTATTGTTGTTGAAACCTTGTTGAGGTCTCTGTTGATCCTTCCATGAGAGATTTGGATGATTTCTCCATGAAGGATTATAGGTGTTTCCATAGGGTTCTCCCATGTAATTCACCTCTTCCATTGCTGGGTTCTCATGACCATAAGCTTCTTCTTCAGAGGAAGCTTCCTTAGTACTGCCTGTTGCTGCTTGCATTCCAGACAGACTCTGAGAAATCATATTGACTTGTTGGGTCAATTATTTATTCTGAGCCAATATGGCATTTAGAGTATCAATCTCAAGAACTCCTTTCTTCTGAGCTATCCCATTATTCACAGAATTCCTTTCAGAAGTGTACATGAATTAGTTATTTGCAACCATTTCAATGAGTTCTTGAGCTTCTGCAGGCATCTTCTTCAGATGAAGAGATCCTCCAGCAGAGCTATCCAATGACATCTTGGATAGTTCAGACAGACCATCATAGAAGATTTCTATGATGCTCCATTCCGAAAGCATGTCAGAAGGGCACCTTCTGATCAATTGCTTGTATCTTTCCCAAGCTTCATAGAGGGACTCACCATCCTTCTGTCTAAAGGTTTGGACTTCCACTCTAAGCTTACTCAATTTTTGAGGTGGAAAAAACTTTGCCAAGAATGTATTGACTAGCTTTTCCCAAGAGTTCAGGCTTTCTTTAGGTTGTGAATCCAACCATGTCCTAGCTCTGTCTCTTACAGCAAAAGGAAAAAGCATAAGTCTGTAGACTTCAGGGTCAACCCCATTGGTCTTGTCAGTGTCAGAGATTTGCAAGAACTCAGCTAAGAACTGATGAGGATCTTCCAATGGAAGTCCATGAAACTTGCAATTCTGTTGCATTAGAGAAACTAATTGAGGCTTAAGCTCAAAGTTGTTTGCTCCAATGGCAGGGATTGAGATGCTTCTCCCATAGAAATCAGGAGTAGGTGAAGTAAAGTCACCAAGCACCTTCCTTGCATTGTTGGCATTGTTGTTGTTTTCGGCTGCCATGGTTTCTTCTTCTTTGAAGAGTTCTGTTTGGCCCTCTAAAGAGAATTATTCTTTAGCTTCTCTTAGCTTTCTCTTCAAGGTCCTTTCAGGTTCAGGATCAGCTTGAACAAGTATGCCTTTATCTTTGTTCCTGCTCATATGAAAGAGAAGAGAACAAGAAAGTATGGAATCCTCTATGTCACAGTATAGAGATTCTTTGAGGTGTCAGAGGAAAAGAAGAATAGAAGGAGGAAGTGGAGAAGAGGGAATTCGAACTTATCAAGAGGGACAGAGTTCGAATTGCACCTTGATGAGGAGTCTTAGTCCCTTAAATAGAAGGATGTGAGAAGAGGGGAAGAAATTTTCGAAATTAAAGTAAGAGATTTTGAAAATTTGGTAATTGGTTTTTGAAAACTAAGATTGAGAAAGAAATCAAGTGATTTTTGAAAAAGATTTTGAAATCAGAATTTAAAAAGATATGATTGAAAATTAATTTTCAAACAGATGTGATTGAAAAGATATAATTGAAAAGATATGATTGAAAATCAATTTAGAAAAAGAAATTTTTTAAAATTAAAGTTGATTACTTGACTAACAAGAAATTAAAAGATATGATTCTAAAATTTAAAGTTTGATCCTTTCTTAATAGGCAAGTAACAACTTGAAAATTTTGAAGTAAATCTTTAATTATAGCAAGTATTTTTGAAAATAGTAAAAATAAATATAAAATGGAAAGAAATTGATTTTGAAAGAGATATGATTGAAAAGATATGATTTGAAAAAGATTTGATTTTGAAAAATTATGAAAACTTGAAAAAAATGTGAATTAAAAACAAAATCTTCCCTCTAGTGTCATCCTGGCGTTAAACGCCCAGAATGGTGCCCATTCTGGCATTTAATTCCCAAATCTCTACCTTTTTGGGCGTTAAACGCCCAGCCAGGTACCCTGGCTGGCGTTTAAACGCCAGTTTTCCTTCTTCACTGGGCGTTTTGAATGCCCAGCTTTTTCTGTTTGATTCCTCTGCTGAATGTTCTGAATCTTCAATTCTCTGTATTATTGACTTGAGAAGACATAGTTTAAAAATATTTTTTGAATTTTTGATGATGAGAAATAATAAAAATGCAACTAAGATCAAGTAAACAATGCATGCAAGACACCAAACTTAAATGTTTGTATACTAAGGACTATAACAATGTAAAAATTCATATGAAAAACAACAAAACACACTAAACAAGAGAATTTAAAGATCAGAGCAATGAAATCATGAAGAACAACTTGAAGATCAATGAAGAACAATATGCATGTATTCGAAAAATGCAAGAATTAGAAAGTCATGCAATTGACACCAAACTTAAAAATTAATACTAGACTCAAACAAGAAACAAAAAATATTTTTGGTTTTTTTATGGTTTTATAAATTTTTTTGTGATTTTTGAAAATTATATAGAAAAGAAAATAAAGAGAATCAAAACTTTTAATAAGAATTCCAAGAATCAATCAGCTTTTGTGATGCTAAGAACATCACCTTGAAACTCTAGAATTCATTCTTAAAAATTCTGAAAAAATTACCTAATCTAAGCAACAAGATGAACCGTCAGTTGTCCAAACTAGAACAATCCCTGGCAACGATGCCAAAAACTTGGTGGGCGAAATTGTGATCATCAACAATGGCAACAAAGGACTTGGAGCTCTTAAACGTGAATCACACTTTGTCACAATTCCGCACAACTAACCAGCAAGTGCACTGGGTCGTCCAAGTAATAAACCTTACGTGAGTAAGGGTCGATCCCACGGAGATTGTCGGCTTGAAGCAAGCTATGGTCATTTTGTAAATCTCAGTCAGGCAGATTCAAATGGTGATAGAGGATTGATAATTAAAAGATAAATAAAATATAAAATAAAGATAGAGATACTTATGTAAATCATTGGTGGATTTTAGATAAGGGTATGAAGATGCTTTGTTACCCTTGAACCTCTGCTTTCCTATTGCCTTCTTCCAATCATTCATACTCCTTTCCATGGCAAGCTTTATGTTAGGCATCACCGTTGTCAATGGCTACATCCCGTCCTCTCAGTGAAAATGGTCCTGATGCTCTGTCACAACATCGGCTAATCAGCTGTCGGTTCTCGATCATGTCGGAATAGGATCCATTGATCTTTTTGCGTCTGTCACACGCCCCACAATCGCGAGTTTGAAGCTCGTCACAGTCATCCCTTCCCAGATCCTACTCGGAATACCACAAACAAGGTTTAGACTTTCCAGATCTCAGGAATGGCTGTCACTAATTCTAGCCTATACCACGAAGGTTCCAATCTTAGATTAGAAACCCAAGAGATACACACTCAATCGAAGGTACAACGGAGGTGGTTGTCAGGCACACATTCATAGGTGAGAATGATGATGAGTGTTACGGATCATCACATACATAAAGTTGAAGAACAAGTGATATCTTAGAGAAGAAGTAGGCGTGAATTGAATAGAAAAACAGTAGTAATTGCATTAATTCATGAGGAACAGCAGAGCTCCACACCTTAATCTATGGTGTGTAGAAACTCCACCGTTGAGAATACATAAGAACAAGGTCCAGGCATGGCCGTGAGGCCAGCCTCCCAAAACGTGATCAAGTGTATCAAAAGTATTTTTAAGTGTGTGAAATACAATAGCAAAAGGTCCTATTTATAGAGAACTAGTAGCCTAGGGTTACAGAAATCAGTAATTAATGCATAAATCCTTCCGGGCCCACTTGGTGTGTGCATGGGCTGAGCATTGAAGCATTTTCGTGTGTAGAGACTTTTCTTGGAGTTAAACGCCAGCTTTTGTGCCAGTTTGGGCGTTTAACTCCAGCTTTTGTGCCAGTTTTGGAGTTAAACACCAGAATTCTTGAGCTGACTTGGAACACCTATTTGGGCCATCAAATCTCGGGAAAAGTATGGACTATTATATATTTATTGAAAGCCCAGGATGTCTACTTTCCAACGCAATTGAGAGCGCGTCAATTGGGTTTCTGTAGCTTAAGAAAATCCACTTTTACTGAAGGGAGGTCAGAATCCAACAGCATCTGCAGTCCTTTTTCAGCCTCTGAATCAGATTTTTGCTCAAGTCCCTCAATTTCAGCCAGAAAATACCTGAAATCACAGAAAAATATACAAACTCATAGTAAAGTCCAGAATTGTGATTTTTAAATAAAAACTAATAAAAATATAATAAAAACTAATTAAAATATACTAAAAACATACTAAAAACAATGCCAAAAAGCGTATAAATTATCCGCTCATCAGACAATGAGCAGATGCTCATTGTTATAGTTCCTCTCAGCTAGGATGGAGAACATCTATTCGCAATAATTAGCAAACTGTGTGGAGTCTCGGGCAGGAAAAGCTTTCTCTGATTCATCAACCTTGATGATCCTCTTCACCCGCTTTGTAGGTGGCTTTACACTGGTAGATGGAAGTGCTTTTGCCAGTGTTCTCTTGGTTCCTCTCCTTGCTGGTGTCTTGTCAGTGGCTGATAAATCACTATTTTATGATTTATCTTGTGCTCAATTGAGTGGTTTTTATCAACTCTTTACCCACTTATTCATACTAATCGCATGTTTTACGTTTTCCTTCCTGATTTTGTGCTATGATTGAAAACATGTTTCTTTGGCCTTTAAATTGCTAATTATTAATCCTCTCCTATTACCATTCAATGCATTGATATGTGTGTTAAGTATTTTCAGAGATTACAGGGCAGGAATGGCTTGGAGGATGGAAAGGAACCATGCAAAAGTGGAAGGAATACAAGAAGTTGAAGGAACTGCAAAGCTGTTAGCCTGACCCTCTCGCACTAAAACGATCATAACTTGAGCTACAAAGGTCCAAACGATACGGTTCTAGTTGCGTTGAAAAGCTAACATCCGGGGCTTCAATTTGATATATAATATGCCATAGTTGCCCTGACGCTAGGCAACACAAACGCGCACTCCACGCGGACGCATCACTGTGACGAAAATCGGCGTGACAGATTTCTTCTCCAGCGATTTCTGGGCTGTTTTTGACCCAGTTTTTGGCCCAAAAAACACAGATTAGAGGCTATAAAGTGGGGAAATCTATTCATTCATAATCATGCTTTTATAACACACAATTTTAGGATTAGATGTAGTTTTTAGAGAGAGAGGCTCTCTCCTCTCTCTTAGGTTTTAGGATTAGGATTCCTCTTAAGGGAATCAGGATTTCAACTTTATTATTTCAACTTACAATTTCTTCTGAGTTCCAGGTTCAATGTTCTTTTTATTTATTTTTCTAATTTAATTTATGAATTTTTCCATGTTAGATTTGAATATTCTATTTAATATAATTTGAGGTATTTCAGTTTATGATTCCTATTTAGCTTTTTATATTCTTGGCTTTAATTGATTAACTGGAGGCTCTTGAGTTATCAAACTTATCATGATTGATTGTTATGTCTGCTAATTTAATTGAATTCTACTAACTCTAGTCTTTCCTTAGGAGTTGGCTAGGACTTGGGAATCTAACTAATTAGTCCACTTGACTTTCCCTTGCTTTCGTAAGAATAACTAGGATAGGACTTCAGAATTTTCATACCTTGCCAAGAATTTTATTAGATATTAATTTATTAATTCCTGCAATTTATTTTCCTTGTTCAAACCTTT
This sequence comes from Arachis ipaensis, assembly GCF_000816755.2. Classification (NCBI taxonomy): domain Eukaryota; kingdom Viridiplantae; phylum Streptophyta; class Magnoliopsida; order Fabales; family Fabaceae; genus Arachis; species Arachis ipaensis. The sequence goes on from NC_029791.2 coordinate 71,714,161, forward strand.
CAAAACCCAAAAACACTGTTTTCCATAACTAATAATAAGAACATCTCCCTGCAATTCCTTTAGAAGACGACCCGAGGTTTGAATACTTCAGTTTATAAATTTTATTGGGTTTGTTACTTGTGACAACCAAAATATTTGTAAGAAAGGATGATTGCTTGGTTTAGAATCTATACTTGCAACGGGAATTTATTCTGAATTCTAAACCGTCAAGCATTCGTACTTCAATGGCCTTCTCCTTTCCTTTCTTGGTACCCATGCCTAAGGAAGAAAGAAAAAGGAAGAATGTGAAGTGTAGATAACTAAAGAACCGGCAGAGAGAAAATTCCAAGAGATAATTAATGCCAAAGGAAAGATGTTAGCTTTAATACATGGAAGCTACAACATATAGGTAAGACATCAATGAAGATCAAGAGGGTAATTCATAATAATTAGATGCAGGAGTGTTTATGGCATGCAGAAACAGGCATGAGAAGCATAGCTCAAGCATCAAGTAGTAAATGTGCCAAATTAAAGAGCATGTGTAATGATGACAATTGTGAATAATAATCCCAAATACATGTGGAGTACAAATATTGTGAAAAAGAGGCATTCAAGATGCCATAGGCCTTTTCACAAACACTTGGTGAGCAAGTTAAAGTAGGAATGAAAATAATATTATCCAAATGTATATGAGAGCCAAATTAAACTATCAATTATCAAATCACTCCTCATAATATCCACAAGCTTTAGTATAGTAAGGTAATACCCAAATAAAATTCCAATACCAACATAAGAACTCAAGAAAAAGAAAAGAAAAAGAAAAGAAAAAGAAACCATGGATAATGAAATTAAAAGAAAAATAAAGAAGAAAGAAGCATAAATTAATGTAATAATGAAAGGGTAAAAAGGGGAAGAAGAAAAGAAACCTGATGAAGAGGATGAAGAAGGAAAGGAGAAAGTAATAGATATGAAGGAGTGATTTGAAATCAGGCGCTGAGGTGGTTTAATTGTGCGTCACATGCGACGCGTACGCGTGGATTGCGCTAAGTTCAGGTGACGCGTACGCGTGATATTGGTTGTGCGAATGGCGCGAAGGCATCAACGCGCACGCACAACTCTCTGTTTGTTGTGCGCATGAGGCCAGTATCACATACGACGCGTGCGCATCAGGGACACGCACGCGTGGATGGCCAGTTTGGGAAAACGATGCGCACGCATCAGGGACGCGTACGCGTGATGGGGCTTGTGCTCCCAGCACAGTTCCAGCCCCACACCATCATAACTCTCTGGCCATACACCATTTACGCTGATTTTTCATTAGCATGCGTGCGTGTCAGGGACGCGTATGCGTGATGGACTGAAATTGCAAGCAACGCGTACGCGTGAGGGACGCGTACGCGTGGACTTGCTTGTGCGCAAGGCACGTGTCTAGCACCACTCCTATCCAACTCTCTGTCCACTTCTTCTTATTCTCGCAAGCACATATGACGCGTACGCGTCCGCGACGCTCGCGCGTCGTGTGCATTTTTTTTATATATATGCAGAATGCAGATGAATATGTAGAAATTATGAAGGACTACTGTGAAAAACAAAAGAAAATAAAACTAGGAATGAAAAAGAACGATCATACCAAGGTGGGTTGTCTCCCACCTAGCACTTTGCTTTTACGTCCTTAAGTTGGATGGTCCACAAGCTCAATCTTCCGCTGCTGGTGGATCCTCCAAGAGGAAGATCTCGAGCTCCTTATTGTTCTTCATCTCCTCACCATGATACGGCTTTAAGCGATGTCCATTGACCTTGATGCATTTGGAACTTGAAGGATGGCTCAAGTGAAAGACTCCATATGTCTCTGCCTTCTCTACACTATAGGGGCCTTCCCACTTGGATCTCAGCTTGTCTGGCATGAGCCTCAGCCTTGAGTTGTAAAGAAGGACTAGCTCCCCAGGTCTGAACTCTCTTCTCTTGATATGCTTGTCATGCACAACCTTCACCTTTTCTTTTTATAGCCTGGAGTTTTCATATGCTTCGAGGCGAAGGGTCTCCAGTTCTGCTAGTTGAAGCTTTCTTTCAGCACCAGCCTTACCAAATCCCATGATCACAGCCCAGAAAGCCTTGTGTTCCACCTCCACTAGAAGGTGGCAAGCCTTTCCATATACTAGGCGGAAGGGACTCGTCCCTATTGGCGTCTTGTATGCTGTCTGATAGGCCCAAAGTGTGTCTACAAGCCTGGTGCTCCAGTCCTTCCTATGAGGCTTGACTGTCTTCTCCAGTATGCGCTTTATCTCTCTGTTAGACACCTCGGCTTGTCCATTCGTCTGAGGATGGTAGGCTGTTGATACCTTGTGCAAAATGCCATGTCTCTTCAATAGACCAGCTAATCTTCTGTTACAAAAGTGAGTGCCTTGATCACTCACGATTGCTCGTGGTGATCCAAAGCGACAGATAATATGGTTTCTAACAAAAGAGAAAACAGTGTTAGTATCATCAGTACGGACAGGAATTGCTTCCACCCATTTAGAAACATAATCTACAGCTAACAGTACATATAAAAAACCACTAGAGTTTGGGAATGGACCCATGAAGTCAATACCCCAAACATAAAAAATTTCACAGAAGAGCATAAGCTGTTGGGGCATCTCATCCCTCTTGGATATATTACTAAACCTTTGGCATGGGGACAAGATTTTCAGAAGGCAGCAGCATCTTTAAAAAGAGTGGGCCACCAGAATCCACAGTCTAAAATTTTTCTAGCTGTTCTTTAAAGACCAAAATGTCCACCACTCTGAGAGGAGTGGCAGGCCTCTAAAATGGATTGGAATTCTGATTGAGACACACACCTTCTAATTATCTGGTCAGCACCATACCTCCATAAATATGGGTCATCCCATATATAGTATTTGGATTCGCTTTTCAGCTTGTCCCTTTGATGCTTAGTAAAATTGGGAGGGAAGGTATGACTAACTAGATAATTAGCTATAGGCGCATACAAGGAACTACTTCAGATATTGCCTGCAAGTTATCTAATGGAAAAGCATCATTGATAGGAGTGGAGTCATCCTTAATGTGCTCAAGGCGACTCAAGTGGTCTGCCACTAAATTCTGGGAACCACTCCTATCTTTGATTTCTAAATCAAATTCTCGCAACAACAATATCCAACGTATCAACCTTTGTTTGGACTCTTTTTTAGCTAATAAATATTTTAGAGCTGCATGGTCTGAGTAGACTACCACTTTAGTACCAAGTAAGTAAGCTCAGAATTTATCCAGAGCAAAAACAATAGCCAGAAGCTCTTTTTCAGTGGTAGTATAATTAGACTGAGCAGCGTCTAATGTCTTAGAAGCATAAGCAATTACGAAAGGATCCTTACCTTCGCGCTTAGCTAGCGCCGCTCCTACTGCATGGTTGGAGGCGTCACATATAATCTCAAATGGCTAGCTCCAGTCTGGTCCTCTCACAATTGGAACTTGAGTCAAGGCGATTTTCAGCTTATCAAACGCTTCCATGAAATCCTCACTCAGCTCGAACTCAATATCCTTCTGCAGCAGTCTGGATAAAGGCAATGCTACCTTACTGAAGTCCTTGATAAATCTCCGGTAGAAATCTGCATGGCCAAAGAACGAACAGACTTCCCTCACGGAGGAGGGGTAAGGCAAACTAGAAATTATATCTACCTTTGCTGGATCTACAAAAATACCAGTATTAGAAACAACATGTCCTAGGACAATACCCTGTTTTACCATAAAGTGACATTTTTCAAAATTTAATACAAGGTTTGAACTAACACACCTGTCTAATACTCTAGCTAAACTATCCAATCAAAGGTTAAATGAATCACCATATACGCTAAAATCATCAATGAAAACTTCCATACAGCTCTCAATAAGATCGGAGAAAATACTCATCATGCATCTTTCGAAAGTAGCCGGTGCATTACATAAGCCAAAGGGCATCCTCTTGTATGCATACGTTCAAAAGGGACATGTAAAAGTAGTATTCTCTTGATCTTTAGGAGCTATATGAATTTGAAAATAACCTGTATAACCATCTAAAAAGAAGTATTGTGATTTACCTGATAGTCGATCAAGCATCTGATCAATAAATGGCAAAGGGTAATGATCCTTGCGAGTAGCTTGGTTGAGGCGCTTGTAATCAATGCAAACTCTCCATGAATTCTGCACTCTAATTGCTATGAGCTCTCCATGCTCATTCTTCACTGTTATGACTCCAGACTTCTTGGGCACCACTTGTACTGGGCTGACCCATTCGCTATCTGAGATGGGATAGATAATATCAGCTTCTAGCAGTCTGGTCACTTCCTTCTTGACAACCTCCAAGATGGTGGGTGATGAGGCACAGAAGTTGGTGAATTAAAAATTATTAAAATAGTTACGTTGCAAGTATAGTTCTTAACTCAGCGAAAATCTGCCTATCAATTTAGAAATATGTCACAGAGAGTTTAAATTAAAAATTACTGGGAGTTGGAGTCCCAGGTCGTCTCCCAACGAGTTGTAGAAAAGTATGCTATTTTATTAATCACATGTTCCAAGAAGTTGAGTTAAGTAGATGGAAAATTAAATTGAGAAAATTTAAATAATATGAATAAAGGCCTTGACTGGGAGTTGATTAGTTGGATTTTCTATCATTGATGGGATGATTTCAAGATTAATTTATAAATTAATGGTTGTTCTATTTAGTTATCCCTTACTAGGTAAAGGAAAGTCAAACGAGTTGGAATGCTAGATCTGTTCACGAGTTGCAACCCACTTAGTTCAAAGGGATTGGTGTTAGTGATTAGATAACAATCCAACAGTTAACCCAATTACAATTTTTCTTTCAATCCTTCCAACTCAAGAGTTCCTTTCAATCAACTCCCCATCAAGTGAGGGAACTACTCACTCATTGTAAATAATAAATCCATAACACATGAAAGGGAATTAAAAGAAGACATGATTATTGGAATGGAAAATAAATTAAAATGGAAGAAATAATCTTTGTATTAAATAATCATGAATGTATTCAAATGACAAAATTGAACAAAGCAAAGAACATGGAAGAATAAAACCAAGTTAAGAGAACGAACTAGAATGACGAAGTCTTGATGAGGAAATAACTCTTCTCAATGTTCCAATGCTAAGACCAATTAAAAATTAAAATTCTCAAAACCTAGAGAGAAAAATCTAAAGGAGTAAAACTAGATCTAAAACTCCAAACTGCGTAGAATGAATGTTGTCTTTTGTTTCTGCATATTCTCTGCCTCTAGTCTGCTGTTCCGGACCGAAAACTGGGTCGAAATAAGGTCAAAAATCGCCCCCAGCGAATTCTGCAGATTATGCAGATCGCACATGTCACGCGATCGCGTCATCCATGCGGACGCGTCATTCGCGCTTTTCCTTGCCACGCGTTCGCGTTGTCCACGCTACCGCATCGCTTTGAGCTTTTCCAATCTGTGTGGCCGCGTGAGCCATGCGGCCGCATCACTATGATTTTCTCTCCTTCGTGCGGTCGCGTGAGCCATGCGACCGCGTCACTTCTCGCTGGTTATCTCCTCAAATTCTTGTGTTCCTTCCATTTTTCTAGCTTCCTTTCCAATCTCTAACTCATTCATGCCCTATAAAGTCTGAAACACTCAACACACAGATCACGGCATCGAATGGAATAAAGGAGAATAAAAAATACATAATTAAAGTGTCTAGGAAGCAGTTTTCAAACATGTTATAAATTCAGGAAGGAATTATAATTTCATGCTAATTTAATGAATAAGTGGGTAAGGATCATGATAAAACCACACAATTAAACACAATATAAACCATAAAATAGTGGTTTATCAACCTCCCCACACTTAAACATTAACATGTCCTTATGCTTAATTGAAGGAGATAAGGAAATAAGTATGAACATGTAGAAACTCATGAAATGCAATGCAAGCCTATATAGATATAAATAAATGCAACTATATGATTCTTGCCCACTTGATCAAAAGTAAATAAGCTCTTCAAAATAATTACAAATCAAATTCTACTAATTCTATCATTATACAATAAAACAGATAAAAGTGCAAGAAGATAGCTCATGAAAGCAGGGAACATGAAAATTCAAGCATTGAACCCTCACTGATAATGTATGTACGCTCTAATCTCTAGTGTATAGGGTAATCACTCTATCCTTCTCTAATCATGCTTTCTAACTTTTTGTTCTTCTCCTAACCAATCAACAACAGTTAATATACCAATGCAAACATCATGAGGTCTTTTCAAGGTTGTAATGGGGCTAAGGTACAGGTATGGGTATACATTTGGTCAAGTGAGCTAATAAATTGAATCTTTGATTAACCCAAGCTTCAACCCAACCTATATATTTTTAATGTAATCTTAAAGTTCATACCTAGCTACCCAGAATTCCCTTTTTCTATCCATACTCATGTATCAACTTTATATTTGATTCTATCATATGTGCATTGATCTTTGAATTCTGAATTTAACATTGGGGTAATTTTGTCCCCTTATTTATTTATATAAATTTTTTTTTGACATTAAAATAAATATAGCTTATTAATGCACATAGATTTTTAATTCTTATAGTTTCACATGAGTAGGTATCCAAATTCCCATTAAATTCTCATGACACATTCCCTTAACAACTTTTGTTCCCACAATTTCCCATACTTAACTAGCACACACAATTCTATCTTAAGCTAACCAAAGATTCAATTTCGGATATACAACTGTTTTTCAGCTTAAGGTTAGTAACGTGGTAAAATATAGGACAAATGGGATTTAAAGGCTCAAAGTGGTTAACAAAGGTAATTGAAAAGGGGAGGCTTAATTTGGATAAGTGAGTGATGAGCGGATAATTTATACGCTTTTTGGCATTGTTTTTAGTATGTTTTTAGTCAAATTTAGTTACTTTTAGGGATGTTTTCATTAGTTTTTATGTTAAATTCACATTTCTGGACTTTACTATGAGTTTGTGTGTTTTTCTGTGATTTCAGGTATTTTCTGGCTGAAATTGAGGGACTTGAGCAAAAATCAGATTCAGAGGTAGAAGAAGGACTGCTGATGCTGTTGGATTCTGACCTCGATCAGTTTTATGCTATCTTAGACTTTCATAGGGGCTGGCCATTCGGCCATGCCTGGACCATTATCACTTATGTATTTTCATACGGTAGAGTTTCTGTACTCCATAGATTAAGGTGTGGAGCTCTGCTGTTCCTCAAAGATTCATGCAAAGTACTACTGTTTTTCTATTCAATTCAACTTATTCCGCTTCTAAGATATTCATTCGCACTTCAACCTGAATGTGATGAACGTGACAATCATCATCATTCCCCTACGAACACGTGCCTGACAACCACTTCCGTTCCACCTTGGATTGAATGAGTATCTCTTGGATCTCTTAATCAGAATCTTCGTGGTATAAGCTAGATTGATGGCGGCATTCATGAGAGTCCGGAAAGTCTAAACCTTGTTTGTGGTATTCCGAGTAGGACTCTGGGATTGAATGACTGTGACGAACTTCAAACTCGCGAGTTCTGGGCGTAATGACAGACGCAAAAGGAGGGTGAATCCTATTCCAGTATGATCGAGAACCTCAGATGATTAGGCATTTGGACCATTTTCACAAGAGGATGGGATGCAGCCATTGACAAGGGTGATACCTCCAGACGATTAGCCATGCAGTGACAGCGCATCGGACCATTTTCCAGAGAGGATAAAAAGTAGCCATTGACAACGGTGATGTCCTTACATAAAGCCAGCCATGGAAAGGAGTAAGACTGATTGGATGAAGACAGCAGGAAAGCAGAGGTTCAGAGGAACGAATGCATCTCTATACGCTTATCTGAAATTCTAACCAATGAATTACATAAGTATTTCTATCCTTATTTTCTATTTATTATTAATATTCAAAAACTCCATAACTATTTGATATCCGCCTGACTGAGATTTACAAGGTGACCATAGCTTGCTTCATACCAACAATCTCCGTGGGATCGACCCTTACTCACGTAAGGTTTATTACTTGGACGACCCAGTGCACTTGCTGGTTAGTTGTATGGAAGTTGTGAATGAAAAATGATTTATTAAGACGTGCGTACAGAGTTTCTGGCGCCGTTGCCTGAGATCATAATTTTGTGCACATAGTTTTTGGCGCCGTTGCCGGGGATTGTTCGAGTTTGAACAACTGACGGTTCATCTTGTTGCTCAGATTAGGTAATTTTCTTTTTGTTTTATTTTCAAAAATTTTTCAAAAACCTTTCAAAAATTTCCCATCTATTTTCGAAAAAAAAATAAATCTTTTCAAAAATATATTTTTCTTCAGAATTTTTAAGAATGAATTCTAAAGTTTCATGAAGCATGTTGAAGCCTGGCTGGCTGTAAAGCCATGTCTAATTCTTTTACATAAGGACTTCTAACCATCAGCATAGAGGCAAGTTAATTAGAATGTCAGCCGTGGCATGTCTGAGTTACATACTAAAGCTTCGCTGGCTATTAAGCCATGCCTAACCCTCGGATTGGAGCTTTAGACTAAGAATACAAGATTCCTGGAATTCATATTAAAAAAATTTTGAAATCCTTATTTTCTTTTTCCTTTATGTTTTTTCGAAAAAAATATACAAAAATCCAAAAAAATAAAAAAATCATAAAAATCAAAAATATTTCATGTTTCTTGTTTGAGTCTTGAGTCAAGTTGAAAGTTTGGTGTCAATTGCATATTCATCTTGCATTTTTCGAAAAATTCATGCATTCATAGTGTTCTTCATGATCTTCAAGTTGTTCTTGGTAAGTCTTCTTGTTTGATCTTGATGTTTTCATGTTTTGTGTCTTTTCTTGTTTTTCATATGCATTCTTGCATTCATAGTGTCTATACATGAAAAATTTTTAAGTTTGGTGTCTTGCATGTTTTCTTTGCATTAAAACTTTTTCAAAAATAAGTTCTTCATGTTCATCTTGACATTCATAGGATTCTTGCATGCATTCATTGTTTTGATCTAAAAATTTTCATGCATTGCATCATTTTCATGTTTTTCTCTCTCATCATAAAAATTCAAAAAAAAAAAAATATCTTCCCCTTTTTCTCTCTTAAAATTTCGAAGATTAGATTTGACTTTTTCAAAAATTTTTAAAATCTAGTTGTTTTTATGAGTCAAATCAAATTTTCAATTTAAAAATCTTATCTTTTTCAAAATCTTTTTCAAAAATCAAATCTTTTTCATTTTTCTTATCTATTTTCGAAAATTTCAAAAAAATATTTTTCAAAAATCTTTTTCTTAATTTTACATCATATTTTTGAAAATAACATCATCAATTAATGTTTTGATTCAAAAATTTCAAGTTTGTTACTTGCTTGTTAAGAAAGATTCAAACTTTAGGTTCTAGAATCATATCTTGTGATTTCTTATGAATCAAGTCATTAATTGTGATTTTAAAAATCAAATCTTTTTCAAAACTAATTTCAATCATATCTTTTTCAAAAATATCTCTTTATCTTATCTTTTTCAAAATTTGATTTTAAAATATCCTTTCTAACTTCTTATCTTCTTATCTTTTCAAAATTGATTTTCAAATTTGTTTCAACTAACTAACTAACTTTTTGTTTGTTTCTTATCTTTTTCAAAACTACCTAACTAACTCTCTCTCTCTAATTTTCGAAAATATCTTCGTTCCCTCTTTTTCAAAATTTCTTTTTAATTAACTAATTATTTTAATTTTTGATTTTAATTCTCGAAAATTACTAACCTTTTTCAAAAACTATTTTCGAAAATCACTAACTCTTTTTCAAAAATAATTTTCGCAAATTCTCCTTCTCTCTCATCTCCTTCTATATATTTACTCATCACAACATCCCTATTATTATTTTTCTGTTCCCTTCTCCTTCATATGAGCAGGAGCAAGGACAAGAATATTCTTCTTGAAGCAGATCCAGAACCTGAAAGGACTCTGAAGAGGAAACTAAGAGAAGCTAAATTACAACAATCCAGCAAGCACCTTTCAAAAACTTTCGAACAGGAAGAGGAGATGGCAGCCGAAAATAATAATAATGCAAGGAGGATGCTTGGTGACTTTACTGCACCTAATTCCAACAATAATACACCATTTCCATCATCCACTTAGCAACAGATAGAGAAATCTGAACAAAATACCTCTAATTTAGCAAACGTAGTCTCTGATCTATCTAAGGCCACTATGAGTTTCATGAATGAAGCAAGGTCCTCCATTAGAAATTTAGAGACACAAGTGGGCCAGCTGAGTAAAAGGAACACTGAAATCCCTCCTAGTACTCTCCTAAGCAATACAGAAGAAAATCCAAAAGGAGAGTGCAAGGCCATTGACATAGTCAACACGGCCGAACCTGGAGAGGAAGGGGAGGACGTGTTAGTAAAGGTTGAAGGCCTTTACATCCCTGCTGATTTCATAATCCTTGATACTAGGAAGGATAAGGATGAATCCATCATCCTTGGAAGACCTTTCCTAGCCACAGCAAGAGCTGTGATTGATGTTGACATAGGTGAATTAGTCCTTCAATTGAATGAGGACTCCCTTGTGTTCACAACTCAAGGTTACCCTTCTGTAAACATGAAAAAGAGGCACAGTAAGCTTCTCTCAAAACAGAGTCAACCAGAGCCCCCCACAGTCAAACTCTAAGTTTGGTGTTGGGAGGCCACAACCAAACTCTAAGTTTGGTGTTGAACTCCCATATCCAAACTCTAAGTTTGGTGTTGGGAAGTCTCAACGATGCTCTGAACATCTGTGAGGCTCCATGAGAGCCCACTGTCAAGCTATTGACATTAAAGAAGCGCTTGTTGGGAGGCAACCCAATTTTTATTTATCTAATTTTATTTTTCTTGTTCTTTCATGTTTTATTAGGTTCATGATCATGTGGAGTCACAAAATAAATATAAAAATTGAAAACGGAATCAAAAACAGCAGAAGAAAAATCACACCCTGGAGGAAGACCTTACTGGCATTTAAACACCAGTAAGAAGCATCTGGCTGGCGTTCAACGCCAGAACAAAGCATGGTTCTGGCGCTGAATGCCCAAAATGGGCAGCATCTGGGCGTTTGAACGCCAGAATTGCACCCTGGAGAAGAGCTGGCGCTGAACGCTCAGAACAAGCATGGTTCTGGCGTTCAACGCCAGAAATGGGCAACAAATGGGCGTTCAACGCCCAAAACAAGCACCAATCTGGCACTGAACGCCCAGAGTTGTGTTCAAGGGCATTTTGCATGCCTAATTTGGTGCAAGGTTGTAAATCCTTGAACACCTCAGGATCTGTGGACCCCACAAGATCACCTCAGGATCTGTGGACCCCACAGGATCCCCACCTACCTCCACTCACTTCTTCTCACCCCTCTTTCACACAATCCCATAAACACTCTTCCCCAAAACTCCTCACCAATCACCTCAATCTCTCTTCCCTATAACTACTTCACCATTCACATCCATCCACTCTTCCCCATAAACGTACCTCATAAACCCCACCTACCTTCAAAATTCAAAATCAATTTCCCACCTAAAACCCACCTTTATGGCCGAATACACCCCTCCCCCCTCTCCTCCATATTTTCTTCTTCTTCTTCATCTATTCTTTCTTCTCTTGCTCGAGGGCGAGCAATATTCTAAGTTTGGTGTGGTAAAAACATAAGCTTTTTGTTTTTCCATTACCATTGATGGCACCCAAGACCGGAGAATCCTCTAGAAAAGGGAAAGGGAAGACAAAAGATTCCACCTCCGAGTCATGGGAGATGGAAAGATTCATCTCCAAAGCTCATCAAGACCACTTCTATGACGTTGTGGTCAAGAAGAAGGTGATCCCCGAGGTCCCTTTCAAGCTCAAGAAGAATGAGTATCCGGAGATCCGACATGAAATCCAAAGAAGAGGTTGGGAAGTTCTAACAAACCCCATCCAACAAGTCGGCATCCTAATGGTTCAAGAGTTCTATGCCAATGCATGGATCACTAGGAACCATGATCAAAGTAAGAACCCAAACCCAAAGAATTATATTACAATGGTTCGGGGGAAATACTTAGATTTTTATCCGGAAAATGTGAGGTTGGCGTTTAACTTGCCTATGATGCAAGGAGATGCACGCCCCTACACTAGAAGGGTCAACTTTAATCAAAGGTTGGACCAAGTCCTCATGGACATATGTGTGGAAGGAGCTCAATGGAAGATTGACTCCAAAGGCAAGCCGGTTCAATTAAGAAGACTAGACCTCAAGCCTATGGCTAGAGGATGGTTGGAATTCATCCAACGCTCCATCATCCCCACTAGCAACCGATCTGAAGTTACTGTGGATCGGGCCATCATGATCCATAGCATCATGATTGGAGAAGAAGTAGAAGTTCATGAAGTCATCTCCCTTGAACTCTACAAAATAGCCGAAAAGCCCTCTCCTGGGGCAAGGCTAGCTTTTCCTCATCTTATTTGCCATCTATGTTACTCAGCAGGAGCTTTCATAGAAGGAGACATCCCCATTGAGGAAGAGAAGCCCATCACTACGAAAAGGATGGAGCAAGCAAGAGAGCCCATTCATGGGTCTCAAAAGACACATGAAGCTCATCACCATGAGATCCCGGAGATGCCTCAAATGCATTTTCCTCCACAAAACTATTGGGAGCAAATCAACACCTCCCTAGGAGAATTAAGTTCCAACATGGGACAATTAAGGGTGGAACATCAAGAGCACTCCATCATCCTTCATGAAATAAGAGAAGATCAAAAAGCAATGAGGGAGGAGCAACAATGACAAGGAAGAGACATAGAAGAGCTCAAGGACATCATTGGTTCCTCAAGAAGGAAACGCCACCATCACTAAGGTGGACTCATTCCTTGTTCTTATTTTCTGTTTTTCGTTTTCTTAATGATAAGTGCTTATCCATGTTTGTGTCTTATTACATGATCATTAATAGTTAGTAACTATGTCTTAAAGTTATGAATGTCCTATGAACCCATCACCTCTCTTAAATGAAAACTGTTTTAATTCAAAAGAACAAGAAGTACATGAGTTTCGAATTTATCCTTGAACTTAGTTTAATTATATTGATGTGGTGACAATACTTTTTGTTTTCTGAATGAATCCTTGAACAGTGCATATGTCTTTTGAAGTTGTTGTTTAAGAATGTTAAATATGTTGGCTCTTGAAAGAATGATGATAAGGAGACATGTTATTTGATAATCTGAAAAATCATAAAAATGATTCTTGAAGCAAGAAAAAGCAGCAAAGAACAAAGCTTGCAGAAAAAAAAAATAGCGAAAAAATAGAAAGAAAAAAAAAGAAAAAGCAAGCAGAAAAAGCCAAAAGCTCTTAAAACCAAGAGGCTAGAGCAAAAAGCCAATAACCCTTAAAACCAAAAGGCAAGGGTAAATAAAAAGGATCCCAAGGCTTTGAGCATCAGTGGATAGGAGGGCCTAAAGGAA
>NC_029791.2:71727943-71728350 GCF_000816755.2 Arachis ipaensis
AATTACTTTTAGGGATGTTTTCATTAGTTTTTATGTTAAATTCACATTTCTGGACTTTACTATGAGTTTGTGTTTTTTTCTGTGATTTCAGGTATTTTCTGGCTGAAATTGAGGGACTTGAGCAAAAATCAGATTCAGAGGTTGAAGAAGGACTGCTGATGCTGTTGGATTCTGACCTCCCTGCACTCAAAGTGGATTTTCTGGAGCTACAGAACTCAAAATGGCGCGCTTCTATAATATATAATAGTCCATACTTTGGCCGAGTTTAGATGACGTAAAAGGGCGTTGAACGCCAGTTCTACGCTGCTGTCTGGAGTTAAACGCCAGAAATACGTCACAAGCCAGAGTTGAACGCCAGAAATACGTTACAACCTGGCGTTCAACTCCAGAAAGAGCCTCTGCACGTG
>NC_029791.2:71729010-71737733 GCF_000816755.2 Arachis ipaensis
CGTGCTGTGACAGAGCATTTGGACCATTTTCACAAGAGGATAGGATGCAGCCATTGACCACGGTGATGCCTCCAGATGATTAGCCATGCAGTGACAGCGCATCGGACCATTTCCCAGAGAGGATAAAAAGTAGCCATTGACAACGGTGATGTCCTTACATAAAGCCAGCCATGGAAAGGAGTAAGACTGATTGGATGAAGACAGCAGGAAAGCAGAGGTTCAGAGGAACGAATGCATCTCTATACGCTTATCTGAAATTCTAACCAATGAATTACATAAGTATTTCTATCCTTATTTTCTATTTATTATTAATATTCGAAAACTCCATAACTATTTGATATCCGCCTGACTGAGATTTACAAGGTGACCATAGCTTGCTTCATACCAACAATCTCCGTGGGATCGACCCTTACTCATGTAAGGTTTATTACTTGGACGATCCAGTGCACTTGCTGGTTAGTTGTATCGAAGTTGTGAATGAAAAATGATTTATTAAGACGTGCGTACAGAGTTTCTGGCGCCGTTGCCTGAGATCACAATTTCGTGCACCAGTGAGTTTAAACAAATAATGGCCTCAATCATGTGCAAGCATGCAAATATAACAAATATTGGACGTATAAGATAAAACAAAATATAGATTACAATCATAGAGAAGTAAACACACAAGAATGAAATAATTATGGTTAAATAATGTAAGCATACATAAAGGCTCAAATCTTTCACAGGTTGTGTGTTCTTTAGCTCAAATATCATGTTCCAAATATAACTCAAGCAAATTTATCATAAAATTTTGAAAAATTAGTGAAATTTTGTTCCAAAGATAGAGTCTTAAAAGAAACTTATTGTCTTTTCAATCAAGTAGAACATGCATACAACTATCCTAACCTATGCAATTTATTCTATTCTATAAAAGAAAGAAAATCTAACTAAAATATCCTAATTATTGGTTCTAGGGAAAAGAAATTACCTCCGAAAGTCAGGTACTGACCGACCTCTCCACACTTAAGGCTTTGCACCGTCCTCGGTGCCGTCTGTCAGGAACAGGGGTGGGCTGGTGGCAGTAACTCCATAGTCGGGACCATTATGGCTCCCTGTGCTGGTAAAAGAAGTGGAGTCCGTGGTATCCGAGTCCCTGAAGTGTCCCTTGAGTAGCTCCTTGAGGTGTTTGAATCGGCGCTCGTTACGGCGCTCTCTCATCTTTGCTTTCTGTTCTTGCCGATCCAACCTTTCGATTATCTGCTGGAGCAATTCATCAGTTGTAGGGGCTTGTGGTGTTGAAGAAGGATTATCTTCAACTGGAGTAGTAGGAAGGCTTGTAGTGGCTGCTGGGAGTTTGAGGTATTTCCCGTTAGGGACATACTGATCATCCAGTGGAAGCACGGCTTTAGTGTCCCCAGCTCTGTAGGAGACTCCGGCTGCTGAGACAAGATCTGAGACCAAGGTGGGGAAAGGTAAGTTGTCCGCAATTTGTACGTGTCCCATAGCATTCCGGATATGTCTTGAGAGATGCAGAGGTTGGTCTGTAAGGATGCACCATAGTAGAACAGCCATGTCCGCAGTGAAGGAGGACGCATGAGTGCTCGGAAAGACATAATGGGACATGATCTGTGCCCAGACACAAGCCTCCAAGGTAAGTGCTGAAGCCAAGATTCCCTTAGGGCAGGTACAGTGGTATCTGTAGATCCAACGGCTGCCAGGTAATGCGATAACTCCGAGAACAGAGTCCTAGTCAAATTGGTACCTCTGGCGCTTAAGTGCGGCTTCTTGAAAGGCGTCCACTCCTTCTGGAATAGGGGGAAGACTCAGAGCTTGCTGAATGGCCTCTTCTGTGAAGATGACTTGCTTCTGCCGGACATAAACAGACTGCAGGATTGGCATGTAGAAGTTAGAGTAGAACTCAACTACCCAAGAAAGATTGACCTGCCTTGGCTGTCTCCGTAGGAAACCCCATTGTCTTCGTTCAATTTGTGGCTCAACAAAGGTAGCAATATTGGACGGGAGGATAAGAAGGTATTCATTGTTATAATTTCTTTCTACCAGGATAGGGAACATCTGCTCACAGTAGCGATTGGGAAATCGCGCAGTGTCCTTTGCTGGAAAGGCTTTCTCCTTCTCATCAACCTTTATTATCCTCTTAACTCTTTTTGTTGAGGGCTTGACTGCGGTTGAAGATGGCTCTGCCACTAATGCTCTTTTAGTTCCTCTTCTTTGCTGGTGGTTTGGAAGTAGCTTTCTCTTTTCCTTTCTTGGTGGCCATCTTGAAAGAAGGGAAGAGAAAGTAAATTAAATTCAAAGAGATATACGGCAAGGAAGGAAACGGAAAAGAGGGTGATGGATGCACATGTGAAAAGCCAACAATGGAAAATAGCTAGTGCATATAAAGACAAGTGACTGCAAGGTGTTTATTGGCATGCCGGCAAAGGGCATAAGTAGCATAGACCAAGCAATAATTTGTAACAAACCATCACGTTTGTATTGACAATTAAATTTAATTAATACAATAGTAAAGAGAATTTGTGAAAAGCAAGCATTGAATAGTATAATAACATAGAAAAGTGCATAATGCCATTTGAACTTTTTCACAAACACATAGCATGCATGGTGAATAAGGTATAGAAAATATGAAGGTGAACATGCAAGCAATCCCTTAAATAGAATAAAAATAATTGTCAAACAATTTGCAACAATCCACAAGCATATAATGAGCGATAATGACTCAAAAAAGAAAAAAAAAGATTTCTAACACCATGTAAAAAGGAAAAGAAAAGAAAAGAAAGAAAATATGAATAATGAAAAGAAAAAGAAAAGAAAAGAAAATACATATAAAATAATAAGAATGATAGAAAAAGAAAGAGGGAGGAAGAAAGTAAAACCTTGTTAATGGATGTGAGATAGAGAGTGAAAGGTGAGATAGAAGGGGAAAGGGGGAAGGAAGAAATAAGGAGGGAAAAGAAAAACTAGGATTTGGAGGAGAGAAAGATAAGATAATTTGGCAATTTTGGTTGAGCTGTGCGGCGCATGCGACGCGGCCACGTGGGGCACGCGTTCGCGTGGATGCGCTTCAAGTATGGTGACGCGATCGCGTCAGTCACGCGGTCGCGTGACCCATGTTATGCTTCTGGTGCGAGTGCATCCTCGCACCAGCACAACTCTCTGTTCAAATTAATTTATTTGCCAAAATTGGGACGGCGCGATCACGTGGGTCACGCGATCGCGTGAGTGTGCGCCAGAAAATAGATGACGCGGCCGCATCGGCGACGCGGTCGCGTGATAAGGATTGTGCATCCAGCACCAATCCAGCATCACTCACGCACAATATTTCATTGTGCACCCTTTTACGTCGAAAACTCAGGGCACGCGGTCGTGTGGGGCACGCGGTCGCGTGGGTTGATTTGTGCCATTGGCACGCCTCCAGCCACACTCCAGCGTGACTGACGTTGGGATTTTTGCCAGTAAAGAAGTTCATAAAAACAGTCGCGTTGTAGATATAGTCTCTAAACCGACAGAAATCCCTTCGTACAAACGTTTTGGGTGTCACAAGTAACAAACCCCTTTAAAAATTGTTAACCGAGTATTCAAACCTCGTGTCGTCTTCTCAAGGAATTGCAGGGAAGTATGTTCTTATTATTGATTATGAAAAAGTGTGTTTTTGGGGAATGTTGAGTTTGGGCAATGGACACAGATATATTTAAATGACAAGTAAAATAAATAAATAACTGTAAACTAAACTCTTGGCAAGGTAAGAGAAATTGGAAGTCCAGACCAAGTTATCCTTATCAATGATAATGAAAATTGAATCTTAATTCCACTTAGTCAACCTTTACTAAAGTAAAAGAAAGTCAAGGGAGCAATTAGTTTGATCTTCGAATCCTATTTATTTCCTAAGAAAAGGTTGGGATTATTGAAGCTCAATTCAATTAGCAAAGATAACAATTATCAATTATGCTATTGAGTTGGATAATTCCCGAGTTACTGATTTCTCAACCAAGACCAAAAGGGAAAAAGTAAATCTACTGGAATAAAAATGCCTTCAGATGTAAAGCAACAATAATAGCAATCATAAATTGAAATACCTCAAATAACATTAATTAAGAAAATTATATGTAACATGGAAGAGTTCATAAATTAAATAAAAATAAAGAACCTGGGATTGAGAGTCACTCCTAAAACTAAGAGAAGTCCTAAATCCTAATCCTAAGAGAGAGGAGAGAACTGATAAACCCATATTTCATGAGTTCTTTTGTGCTTAATTAGAGTGATTTATTCAACTCTTCAACTACTTATTCACATTAATTGCACAGTTTTACTTTCCCTTCCTTATTATGTCATATAATGAAAAACATGTTTTCTAAGCTTTAAAAATTAATTATTCTAATTACCTTTATTTCCATTCGATGCCGTGATTAGTGTGTTGAGTAGTTTCAGATTTTCTAAAGGCAGAATGACTTAAAGGATGAAAAAGGAAACATACTAGAATGGAAGGAGGAAGCAAAACGGAGCTTTAAAGAAACTGGTGTCCACGCGATCGCATGGATGACGCGATTGCGTGTCAAGCACGAATCGGCAGCGACGTGGCCGCATGACTGACGCGACCGCGCGCCTTAAGCAGAATACACATGACGCGGTCGCATGACTGACGCGACCGCGTGGCAAGGTAGAGCTCCGAATGATGCGACCGCGTGACCCACGCGGACGCGTGACAGAGGCCACGCACCGAAAATTACAGAATACGCCCCCAGCGAATTCTGAAGCCCTTTTTGGCCCAGATCCAAGTACAAACAGCATAGATCAGAGGTTATAAAGTGTGGGAATGCTTCTATTCAAGGAGAGCTCGCATATTTTCACCTTTCAATGATTTAGATTTAGTTGAGAGGGAGATCTTCTCTCTCTCTTTTAGGATTTAGGATTTCTTCTTGTTTTAAGAGTAACTCTGGATCCAGGTTTAATGTTCTTTTAGTTTTACTTTTATTTATTTATTCCAACATTTGAATTGATTATTATAATTTACGAATTATTCCATGTTACAGATTTCTAATTGAATTAATGATAATTTGAGGTATTTTCAGTTTATGATTATTCTCTTTGATTTATGTTGCCATTGCTTCCCATCTAAGGACACTTTTATTATTTCAGCAATTTACTTTTTCCCCTTTTGGTTTTGGTTAAGAATTCAGTAACTCAACAGTCATTAAACTCAACATAATTGATAATTGTTACCTTGCTAATTGAGTTGAACTTAAATAATCCCAACCTTTTCTTAGGAAATAATTAGGATTCAAAGGTCGATTTAATTAGTCCCTTGACTTTCCTTTGCTCCGGTAAAGGTTGACCAACTGGAATTAAGATACAACTCTCATTATTGTTGAGAAGGATAACTAAGTTGGACTTCTAATTTCCCTTATCTTGCCAAAAGTTGTTTTACAGTTATTATTTATTTTTACTTGCCATTTAATTAATTCGTCATTTAAATTACTTGCTTCTCCCCTTCTAAACCCCGATTACAACCTTTATAGCCAATAATAAGAACATACTTCCTCGCAGTTCCTTGAGAAGATGACCCGAGGTTTGAATACTCGGTTAACAATTTTTAAAGGGGTTTGTTACTTGTGACACCCAACACGTTTGTACGAAGGGATTTTTGCCGGTTTAGAAACTATATCTACAACGCAACCGTTTCTATGAATTTCTTTACTGGTAGAAAACCCGACGTCAAAATGGCGCCGTTGCCGGGGAACTGCTAACGTGTGCCTTATTATTGGTTATTGTAAATATTTTTCTTTTGCTTGTTTATTTATTGTTGTTTTTCCTTTTTCTCTTTATTTGCTACTATGAACTCTCACCCCTCTTGCTTTGAGTTTGGTTCTAATATTGTTAAAGGAAATAGAAGTTATAGTAGGAATGTGCATCAAGGTCAGACCAATCAAGGATGGATGGAACCAAGAGGATCTAATCAACCCTTTTGGCGGCAACACCCTCCGAGATATCCTGGACAAAGACCATTCTACCATGCATACCCAGCTGTAAGACATGGTGGACAACCTTGTAACTACCAATAAGCCCCACCCCGTGCATATGAACCATCCTTTCAACATAACCTCGAACCACCACACTCACAAGCTTCTCTTCAGCATTCGCCATCATATGATCCTTCCTTACCCCAATACCAATCCAATCGTTCCCAATCATCACCACTTTCCTTTGTATCATGTCCAAGTCTGGCAAACCGCGAAGCAAAGGATTGCCTGAAAGAAACAATGATTAAATTTCAAATAACCATTCAACAACTGGAGCAAGCACTAATTCAATGGGCCACTAGGCGCTCAAATATACAAGGATCAACCACAGCTCCATGTGGACAGCCCAATGAAGAGCGTAGCATGAAAGAAATGCTAGAGACTCCAGTGGACAAGACAGAAAATGAATTCGTACTAGAACAAGTGGAAGAAGCTGTCATTGTTCAAAAAAAAGAGTTGGTTGAAGATCTAGGCAATGCTGAACTTCCTTGGGAATACAGAATTGAGGAAAACTCCGTCCAAGACACTACATTTGATGCTAAGGAGGATACCGTACAATCTCCAAGGCGAGTAGTTTACGAAGAATCAGACGGAATAATTCAAGAAGCAAATTTCCTTGATGATGATAGTCACAAGTCTAGTGCCCCTAGTGATGAACTTGCGTCCGCAAGTGAATTCTCTGAGATCGAAAAATCTTCCCCAAGTGAATATGCAGATGATGCGGAGGTAGATTTCTCTCAACCTCCAATCTATGACTCAAGTGATGAGGAAGACGCAGAAGACTTTGACCAAAATACAGATACAATTGAAGATCTTTGCAAGGAAGTGGGAAAATTCACAGAAGAAAACAAGGAAACGGAACTCGCAGAGCCACCAAAAACACCTGTCCCAAGGCCATTACCACCCAATACAAGCTTCAAGTGGGTACAATCCTTAACTTATAATTTTACTTATTCACTTGAAAATGGTTTGCTTGAAACAGATGGCCAGCTTAGAGCTCTCTGCGGCTTTAAGAGTAAGAGGGAAATGACTCGTATTCAGAGCTGGTGCACCAGGTTCAATAAGGTTCCACGCTTCACCCCGAAGTACACGGATTGGTATCGTGCTCAATGGCATGGATCACAGAGAACATTTGGTCACCACGGTGAGATTCTACTCTTTAACCCGCCCGAATGGAAACTTACAAATCAAAACGAAGGCGGATCTAAAAACACAGCTTGGGATCATGGATTATGTTCTGACATTCGTCATCCCAGGAGGCTGGATATCTGTTTAAAGCTGCGCAGAAGCTTTACATGCCTAGTTTGGGACCCCGGAGGCTATTGGCATTCCAAGCACTGGTGGAAATTTTTGGACGAATTTAAACACAAGCCACCATAACTGAATACTCTTCCAATGTCCAACTTAAGGACTTTAACTAAAAGTGCTAGGTGGGAGACAACCCACCATGGTATGGTCGCTTCTTTTTCAATTTATTTCTTGATAATTGCTTTCATTTTTCCTTTTTTCATTTTAATTTATTAAACCTGGAATCATGCATAAGCATCCATGATAGTCATTGCATTCTGCACTTTTCATGCATATAAAAAAAAAAGTGGTTGCACGGCGCGACCGCATGCCCCATGCGATCGCATCATATCGCGAAAAACACCACCCATGCGACCGCGTGACCCATGCGGCCGCATGATATATATATCGGCGTAAGGATCCAACGAACAGAAAGTTGTGCTGGAATCGTGCGGCCCTTATGCGTTTCACACAAATTGGCCCACGCGATCGCAAGCCCCATGCGATCGCGTCACATGTACAATATCAATCCCACGCGACCGCGTGAGCGACACGATCACGTCACATGGTTTGCACATCACCCCAAAAGGAGACAGAGAGTTCCGCTAAAACGGCGCTGGAGTCGTGCGTTTAGCACAACTTCCAGCGATGCGATCGCGCGACCCATGCGATCGCGTCACCCTTCTTTCCCCCTCGCATGCGATCGCGCACCCCACGCGATCGCGTCACTCCCATTCTCGTCCCAACCACGCGACCGCGTGCCTCACGCGGCCGCGTGGATTCGAAAATATAACCCCCCAGCCCGCGAACCCTATCAGTCGTGCAGCCCTCACCTCCAACCCTCTTCCCCTTCTCTGCCTCCTCTCCCTCCAACCACCACCCACCACCTTCCAGCTGCCACCGCACCATCACCCAGACGCCGCCGCCGACCCGCCATCGCCGCCGTACCACCCCCTCCCCTTCTCTCTCCTTCCTTCTTCCTCTCTCCTCCCCTTTCCACCGCTGCTCGCCGCCACCACCGCCCACCACCGCCGGCCATCCACCGCGCCCCACCCCTTCAGCCAGCAACCCCAACCACAACCTCCCACCCCTATCCTCTCCCTCCAACCACCACCCACCACCTAAACCCTTTCTCCGACACCAACCCCCTCCGCCGCCACCACCGCGTCGCCGTGCACCACCACCGCACCGGACGCCGCCGCAGCCACCTTCTTCCCTGTTCCAACCCTTCTGCTTACCAGGTTCCGCAACACGCAACCTTTTTATCCGTTCGTCATGTTTCTGTATTTTTTATTCCGTTTATGTTCATAATTTGGATAGCTAGACTTGCATGTTGTAGTGGATTTTTAGGTTGTTAGGTAGCTTAGGCTGTGGTTAGTGGATCTATGTCTGTTTACTTGCACTGTTCTTACTTCTGTTTTA
>NC_029791.2:71739290-71769953 GCF_000816755.2 Arachis ipaensis
CCCCCCCACCCCTCTTCCCCTTCTCTGCCTCCTCTCCCTCCAACCACCACCCACCACCTTCCAGCCGCCACCGCACCATCACCCAGACGCCGCCGCCGACCCGCCACCGCCGCCGTACCCCCCCCTCCCCTTCTCTCTCCTTCCTTCTTCCTCTCTCCTCCCCTTTCCACCGCTGCTCGCCGCCACCACCGCCCACCACCGCCGGCCATCCACCGTGCCCCACCCCTTCAGCCAGCAACCCCAACCCCCACCTCCCACCCCTATCCTCTTCCTCCAACACTTAACCTAAACCCTCTCTCCGCCACCAACCCCCTCCGCCGCCACCCAGACGCCACGCCCCGCCACCGCGCCGGACGCCGCCGCAGCCACCTTCTTCCCTGTTCAACCCCTTCCGCTTCCCAGATTCTGCAACACGCAACCATTTTTTTATCTGTTCGTATCTTTCTGTATTTTTTTCCGTTTATGTTCATAATTAGGATAGCTATACTTGCATGTTGTAGTGGATTTTTAGGTTGTTAGGTAGCTTAGGCTATGGTTAGTGGATCTAGGTCTGTTTACTTGTACTGTTCTTACTTTTGTGTTATCCTATGTGCAAATCTGTTGCTGCTATAATCACGATTCATATGCTGCTTTCTTGTATGTTGCTGCTGTTTACATTGAGTTTTTATGTTTATTTTATATTTATGTACATGCAGCTTGATTTTTTTAATTCCTATGAACTAATTATATTGCTGTTTATTTTTCGGGACAATCCAATTTTAGCCGGAATGCTGCCCAATTTTTTTTAAATTTGTTTTCATTCATGTTTTGGTTTGGCATTTCTGAAA
Source organism: Arachis ipaensis (assembly GCF_000816755.2). Classification (NCBI taxonomy): domain Eukaryota; kingdom Viridiplantae; phylum Streptophyta; class Magnoliopsida; order Fabales; family Fabaceae; genus Arachis; species Arachis ipaensis. The sequence goes on from NC_029791.2 coordinate 71,740,118, forward strand.
TCTGTTTTACTCTGCTTTACCCAAACCATTACATGAATGCTATGGCAGACCTTCTCACCCTTTTTGATTTCCTGGTTCATAAACTGCTTGTTCAATTATGAGTACTTCTATTCTTACCTATGAATCCTTGTTATATGGTTTTTTCTCTATGCCACTTACTTTAACCCGCACTTTACTAATTCACTATTTTTAATTTGCTAATTTCTTTTTCAAATCCTAACCATACTAACCCTTTTGGTCTCTTTTCTGATTATTTTCACTTTCCTCTAACTTTCTAACCATGGCATATTGCTTATTTTCTTTCCATTTAACATTCATTCAATCACAATTCAATTACTCATTTTCCTTATTCTATTTCTCCCTTACCGCTTTGAGTTTCCTTTGTTTAATTGCCTATTTGCTTTCCTATTTTTTTATCCGTTCCTGATTTTCTGTTTTTCAGGATGTCTGCCTCACAAAGGAAAGGCAAAGGCAAGGCTACTGGCAAGCGCAAGAGAGGAGATTCCTCCCAGTCCATCATTGCTCTAATGCACGATTCATCATGGCGGGAGAAGAACTTCACACAGCAGGAGAAAGCTAACCAGCTGCTTCCTGCGGATGATCCTATAAAATTTGCAAACCGGTACTGTGAACTGAAGTACCCAGCTTTTGCAAACTCCAGAAACCTATACCTGGAACGTACCTTGAAGATTCCAGAGGCCCTCCAGCAGTACACTATTGAACAAATCAAGCAAAGGGGCTGGTTCTTTCTGGAGAGATCACTGACAGAGGTCAATGCATCTTGGGTCCGGGAATTCTATTGCAACTACTACCTTACTACCCTTGATGCAGTGAACTTGAGGGGAAAGCAAATTCTGGTCACAGAGGAGGCCATAGAGACCATTCTCCAGCTCCCAGCCAAGTCCGATCAGCCAGATGGTTTTGCACAGGCTGAGGAGGACATGGGCCAAATGCAGTTTGACTGGGATGCCATAAAGGCACGGATAGCTCTCGACCCTGCTGTTCCTTGGGAGATGGGTCAGAACACCACTATGCCTAGAGGGATCAAGAGAGTGTACTTGAACAATGAGGCTCGGCTATGGCATCAGATCTTGAGTAATTTTGTGATGCCGAGTACTTACGAGATGGAGATCCCGACTACCATGATCACCCTCCTTTGGTGTGTGCTGGAGGGTAAGGACATATACTTACCTCGTTTTATCCGGCATTATATGGCCAGGGCCCACGTACGAGGCACCCTCCCCTTTCCTTACCTGGTTACACGGCTAGGCCATCAGGCTGATGTGCCTTGGGAGGATGCCGATGGGAGACCCCCAACAGCGGACTGCAGGAAGATCATCCCGCACAGCAGGAACTTCCTTGCTTTGGGCTACAGACCACCACCTGTCACTGCTACTGATGAGACAGCCCCTCCGTCTGTTGGACCCTCTTCATCCACAGCTGCCCCAGCTGCCCCTGCTGCCATCACTGCACCTCCACCCGCCTCTGAGCCAGTCTATCGCCTCGTGCATCGTCTATTCCGCCAGCTTGATCAGATGGAGCACCGTAACAGGTGCCGGTATGAGAGATTAGAGCGCCACAGCAGGCGACGCTTTTCCCATCTGAAGCTGATGATCAGATAGGGTGCCGACATCCCCTCCGAGCCCGACACCCCTTCAGAGCCATCAGAGGATGAGCTCGAGGAGGAGGATGAGCACGAGGAGGAGCCTCATTCCCAGGTGGAGACTCATCAGCAGGCAGCCACAGAGCAGGCTGCCCCGCATTAGGAGGTTATGCCCCAGATAGAGGCTGTAGATCCGGAGATCCCGCTCCAGTCCGTCCCACCTCCACAGCAGCCAGACCCTCAGCCCACCACCGCCACAGAGACCCCAGCTACCATCCCTACCATTGATGACACTCCTTCACACCAGGCTTGATTGAGCATCGAGGACGATGCTTCGTTTTAAGTGTGGGGAGGTCGCCATCTCTGGCATTTATTTTGGTGAACCACTACATACTTTTTCTTTTATTTTGGATATTTTTTTTGTATTTTCCTCTTTTTCTTTTACTGTTATTTTCTGAGTACTTATACATTGCTACTTGTGTATTTTACTCTATTTTCTGCATTTTGCATTTTTTGTTCATATTTTAGCCATTTAGTTTATTTTAGTTATTTAGTTTAGTTTGCAATTCTGATTTATTAGTGGATTAATTAGTATAGTTTACCCTTTTTAGCATAAGATAGTATAGTTTAAATAGAAAAATATAAAAAGGAAGTAAACTAGAAACTTTAACAGAATCAAAACAACCCACACCTTGTATATATAGCATTACATGTTAGTTGACAACATTTCATCAAGGAGGAACATTAAAACTTTAAAAGCTACCCTAAATAATTTTTTTCAAGAGAATAATGGGAATTTTTAACTAAACCTGCATACAATATATGAATGATATATGATGCTTGAGTTAGAGAACACACAGCCTGTGAGTCTTGAGCTTAATTGTATGGTTGCATTCAAACCATAATTTTATTTCTGTGTGTCACATTTCTTTTTATTCTGTTGTTCTTTACTTTGCTTTAATCTATATGTCCAATTATAGAATATAGAATAGATACATACCAAGAGAATGATTGAGGCCATCATTTGATTTTAGCTTACTCACCCCAAATTAGCCTACCTTTTACATTACCCTTGTTAACTCCCTTGAGCCTTTTAAAACCCCTTTATTCTATTTAGCAAATTACTAGCCTTAAGCAGAAAAAACAAAGGAAAATCCAAAGTGAATCCTTAGTTAGCTTAAGATAGAAAATTATAAATAGAGTTAAATGTGGGAAACCTTTTGGGAACATGGATGATAGAAACAAAAGGTAGAGAAGTTAAAAGGAATAAAACAAAATTTGGGAAGCATGCTCATGAGAAAATCTAAATGATTCAATTATCATGTGCATTAAAAAAAAAGTTAATTTTTTTCAGCATTTAAATAAAAGGGGATACAAAAAAAATTCCCCAATGTAAAATAAAAACAATGCACATGGAAAAAGAATGATAAAAAGTGAAACATGAGCATGTAACAATAAGTGGGAAATTATTGGAAAATAGGTAAAGAAGTTTTATCTTGCTGAATATGTATGTTAGATGAGATCTTAGTCTAATTAAGGATTCACTTATTAGCTCACTTGACCCTATACATAAATCCTTACCTTTACCTTGACCACATTACAACCTTAATTAAGACCTCAGGACTTTTTGGTATGACTATATACTATAATTGTTGATTGGTTAGATGAAAAACAAAGCTGTAGAAATTAAGAATAAAAAGAAAAATAGAATGAATAAACCCAATAAACACTGAGTGACTAGAGAGTAAACACAAAATCCAGTGAGGGTTCAATAACTCATCAACATATATTTGTGCTCAAAATTTACTAATTGTTTTGCAAGTTTGTACAATGTTTTCTTTCCCATCTCATTTGCTAAAGTACTTTATTATTTAAGGGTTGGCTATATATATATATATATACATAACCCCTTGAGAATGTGAATTAACTTAGCTACATGTAAACTTTATATATGAGTGGATAAATTAGAATTGCATGACTCATTAGGTAGATGCATTTAGCATAGGTTGCATTTCATAACATTCCATTACTTTACCCTTAATTATTTACCTTGGATTTAGCATGAGGACATGCTAGTGTTTAAGTGTGGAGAGGTTGATAAACCCATATTTCATGAGTTCTTTTGTGCTTAATTAGAGTGATTTATTCAACTCTTCACCTATTTATTCACATTAATTGCATAGTTTTACTTTCCCTTCCTTATTATGTCATATAATAAAAAACATGTTTTCTAAGCTTTAAAAATTAATTATTCTAATTACCTTCATTTCCATTCGATGCCATGATTAGTGTGTTGAGTAGTTTCAGATTTTCTAAAGGCAGAATGACTTAAAGGATGAAAAAGGAAACATACTAGAATGGAAGGAGGAAGCAAAACGGAGCTTTAAACAAACTGGTGTCCACGCGATCGCATGGATGACACGATCGCGTGCCAAGCACGAATCAGCAGCGACGCGGCCGCATGACTGACGCGACCGCGCGCCTTAAACAGAATACACATGACGTGGTCGCATGACTGACGCGATTGTGTGGCAAGGTAGAGCTCCGAATGACGCGACTGCGTGACCCACGCGGACGCGTGACAGAGGCCACGCAGCAGAAATTACGGAATACACCCCCAGTGAATTCTGAAGCCCTTTTTGGCCCAGATCTAAGTACAGACAGCATAGACCAGAGGTTATAAACTGTGGGAATGCTTCTATTCAAGGAGAGCTCGCATATTTTCACCTTTCAATGATTTAGATTTAGTTGAGAGGGAGATCTTCTCTCTCTCTTTTAGGATTTAGGATTTCTTCTTGTTTTAAGAGTAACTCTGGATCCAGGTTTATTGTTCTTTTAGTTTTACTTCTTTTTATTTATTCCAACATTTGAATTGATTATTATAATTTACGAATTATTCCATGTTAGAGATTTCTAATTGAATTAATGATAATTTGAGGTATTTTCAGTTTATGATTATTCTCTTTGATTTAAGTTACCATTGCTTCCCATCTAAGGACACTTTTATTATTTCAGCAATTTACTTTTTTCCCTTTTGGTTTTGGTTAAGAATTCAGTAACTCAACAGTCATTAAACTCAACATAATTGATAATTGTTACCTTGCTAATTGAGTTGAACTTAAATAATCCCAACCTTTTCTTAGGAAATAATTAGGATTCAAAGGTCAATTTAATTAGTCCCTTGACTTTCCTTTGCTCCGGTAAAGGTTGACCAAGTGGAATTAAGATACAACTCTCATTATTGTTGAGAAGGATAACTAAGTTGGACTTCTAATTTCCCTTATCTTGCCAAAATTTGTTTTACAGTTCCTTGAGAAGACGACCCGAGGTTTGAATACTCGGTTAACAATCGGTTACTTGTGACACCCAACACGTTTGTACGAAGGGATTTTTGCCGGTTTAGAAACTATATCTACAACGCAACCGTTTCTATGAATTTCTTTACTGGTAGAAAACCCGACGTCAAGAACCTCTCTCTCTAAAAACTACATCTACTCCTAAAATTGTGAATTATGAGAGCCCGCCTATGAATGGATGCAATCCCCCACTTTATAGCCTCTAATATGTGTTTTCTGGGCCGTGAACTGGGTCAAAAACAGCCCGGAAATCGCTGGAGAAGAATTCAAACACGCTGATTTCGGTCACTGCGAAGCAGTCACATGGATCACGCCTAGCGTCGCCTATCAAATCGAAGCCCCGGACGTTGGCTTTCCAACACAACTGGAACCGCGTCGTTTGGACCTCTGTAGCTAAATTTATAGCCGTTTGAGTGTGAAGAGGTCAGGCTGGACAGCTTAGCAACTTCTTCATCTTCTTGTATTCCTTCCACTTTTGCATGCTTCCTTTCCATCCTCCAAGTCATTCCTGCCCTGTAATCTCTGAAAGCACTTAACACACATATCAAGGCATCTAATTGTGATAAGAGAGGATTAATAATAAGCAAATATAAGATCAAAGAAGCATGTTTTCAATCATAGCACAAAGTCAGGAAGGAAATATAAAACCATGCAAATATTATGAATAAGTAGGTAAAGAGTTGATAAAATCCACTCAATTGAGCACAAGATAAACCATGAAATAGTGGTTTATCAATGAACTTTCTGTTCATTTTTATTTTTCTTTACTCTCCCTGTGACACGGATGCGTCGCTGATGCGATCGCGTCGCGTAGCAAATTTTTTTTATTTTTTTTTTGAAAATAAAAACATGTAAATGTAGATGCACGAAAGTACTAAAAAAGAGAAGAGTTATTGAATAGGAAAAACTAAAAATAAAGAAAAGAACGATCATACCATGGTGGGTTGTCTCCCACCTAGCACTTTGCTTTAACGTCCGTAAGTTGGACGCTCCACTAGCTCAATCTTCCGCTATGTGGGGATCTTCCAAGAGGAAGATCTTAAGCTCCTTATTTCTCTGCATCTTCTCGCCATGGTATAGCTTCAGGCGTTGTCCATTAACCTTAATAAGTTCAGAGCTTGAAGGATGGCTTAGGTGATAAACTCCGTACGGTTCGGCCTTCTCTACTCTATATGGACCTTCCCATCTTGATCTCAACTTACCTGGCATGAGCCTCAGTCGAGATTTGTAAAGGAGGACTAAATCCCTAGGTTGGAACTCTTTCTTCTTGATGTTTTGATCATGTACAGCCTTCATCTTTTCCTTGTATATTCTGGAGTTTTCATAAGCTTCTAGGCGAAGGCTCTCCAATTCCTGCAGTTGCAACTTCCTTTCAGCTCCGGCTTTCTCAATTCCCATGTTGCACTCCTTAACTGCCCAAAAAGCTCTGTGTTCTATTTCAACTGGGAGGTGACAAGCTTTTCCATAAACCAAGCGGAAAGGACTCATCCCAATGGGTGTCTTGTATGCTGTTATATATGCCCAAAGTGCATCTTGTGGTGCTCCAGTCTTTTCTATGAGGCTTTACTATCTTTTGCAAGATACGCTTAATTTCTCTGTTTGACACCTCGGCTTGCCCATTAGTTTGGGGATGGTAAGCTTTTGCAACTTTATGAATTATCCCATGCTTCTTCATTAATCCTGTCAGTCTCCTGTTACAAAAATGGGTGCCTTGATCGCTCATGATTGCTCGTGGTGATCCGAAGCGACATATAATGTGGTTTCTCACAAAGGAAACAACAGTGTTAGCATCATCAGTGCGGGTATGAATTGCTTCCACCTATTTGGAAACATAATCCACAGCTAACAATATATAAAAATATCCATTAGAATTTGGAAATGGACCCATGAAGTCAATGCCCCAAACATAAAAAATTTCACAGAAAAGCATAATTTGTTGAGGCATCTCATCCCTCCTGGATATATTACCAAATTTTCGGCATGGGAGACAAGATTTACAAAATTCAGCAGCGTCTCTAAAAAGAGTAGGCCACCAGAATCCACGGTCTAGGATCTTTCTAGCTATTCTTTGAGGACCAAAATGTCCTCCACTCTCAGATGAGTGACAGGCCTCTAAAATGGACTGCAATTCTGATTGAGGCACACAACGTCTAATTACTTGATCAGTGCCACATCTCCATAAATATGGGTCATCCCATATATAATATTTAGACACACTTTTCAGCTTGTCTCTTTGATGCTTAGAAAAATTTGGAGGAAATGTGCGGCAAACTAAATAATTAGCAACAGGTGCATACCAAGGGACTACCTCAGATACTGCTTGCAGGTTATCAAAAGGAAAATTATCATCTATAGGAGTAGAATCATCCTTAATATGCTCAAGGCGACTCAAGTGGTCTGCCACTAAATTCTGATTACCACTCCTATCCTTTATTTCTAAATCAAATTCTTGTAACAGCAGTATCCAAATTATAAGTCTTGGTTTGGACTCCTTTTTAGTTAATAGATACTTTAAAGCTGCATGGTCCGAATACACTACTACTCTAGTACCAAGTAAATAAGCTCGGAATTTATCCAGAGCAAAAAAAATAGCAAGAAGCTCTTTCTCAGTAGTAGTATAGTTGGACTGGGCATTGTCTAAAGTCTTAGACGCATAAGCAATAACGAAAGGATCCTTACCTTCACGCTGAGCCAGCGCTGCTCCTACCGCATGGTTGGAAGCGTCGCACATGATTTCAAACGGCTGGCTCCAATCTGGTCCTCTCGATCCTTACTGGTAGCTTGGTTGAGACGCCTGTAATCAATGCAGACTCTGCAAGCATTCTGAACTCTAGTTGCTATGAGCTCTCCATGCTCATTCTTCACTGTAGTGACTCCAGACTTCTTGGGCACCACTTGTACTGGGCTTACCCATTCACTGTCTGAAATGGGATATATGATACCTGCTTCCAATAGTCTCGTCACTTCCTTTTTGACAACTTCCAAGATGGTGGGATTCAATCTTCTTTGGGGTTGATGGACAGGTCTTGCTCCCTCTTCTAAAAATATTCTGTGCTCACATACTTGAGGGTTGATACCTACTATGTCTGCCAAGCTCCACCCAATTGCCTTTTTATGCTTCCTCAGCACATCAAGTAACTGCTCTTCTTGTTGAGAAGTTAGTTCCCGTGCAATAATAACTGGAAGCCTCTGCTCATCTTCGAGATAGGCATATTTGAGATGCGGAGGGAAGGGTTTCAATTCTAACTTCTGATCATGAGCAGGCTCTGGATTATCTGGGGCTTGTGAAAATGGCGAAGTGCCCTCATTGTCAGTTAAAAGGGTCCCCACACTTGGACCTTGTCCAGTGTGCCTCTCTTCAAACTCTTCCTTGTGAACTTCAGCTACACTTTCATCTATGACATCAGACTGGAAGATAGAATGATCTTCTGGGGGGTTGTCAATGACTCCATTCAGATTGAAGATTACTATGCGGCCATCTATTTCAAAGGAGTATGTTCCTGAAAAAGCATCCAATTTGAATTTTGATGTCTTCAGGAATGGTCTTCCAAGTAGGATTGATGATGGCTTATCTGAATTATTATGGGGCATCTCCAAGATATAAAAATCAGTGGGAAATGTAAGCCCCTTAATGTTCACCAAAACATCTTCAACAACTCTAGCTACTGTAATAATGCTTTTATCTGCTAACATAAAACGAGCTGCCGACCTTTTTAAGGGAGGGAGCCTCAAAATATCATATATAGACAAAGGCATTATACTGACACATGCTCCTAAATTACACATGCAATCATAAATTACTACACCACCAACAGTACAGCTAACTATACAAGGACCTGGATCACTATATTTTTCAGGTAATCCTCCCATTAAAGCAGATATAGAACTACCTAAAGGAATAGTTTCTAATTCATTAATTTTGTCTTTATGGATACATAAGTCTTTTAGAAACTTTGCATATTTAGGTACCTGCTGAATAACATCAAAAAGAGGAACAGTTACCTCAACCTTTTGAATATTTCTACCATTTTGGGGTCGGGTTCCAGCTGCTTCCTGGGCTTCCTTGCAAGTTGTGGAAATGGAATAGGAGTAATGTTTTCTGTGGTGTCTGCGCCTTTTGGTGCTTCCTCCTGTGGTTGAGCTATTTCTTCTTCAGCTGTGTCCTGTATGTCCTCTTCCTCTTCAACATCTTCTATTTCTACTACCTCTTCAGCTGAGGTGTGTTCTGGTGGGCTTGGTTCCCCCTGATTCCTCTCCTGCAGTGTGGTTCCAGACCTTAGGGTGATGGCATTAATGCCTCCCTTTGGATTGGGTAATGGTTGAGAGGGGATTCCAGTGGAGCTTGAGGGTTAGTTATTGGAATTTTGTGCTGATCCAATCTATGACATAAGAGCTTGCAAAGTAGAGGTGAGACCATTCAGACTTGCATTAATACTATTCATGATGTTATTTTCCATGGTCTGTTGACTTCGCTCAAAAGATTGTAGTAGCTCTTCATTAGGAGATAAAGAAGAATGAGTAAATTGAGAGGTCTGCTGTTGATTGTTCTGTGGTCCTTGGTTTTGCCTCAGGTGAGGTGCTCTGTAAGGTTGATTCTGCTGCCTGTTGTTGTTATTATTCCACCTCTGATTTCCCTGATTATTCCCGGCAATGGCGCCATTTTTGATGAGAGCACTTTTGCGTGATCTAGAAATTTGCGGATAAATCCTCGTTGCAAGTATAGTTTCTAAACCTTCAAAAGTCCTTTCATACAAACGTTTTGGTTGTCACGAGTAACAAACCCCTTTAAAATTGATAACCGAGTATTTAAACCTCGGGTCGTCTTCTCAAGGAATTGCAGGGAGGTGTATTTATTATTGGTTATGAGTTTTCTGGGGAATGTTGAGTTTGGGCAATGGGCACAGGTATATTTAAATGACAAGTAAAATAAAGTAACAATAATAAAATCTCTTGGCAAGGTATAAGAAATTAGAAGTCCAGACTTAGTTATCCTTATCAATAATAATGAAAGTTGAATCTTAATTCCACTTAGTTGACCTTTACTAAAGCAAAGGAAAGTCAAGAGACTAATTAGTTTGATCTTCGAATCCTATTTATTTCCTAAGAAAAGGTTGGGATTATTTGAAGTTCAGTTCAATTAGCAAAGATAACAGTTATCAATTATGTTGAGATAAGGTAACTCCTGAGTTACTGCTTTCTTAACCAAGACCAAAAGGGAAAAAGTAAATTTACCGGAATAAAAATTCCTTCAGATGGGAAGCAACAGTAACATAAATTAAAGAGAGCAATCATAAGTCTGAAATACTTCAAAATATATTAAAATAGAAAATCAATCATAAAGAGTCATAAACAAAAGTGAGAAAAGAAATAAAAAGAACATTGAACCTGGGATTGAGAGTCACTCCTAAAACTAAGAGAAGTCCTAAATCCTAATCCTAAGAGAGAGGAGAGAACCTCTCTCTCTAAAAACTACATCTACTCCTAAAATTGTGAATGTGAAAGCCTCCTCTGTTATTGTTGTCCCTCCAATTCTGGTTAGAATTGTCCTGCCATCCATGGTTATTATTTCCACTTTGATTGTACCCTTGGTTGGGGCAGTCATAGAAGTTATGAGTGGATGCCACCATGTTGTCTTCTTGTTGGAGCTGCGGGCATTCATCAGTGTAATGGCTATAATCAGCACAGATTTCGCAAATTCTTTGCGGGACTAATTGTTGGTTTTGCTGTGGTGGAGGGGGTTGAGCTTGCTGAGCTTGTTGTTGATTCAATTGCATCTGCTTCAACAAGTTAGTCATCTCACATATACTTTGAGTTAGAGCCGCAGTCTCTCTGTTAGAGGATACTTCTGCAATGGCTTTTGAACGGCCTTGCTTTTGCCTGTGGTTCCTAGTAGATTCAGCTAAATCACTGATCAATTGCCAAGCCTCATCAGTGGTCTTGTACTTCTTCGTAGACCCATTGCTAGCACTTTCCAATGTGGTCTTATCTTGGGGCCTCATGCCCTACGTGATATAGCTAAGTAACATTATCTTGTCAATCATGTGGTGGGGGCATGCTTCCAGAAGATTATTGAAGCGCTCTCAGTATTCAAAGAGAGTCTCATTGTCATCCTGAACAATTGTGAAAATATCCTTCCTCAGTTTATCAGTAACTTCAGATGGAAAGAATTTCTCCAAAAACTCCTTTCTGAGTGTATCCCAGTTGGATACATTTGCTAGAGGTTGAGTGTAGTACCACTCTCTTGCTTTTCCCTCGAGAGAAAACGGGAAAGCTTTCAGCAAAATTGAAGTTTCATCAGTACCATCACGCCTGACAGTAGAACAGGCTGCCTGGAAATCTCTCAAGTGCTTAATAGGCTCTTGAGCAGGTAGGCCATGAAACTTGGGCATCAAATTTTGCAGTACGGACTTTATTTCAAAATCTATAACTACCGCTGGATGATGAGCTTGAAATGGTTGCATTGTAAAATCAGGGGCTCCTTCCTCCTGGATGGTAACTCTCCTAGCTGCCATGTCTTCTGCACGTAAAACAACTGAATCACTTGAACGGGAGCTGGTTTCTTCCTCAAGTTCACTTTCAGATCCGCCCTCAGTGCGGACTAACCGACATTGTTCTCTCCTTATTCGTGAAATAGTCCTTTCAATTTCAGGATCGAATATTAGCAAGCGCGGATCAGGAAGTGAACGCGTCATTTGACGAAAGAAACATGCAGCTCATAGTAGCAAAATAAAATAAAATGCAAATAAATAAATTCTAATTAATAACTTTATCACTCTATTGCAACTCCCCGGTAACGGCGCCAAAAATTGATGAGGCACAGAAGTTGGTGAATTAAAAATTATTAAAATAGTTACGTTGCAAGTATAGTTCTTAACTCACCGAAAATCTGCCTATCAATTTAGAAATATGTCACAGAGAGTTTAAATTAAAAATTACTGGGAGTTGGAGTCCCAGGTCGTCTCCCAACGAGTTGCAGAAAAGTGTGCTATTTTATTAATCAGATGTTCCAAGAAGTTGAGTTAAATAGATGGAAAATTAAAATGAGAAAATTAAAATAATATGAATAAAGGCCTTGACTGGGAGTTGATTAGTTGGATTTTCTATCATTGATGGGATGATTTCAAGATTAATTTATAATTAATGGTTGTTCTGTTTAGTTATCCCTTACTAGGTAAAGGAAAGTCAAACGAGTTGGAATGCTAGATCTATTCACGAGTTGCAACCCACTTAGTTCAAAGGGATTGGGGTTAGTGATTAGATAACAATCCAACAGTTAACCCAATTACAATTTTTCTTTTAATCCTTCCAACTCAAGAGTTCCTTTCAATCAACTTCCCATCAAGTGAGGGAACTACTCACTCATTGTAAATAATAAATCCATAACACATGAAAGGGAATTAAAAGAAGACATGATTATTGGAATGGAAAATAAATTAAAATGGAAGAAATAATCCCTGTATTAAATAATCATGAATGTATTCAAATGACAAAATTGAACAAAGCAAAGAACATGGAAGAATAAAACCAAGTTAAGAGAATGAACTAGAATGACGAAGTCTTGATGAGGAAATAACTCTTGTCAATGTTCCAATGCTAAGACCAATTAAAAATTAAAATTCTCAAAACCTAGAGAGAAAAACCTAAAGGAGTAAAACTAGATCTAAAACTCCAAACTATATAGAATGAATGTTGTCTTTTGTTTCTGCATATTCTCTGGCTCTAGTCTGCTGTTCCGGGCCGAAAACTGGGTCGAAATAAGGTCCAAAATCGCCCCCAGCGAATTCTGCAGATTATGCAGATCGCACATGTCACGCGATCGCGTCATCCATGCGGACGCGTCATTCGTGCCTTTTCTTGCCACGCGTTCGCGTCGTCCACGCTACCACGTCGCTTTGAGCTTTTCCAATCTGCGCGGCCGCGTGAGCCATGCGGCCGCGCCACTGCGATTTGCTCTCCTTCGCGCGATCGCGTGAACCATGCGACCGCGTCACTTCTCGCTGGTTATCTCCTCAAATTCTTGTGTTCCTTCCATTTTTCTAGCTTCCTTTCCAATCTCTAACTCATTCATGCCCTATAAAGTCTGAAACACTCAACACACAGATCACGGCATTGAATGGAATAAAGGAGAATAAAAAATACATAATTAAAGTCTCTAGGAAGCAGTTTTCAAACATGTTATATATTCAGGAAGGAATTATAATTTCATGCTAATTTAATGAATAAGTGGGTAAGGATGATGATAAAACCACACAATTAAACACAATATAAACCATAAAACAGTAGTTTATTAGTGGGGTTCAGTCTTCTTTGGGGTTGACGGACAGGCCTTGTTCCCTCTTCTAAAAATATCCTGTGCTCATAAATTTGAGCGCTGATGCCCACTATATCCGCCAAGCTCCACCCAATTACTTTCTTATGTCTTCTCAGCATACTAAGCAATTACTTTCTTATGTCTTCTCTGCTTCCTCTGTTATAGTTGTCCCTCCACCCTTGGTTGGAGTTATCTTGCCAACCTTGGTTATAGTTTCCACCTTGGTTATAATTGCCGCCTTGTTGGTAGTATCCTTGGTTTGGGCGGTCATAGAAATTATGAGTAGCTGCCAAGGTGTTGTCTTCTTGCTGGAGCTGTGGACACTCATCAGTGTAATGAGTATAACAGGCACATATTCCACACACCCTTTGAGGAACCAACTGTTGACTCTGTTGTGGTGGGGGAGCCTGAGGTTGTTGTTGATTCAGCTGTAGCTGCTTCAGTATGTTGGTCATCTCTCCTAAAGTCTATGTGAGAGCAGCAATCTCACTGCTAGAGGAAACCTCCACAACGGCCTTGGAATGGTTGTTCATATGCCTAGCATTTCGGGTAGACTCAGCTAGATCAGCGATCAGCTGCCACGCTTCTGTCGCTGTCTTGTACTTCTTCAGAGAGCCATTGCTTGTAACATCTAATGTAGCTTTATCCTGAGGCTTCATGCCTTGTGTGAAGTAGCTGATCAATACCATCTGATCAATCTTATGGTGAGGGAATGAGTCCAAGAGATTCCTAAAGCGTTCCAAGTATTCATAAAGGGTCTCTAACTCGCCTTGGATAATGCAAGAAATCTCTTTCCTCAGTCTATCTATAACATCAGCTGGAAAGTATTTTTCCAGAAACTCCCTTCTGAGCAGATCCCGGTTGATAATGACTACTTCAGGTTGAGTGTAGAACCACTCCCTTGCCTTTCCCTCAAGATAAAATGGGAAGGCGTATAGCCAAATAGTAGTCTCTTCCGCACCATGACACCTAGTAGTTGAGCAGGTTGTTTGAAAATCCCTAAGGTGCTTGATAGGCTCTTGAGCAGGTAAGCCATGAAAATTGGGCAGTAAGTTGATTAGCGCAGTCTTCAGTTCAAAATCTGTAGCCAGATTTGGGTGACGCGCTTGATACGGTTGCAGTGTAAAGTCTGGAGCTCCTTGGTGCACGAAATTGTGATCTCAGGTAACGGCGCCAGAAACTCTGTACGCACGTCTTAATAAATCGTTTTTCATTCACAACTTCGATACAACTAACCAGCAAGTGCACTGGGTCGTCCAAGTAATAAACCTTACATGAGTAAGGGTCGATCCCACGGAGATTGTTGGTATGAAGCAACCTATGATCACCTTGTAAATCTCAGTCAAGCGGATATCAAAAGGTTATGGAGTTTTCGAAATTAAATAATAAGTAAACATAAAATAAAGATAGAAATACTTATGTAATTCATTGGTTAGAATTTCAGATAAGCGTATAGAGATGCATTTGTTCCTTTGAACCTCTGCTTTCCTGCTGTCTTCATCCAATCAATCTTACTCCTTTCCATGGCTGGCTTTATGTAAAGTTGTCAAGAACGCGTTCATAGGGAATGATGATGATTGTCACGTTCATCACATTCATGTTGAAGTGCGAATGAATATCTTAGAAGCGGAATAAGTTGAATTGAATAGAAAATAGTAGTACTTTGCATTAATTCATGAGGAACAGCAGAGCTCCACACTTTAATCTATGGAGTGTAGAAACTCTACCGTTGAAAATACATAAGTGATGAAGGTTCAGGAATGGTGTAACGACCCAATTTCTGGTACGTCATGATCATACTAGAAACTGAGCACTACCAACTTGTCTACCTATCTATTATCTATTATTTATTATATGAGCCTGATTCGTTGTTAAAAGCATAGTTATTTTACGAGGTACTTTTTTTTGAAAACATTTGAATTAATAGATGAAATCATTCATAAGCAATTCACAACTGATAGCAGATAAAACAGTTATAAACAACCATACATAAATATATCACAAGCAGTTGATATCATTCGGTTATCTAGCCTTTATTAGAGTAAAGATCTTTAGTTAGGAAACCCCTATATATAGCTAAATAATATCTATATACATATATATACATACAACATCCCAGGCCCTGACCTGTTCAAGAAGTCCCTAAGCTGGCACCCAGGCTAGCCTAGACTCTATACTCACCTAGTCCCTCTAAACTACTAAAGCGAGGGAAAGTACGTTCTAGGTCTTCAAAACTCAAGTCAGGTGGATCGTCATCAAAAGGTGGAAGGTCGTCTACTAATCCTCTGCACGATCATATGTCATCAAAGAGCATCTCTCAAGTACTTCATCGAGTGGCCACATAACAGAAACATCGTACGGAGGACTTAGGTTAAAGTTTGTAGATAAGCAGGGTGCAGATGTTGGCTGGTCTCACAGTATTTACATATAAACAGAAACGGAGTTCACTCTAGACTCCGCAGACTACCTAGAGCGGAATCTTTTTTGCGAACGGTCGTCAGTGAACTACGGAAGTGTAACCAAACTTCCATCTGAAGGGGGAAGAGAGAGAGAAGGGGTAAGAACTGGGGAGTTCTTAGTAGGGTCGGGGTTATTAGTTAAGTTCATTAATTCTGTGTCGCTTAGCAGACATATAGCAGAATACAGAGAAACAGTAAACAGAAGATACATATAAATAAAGAAACTAAGAAAGTAAAACACAAACAAAAGAATACAAGAAAACAAAACACAAACACAAAGAATAGAATGAAAATAAAGAAAGCATACATTCAAATAACAATCATAACAGAGGAAATGCGCAACCAAGTATGATGCATGTCTGTGCTATGCAGGCCAAGAGCTCACGTGTCGGTTTACACCCTGCATCCCGACATTACCTAGGAACTAGTCCTAGATATGGCTTATTTTCTGTAGGTGAACTTCGGCCTACAGAAATAGCACTTCCGTAAGTGAACTTCAGCTTACAGGAATAGTCTAAACACAACACAACAACTTTCTGTAGGTGAACTTCGGCCTACAGAAATAACACCTCTGTAAGTGAACTTCGGCTTACAGAAATAGCACCCCTGTAAGTGAACTTCGGCTTACAGGTATCACAACTCTCTGTAGGTGAACTTCGGCCTACAGGAGCAACACCCTGAGATACACAATTGATATTCACTGTAGGTGAACTTCGGCCTACAGGAATAACAACTTACTGTAGGTGAACTTGGGCCTACAGGACCTCTAGGGCCAATGGAAAAGCAGCAGATGAACATACAGCAGAACATCATGCCGCAAGGCTTAACTCTTTATTCTTATACTTTTCTCCTCTATTCTCTTTGTTATATTACTCTTTTCTCATTGTCTCTTTACTCTGTTCTGATTACTCAGTGCTCTGTGTCTCTCTACTCTGCTCTAATTTCTCTATTTAACATATGTATTTAAAGCTTATGTAAATTTTGGTATGAATAGTTAGTCTGTCCAAAGTATAAGTTCATTAAGTCTATACTGAAACAGTTTAACTTTTCATATAATACCTAACCCTAGTCGCGACTCAAGTACTAACTAAGTTGCCCTAGTTCGTTCACTAGCCTGTGTCTGTTTTTCTGCCGTTAAAACTTTACAGACTTTTCTTTGGTTTTTATCTTTTCTTTAACTTTTTATCTTTCCTTTATCTTTGCCTCACTAATATGTTCTTACCACTCCCTAAGTGTTTTATGAACGTAATTATATGATTCTGCGCTTAAAGTTGTCTTTCTAAAGCTTTTATAGAAAACTGCCTTTTCTGCATTATTTTATTATTTTTATTAAAATATTATTTTTAATTAAATATTATTATTTAATATTTTATTATTATTTATTATTTTATCATTAAAATTTCGAAAATTACCCCTTTTTAACTTTTAACCTTTAAAATTCACTTTTTACCACCCGTAACTTTTAATATTTCTACTTTTACCACCCTAACTTCCAGAAATTACAAAATAACCCCTCAAACACCAAAATATTTACTTACTTTCCCTTTTCAAGATCTAAAAGGTGTTCTTCATTGTTCTTCACCACACTCAAAGTGTTCTTCATGTTCTTCATAAATTCTTCAGATTCTTTCTCTGTTTTTACCAGTTTTTCAGTATTTTCAGCAACCGATTTTTACCAAAATTCAAAATAAAATTGCAGCCACTAAAACCCCATATTTTCTACATGATTTTATCACAAATTAAACCCCAATTTAAGGTCTAGGGATCATTTTTCCAGCAGCCATGAAGAACACAAATTCAAAGTTGAATATCATCAAATTTCATCAAATTTTCACCAAAATTTCAACAAGAATTACTCATATAAACAATCAATTTCAAGCATAAACAAACCATATCATAATCACACAACTCAAACACAATCAATCAAGATTAAATTCGTCAATCCCTACCTTGATTTGCTGCTCCAAATTCGGTTAGACTTTCAAGTGGTCCTTAAGCCCTTTTTCCTCCTAAAACACATCAAGAACAACTTTAAATCCACAAACTCTCAACTGACCAAATCTCCCTCAGCATGTTAGGAAGAGATATCTCACCTTAGACTTGCTGAAAATTAATGTTTCTTGGCCCTCAAGTCAAGTTAAACATGATTCCTAAGGAAGAACATCAAGAAAACACATGTTTGGCATGGTTTTCCTTGAAAACCGAATCGAAGAGGGAGGGAGACAGCCATCTCACCTTATTTCCAGCCATGATAAGTCACATGGTTATGTAAAGGAAGAAGAGAGGATCATTTTGGTGAAATCGGAGTTTTGATTTGAGTTTTGGTTCAGAAGAAATCAAGATTTGAAGATTAAGTGTTCATGAAGTTTTCTCTCTTTTCTCTCCTTTCAATTTCGGCCAAAATGATGAAATGAGACAGCCTTGGAGGTCTTGGGGGTGTAAGGTGAGTTGTGATTGGTTGGCTTGGAGGTGGATTAAATAATATTAAAATATCTCATGTGTATAACTACTAAAACTAGATGTATCGGAACACTTTCAAAAACATCTCTAAAAATTATTTTCTGAGATACTAGCATAAATGACACTAGTAACATATTTATTATGAGAATAAAGCATGAATAATGAGGCCTTAGCATTTCTAAAGTCACCAGAGAGTGCTGGTGCTAAGCTGCACCAGTAAACCATAAACCCGGTTAAACTGATTTTCTGTTTTTTAACTAAAACAGACCAGGTAACCTTATAATATCATTCAAGCATTTTCTAATACTAATATAATGATAATAATATACTATTATCTCTCTCCTCTCATAAATCGAGTCTGGTTTGTCAAACTGAGACTATTTACGAAAAACCGAATCAAAACCCCTAACCGATACGGTTCAAAAACTAGGTTCTTCGTGACCGCGTTATCGAGCTTGTCTCAACTAAGGTCCTGAGTTAAAGATAATATAATGACAATGAGGATTGAGATGCTTGATGATACAGAAGAGGTATTCCCTTTACTGATCTTTCGGAGAAATCTGTGTATTCAGAAACGATCTCGCGTACTCAAAAATCGGGGTTGTTACATTCTACCCTCCTAAAAGAAATTTTGCCCTCAAAATTTCAGCCACGTGCAAGAATCCTTCTTCAAGCGGTCTATTTCCTTCAAGCCATCCTGACGAAGAGATCGGTCCGTTCCTTACAGCATCTAAATATCACATAGCAATGGCCTTGGAGATCATAACAGCTATAAGAATAGTTGTGCCTCTCACGAATTTGTCGTTCGGAACTCGATTAAACCATGCCTATTCATAGTCATTGAGGTCTTATCCGCACCAAACAATCAATATTAAGGTGATCAGTCTTAATATCTCAAGTTAGGCACGAACATTCCCAAAATGAGCACTCATAGACATTCATGCCAAATGTATCTTGAAGATACCCTAGCAGCATGAGACACACAAGCAGAGTATGCAATGAAGCATAGTCAGTCCACTCCCCAGGCTCTATTGGGAACGAACTGCTCTGATACCAAATTGTAACGACCCAATTTCTGGTACATCATGATGATACTAGAAACTGAGCGCTACCAACTTGTCTACCTATCTATTATCTATTATTTATTATATGAGTCTGATTCGTTGTTAAAAGCGTAGTTATTTTACGAGGTACTTTTTTTTTTTGAAAACATTTGGATTAATAGACGAAATCATTCATAAGCAATTCACAACTGATAGCAGATAAAACAGTTATAAACAACCATATATAAATATATCACAAGCAGTTGATATCATTCGGTTATCCAGCCTTTATTAGAGTAAAGATCTTTAGTTAGGACACCCCTAGATATAGCTAAATAATATCTATATACATATATATACATACAACATCCCAGGCCCTGACCTGTTCAAGAAGTCCCTAAGCTAGCACCCAGGCTAGCCTAGACTCTATACTCACCTAGTCCCTCTAAACTACTAAAGCGAGGGAAAGTACGTTCTAGGTCTTCAAAACTCAAGTCAGGTGGATCGTCATCAAAAGGTGGAAGGTCGTCTACTAATCCTCTGCACGATCATATGTCATCAAAGAGCATCTCTCAAGTACTTCATCGAGTGGCCACATAACAGCAACATCGTACGGAGGACTTAGGTTAAAGTTTGTAGATAAGCAGGGTGCAGATGTTGGCTGGTCTCACAGTATTTACATATAAATAGAAACGGAATTCACTCTAGACTCAGCAGACTACCTAGAGCAGAATCTTTTTTGCGAACGGTCCTCAGTGAACTACGAAAGTGTACCCAAACTTCCATCTGAAGGGGGAAGAGAGAGAGAAGGGGTAAGAACTGGGGAGTTCTTAGTAGGGTCGGGGTTATTAGTTAAGTTCATTAATTTGGGGTCGATTAGCAGACAAATAACATAATATAGCGAAGCAGTAAATAGAAAATAAAGATAGAAAGAGAAAGTAGAGACAACCTAGGTGAACTTCGGCCTACAGAAATAACACCTCTGTAAGTGAACTTTGGCTTACGGAAATAGCACCCCTGTAAGTGAACTTCGGCTTACAGGTATCACAACTCTCTGTAGGTGAACTTCGGCCTACAGGAGCAACACCCTGAGATACACAATTGATATTCACTGTAGGTGAACTTCGGCCTACAGGAATAACAACTTACTGTAGGTGAACTTTGTAAACCCCGGTTAAATTAGTTAATAAATTAGTTTTTAATAAGGAGGATTAGAAATGCGAATATTATATCAAAATAGGGTAGAGCTCATCAAAACGAGAATTTTGACACTAATTTTGAAGAAAACGGTCCAATATTGGACCGAATGTACCGAACTGGTTGAACCGGACCCGAATCGGGCTGTCGGTTCAACCGGACCAGCCCTATTAAATGAACCCAGCTTTGTCTTCTCCCCCATTACTGCAGCAACGAAGCTTTCTGCTTCCAGGGAGAAGAGAAACGAGAAACATTCCCGTAACTCTCACGTTAATTTCCGATCCCCGTAACTTCTCCGTCCGAGCTCCAATCGCCGCACCGTTTGCGGCCACGCGTTCACTACGTCGAGCTCTACATTTCTATCGGAACAATTTCATAGGTAACTTATTTAATCACTCTCAGCTTCATCTTCCCCCAATTTTCGAATTTTAAGTGGGAATATTGAATTTCTTTGATTTCTGATGTTTTATGATCCAATTAGCTTGAGAGAAACGTTCACTCTTGCTTATGTGAAGCTTGGGTAAGGTGAGGATACGATAATTCTATTTTATTTTCATTAAATTCGAGCTTTGAGTATTAAATTGGGTATATATGTATTATGAATGTGTATTAGGTTGAAAATAAATAATTGGAGCTTGAAATTGTGAATACTGGAACTTGGAGGAAGCGGATTAGTTGAGTTTTGAGGGGTTGTCTTGGTTTTGAATAAATAGCTTTGGTCGTTACGTGGAAATCGGCTAAGGTATGGTTTAGGTTTCTTGCATTTAATATATAATGTTCTGTGAAAACTTAAGCTAGACGGCCATAGGATAAGTTGGAATGCAGGTGTATGTTTAATGTTTAGTAATTTGTCGATGAATATATTTGGTTGAAGTTTATTGGATAATTAGTTATTAATCTTGGATGGTGAATGTTATTGTTGATGAACATGGTTGGTTTACTGCTAATGATTTGGTGAATTAATGATTTGAGATATTTTGTGTTAGAAGCCTAGGATTAGTGAACTATGATCCTTAGTTGAATTTTGGTTGTTGGATTTGAATATTGTATGAATATAATTGTTAATCTGAAGTAGATTTATTGTGGTGACTGTTATGATGATGAGGAAGGGTATGTTGAATTGAAAAGAAAGCAGGTTTGGACCCGGAAAGGGTGGCAAAGTCCGAGTTTTAGAGGAGATGCTGCCGAAATTTTATAAAAAATTAGAAATTTTGTTTATATGATTATTTAAAAAGATTTAGATTCAAAGGTTATATGTTTTGATTTTGAGTTATTAAGAAAATGAGCATGTTTTAAGTTTGATTCATTTAGAAAAGAATGAATTATGTTTTGAATTGGAACTATTGATGGACGGAATAGGAGGTGTGATAATGAAGGATAAGGATTGAATATGATTGATGTATGATGATGAATGAAATGTGATTGAGAATGATGTTGATGTTGATGAATTATAATTGAATTATTTATATGCCTTGTGAATTTGAATAATCTGAGATACGAGATTCCCTGGATTAAGTGCCGTGGCTTGCCACCACGTGTACCAGGTTGAAAACTCGATACTCTGTTGGCCCTACGACGTAAGTGTGTGACCGGGCACTATATAAATTCCCAGGAATGTTACCCTCATTGAGTATTATTGATTAATTGAGAACAAACTATGCATAGACTCTTGGGGATGCACGTCGGGGGACAGTCTAAGTACAATTCAGACTTGTCGGGTTGGCTGGATAACCGACAGATGAGCCTCATCAGCCATAGGACAGGCATGCATGATATGCATATTACTTGAATTACTTGCTTGTGC
Source organism: Arachis ipaensis (assembly GCF_000816755.2). Lineage (NCBI taxonomy): Eukaryota > Viridiplantae > Streptophyta > Magnoliopsida > Fabales > Fabaceae > Arachis > Arachis ipaensis. The sequence goes on from NC_029791.2 coordinate 71,762,351, forward strand.
TCTAATTGGGTGTGCCTATCTGTATTTGCCATGCTAAATGTATATTTGTTATCTACAGTACTTGTAACCTTCTTGTGTTTACCTTTGTCTATTTAGTTGTCTGTGAAAATGCAGGATGGAGTTGGAGGTATGGAGGAATGGCAGTATGGGATTTAGATTTAAGGTTAAGTTAAGTTAGGATTAAATATTTTTAGAGAACCACCCTTTATGGCTTCTGTTTAATACTTTAAGCTCTATAATCTGAGTGTCGGTGTTCTAGGATTGCCTCTGGCATTCCCAGGACCTTATATATTATGTGTGTGGCACCTTTACCATACTGATAACCTCCGGTTCTCATTCCATACTATGTTGTTATTTTTCAGATGTAGGTCGAGAGGCATCTCGTTAGGCGTCTGGACTCTTTAAGCGGAGTGGTTACTGGATATTTTGTTATGCTATGATGTATATATATGTACTTAGTTTTCTCTCCGCATGACTTATTCTTTTTGATCCTCTTAGAGGTTTATGGAGAGGCAGGATTGTGTATATGTACTTTTGGGTTTTGGATTGAGGTAGAGGTAGGACAGGCACCGTTACTCCTGCTCCCATAGGGACTGATCCAGTAGACTTTATGGCTGCCCTGGGAAATATGGCTGCAGTTATGCAGGCAACAGCCGAGGCATTGGGTAATCAGATAAATCAGGGTAATCATGGGAACAATAATGATGAGGACGGTCTTATGACGCTTGCTACATTTCTGAAAGTTCACCCTCCAACCTTTAGGGGAACCTCAAATCCCACTGATGCAGATAATTGGATTCAGGCTATGGAAAGGGCATTACAGGCACAACAGGTTCCTGAAGAGCAATGGGTTGAATTTGGAACTTATCAGTTGCAAGGTGAAGCTCAGTATTGGTGGTAGGGAACACGACGTATCCTGCAGCCTGATGGTGCTGCGATTCCTTCGGAGGTTTTCCAGACAGAGTTCTATAAGAAATACTTTCCTAATTCAGCTAGAAATGCCAAGGAACTTGAATTAATGCAGTTAAAGCAGGGACAGATGACTGTTGCTGAGTATACCAGTAAATTTGAGGAGTTATGTCGCTTTTCTCGTATCTGTCAAGGTGCGCCTGAAGATTTTGCTGAATGGAAGTGTATTAAATATGAAGGAGGTCTTCGGAGCGATATTCTGAGCTTCGTTGCCCCAATGGAGATCAGGGTGTTTTCTGAATTGGTGAATAAGAGTAGGGTGGCTGAGGATTGTGTGAGGAAGGCGGCAGCAGAGAAAGGGAATTTGGGGGTGCCTTTTCAGAGGCCTTCAGGGAGGAATTTTGCTCCGAGAGGTAGGAATTTCAAGCGTGGAGGTTTTGTTCCGCAGCAGACTCAAGGTCAAGGTAATTACAGAAGGCCGAATACTAATGCTAGTCAAGGAAAAAGGTTTGGGAAGCAGCCACAGCAAGATCTGAATTGTCAGAAGTGCGGAAGGTATCACCCTGGAGTTCCGTGCAAATTCGGACTTGGAGTATGCTATTCTTGTGGACAGCCCGGGCATATGGCCACCAATTACCCGGAGAAGAAGAAGTATGAGACTGGTAGGGTGCAGCAGCCGGGGAGAGTATACACCACTTCTACCATAGGTGCTGAGGGATCTGAGACACTGATTAGAGGTAATTGTGAAATGGCTGGTAAAATCTTAAATGCTTTATTTGATTCAAGTGCAAGTCATTCATTTATTACATTTGAAAAGGCCCATGAATTAGGATTGAGAATGGTGGTTTTAGGTTATGATTTGAAAGTATATAATGCTACTCATGAAGCTATGGTGACTAGGATAGGATGTCCACAAGTTCCCTTTCGAGTACAACAGCGTGAATTTGTGCATGATTTGATTTGTTTGCCTATGACTGGTCTTGATCTCATTTTGGGATTGGATTGGTTATCCAAGAATCATGTTTTACTTGATTGTTCTGAAAAGTCAGTACAGTTTATGCCGGAAGGGTCAGAAGCACCGGTTGTGGTGAATAGTTACTATTTGAATTCTATGATAGTAAACTGTTCTGGAACCGAATGTCAGGGTATTATGTTATTAACTGCGGGAGTATCAGGTGATGATCAGAGTTTAGAACAAATTCCAGTTGTATGTGAATTTCCAGATGTGTTTCCGGATGATATTAATGAATTTCCACCTAACCGAGAGGTTGAATTTGCAATTGAGTTGGTACCTGGATCCGGTCCAATTTCAATTACTCCTTATAGGATGTCGCCTTTAGAAATGGCTGAACTGAAGGCTCAGCTGGAAGATCTGTTGGGTAAGCATTTTATCTGACCAAGTGTTTCTCCGTGGGGAGCGCCAGTGTTACTGGTAAAGAAGAAGGATGGGAGTATGCGGCTGTGTGTCGATTATCGGCAATTGAATAAGATCACTGTGAAGAATAAATATCCGTTGCCTAGAATCGATGATCTAATGGATCAGTTACAGGGTGCCGGTGTGTTTTCTAAGATTGACCTGCGATCCGGATATCATCAGATAAGGGTTAGAGACAAGGATATTCCGAAAACTGCTTTCAGAACCCGTTATGGTCATTATGAGTATACAGTGATGTCTTTCAGGTTAACTAATGCCCCGGCAGTATTTATGGATTATATGAACAGGATTTTTCGACCGTATCTGGACAAGTTTATTATTGTCTTCATTGATGACATTCTTGTTTATTCTAAGACTGAAGAGGAGCATGCTGATCACTTGCGAAATGTGCTGCAAATTCTGAGAGATAGGAAGTTATATGCTAAGTTATCTAAATGTGAGTTCTGGAAGAGTGAAGTGAAGTTTCTCAGTCACGTGGTGAGTAAGCAGGGGATAGCTGTGGATCCTGCTAAGGTGGAAGCAGTGATGAATTGGGAGCGACCAATTTCAGTGACAGAGATCAGAAGTTTCTTAGGTTTGGCGGGGTATTATCGCAGATTCATTAAGGGATTTTCACAGCTCGCCTTACCTTTAACTAAATTGACTAGGAAGGATACACCTTTTATCTGGACTCCGGAATGTGAAGAGAGTTTCCAGGCATTGAAGCACAGGTTGACTACTGCACCTGTATTGGTATTACCTGAACCAAGTGAACCATTTGAAGTGTATTGTGATGCATCTCTAAAAGGTTTGGGGTGTGTTCTGATGCAGCACCAGAATGTTGTAGCATACGCCTCACGGCAGTTAAGGCCGCATGAGATGAACTACCCGACACACGATTTAGAACTTGTTGCTGTTGTGTTTTCTTTAAAAATTTGGAGGCACTACCTCTATGGTGTTAAGTTTCTTGTTTTCTCAGACCATAAGAGTTTGAAGTATCTTTTTGAGCAGAAAGAGTTGAATATGCGTCAGAGGAGGTGGATGGAGCTTCTGAAAGATTATGATTTTGAATTGAATTATCATCCAGGAAAAGCAAACGTTGTGGCGGACACTTTGAGTCGAAAGTCTTTATATGCAGCTTGGATGATGCTACGGGAGGAAGAGTTACTGAAGGCATTCCAAGGTTTGAATTTGGGAGTTAGAGAAGAATCTGGAATCCTGTGTTTGAGTCAGTTGCAAATTTCTAGTGATTTTAAATCAGAACTTCTGAAGGCTCATCAAGACAGTGAAGCGTTACGTAAGGTATTACCAACAGTCGAACAGGGGAAACAGTGGAGAGTGTCAGAAGGACAGGATGGTTTGTGGAGGTTTAAGAACCGGATTATTGTGCCAGATATTGGAGACCTGCGACAGAGAATCTTGAAGGATGCTCATAAGAGAGGGTTTTCAATTCACCCAGGGAGCACTAAAATGTATCAGGATCTGAAAGCGATGTTCTGGTGGCCAGGTATGAAGAATGATGTGGCATTGCATGTATCTAAATGTTTAACGTGTCAGAAGGTTAAGATTGAGCATCAGAGACCATCAGGGATCCTTCAGCCTTTGGAGATTCCACAATGAAAATGGGAGAGTATTGCAATGGATTTTGTGATAGGTTTGCTTAGAACCCGATCTGGTTGTGACGCTATTTGGGTGGTTGTGGATCGACTAACAAAATCAACTCACTTTCTTCCTATCCGAATAAGTTGCACAATGGAGGAATTGGCTCGAATGTATATCAAAGAGATTGTCAGATTACATGGTGTGCCCTCTACTATTATATCTGATAGAGATCCCCGTTTTACATCAAGGTTCTGGGGAGCTTTTCAGCGTGCATTTGGGACTCAGTTAAGCTTGAGTACTGCATATCACCCTCAGACAGATGGTCAATCAGAAAGAACTATTCAGACCTTGGAGGATATGTTAAGGGCTTGTGTTTTAGACCAGCCGACGAGCTGGGATCGGTATATGCCATTAATAGAATTTGCTTATAATAATAGCTATCATGCGAGCATCGGAATGGCTCCATATGAGGCTCTGTATGGCATAAAATGTCAGTCTCCACTATGTTGGTATGAAACTGGAGAAAGGAGTTTATTAGGGCCTGAAATGATAGCTGAAACGACTGAGCAGATAAAGAAGATTCGTAGTCGAATGCTTATAGCCCAAAGCCACCAGAAGAGCTATGCTAATCAGAGGTGAAAGCCTTTGGAATTCGAAGAAGGAGAACATGTCTTTCTGAAAGTTACACCAACCACTGGCGTGGGAAGAGCTATTAAGACCAAGAAACTGAATCCTCGTTATATTGGATCGTTTGAGATTCTCAAGAGAATTGGACCAGTGGCTTATAGAATTGCCTTACCGCCGTACCTTTCGAATTTGCACGATGTATTTCATGTATCACAGCTTCAGAAGTATACTCCTGATGCAAGTCATGTTCTAGAACCAGAACCAATCGAAGTGAGAGAAGATCTAACACTTCCAGTAGCCCCGGTAAGAATTGATGACACCAGTGTTAAACGATTACGAGGAAGGGAAGTATCATTGGTAAAAATAGCTTGGAGTCGAGCTGGTATCGAGGAACATACCTGGGAGCTCGAATCAGATATGCGAAAGGACTATCCAAATCTCTTTTCAGGTAACTAGATTTGAATTTTGAGGGCAAAATTCTTTATTAGGTGGGTAGGATGTAAACCCCGGTTAAATTAGTTAATAAATTAGTTTTTAATAAGGAGGATTAGAAATGCGAATATTATATCAAAATAGGGTAGAGCTCATCGAAACGAGAATTTTGACACTAATTTTGAAGAAAACGGTCCAAGATTGGACCGAAAGTACCGAACTGGTTGAACCGGACCCGAACCGGGTTGTCGGTTCAACCGGACCAGCCCTATTAAATGAACCCAGCTTTGTCTTCTCCCCCATTACTGCAGCAACGAAGCTTTCAGCTTCCAGGGAGAAGAGAAACGAGAAACATTCCCGTAACCCTCACGTTAATTTCCGATCCCCGTAACTTCTCCGTCCAAGCTCTAATCGCTGCACCGTTTGCGGCCACGCGTTCACTGCGTCGAGCTCTACATTTCTATCGGAACAATTTCATAAGTAACTTATTTAATCACTCTCAGCTTCATCTTCCCCCAATTTTCGAATTTTAAGTGGGAATATTGAATTTCTTTGATTTCTGATGTTTTAGGATCCAATTAGCTTGAAGATAACTGACAGATGAGCCTCATCAGCCATAGGACAAGCATGCATCATATGCATATTACTTGAATTACTTGCTTGTGCTCTAATTGGGTGTGCCTATCTGTATTTGCCATGCTAAATGTATATTTGTTATCTGCAGTACTTGTAACCTTCTTGTATTTGCCTTTGTCTGTTTAGTTGTCTGTGAAAATGCATGATGGAGTTGGAGGTATGGAGGAATGGCAGTATGGGATTTAGATTTAAGGTTAAGTTAAGTTAGGATTAAATATTTTTAGAGAACTACCCTTTATGGCTTCTGTTTAATACTTTAAGCTCTATAATCTGAGTGTCGGTGTTCTAGGATTGCCTCTGGCATTCCCAGGACCTTATATATTATGTGTGTGGCACCTTTACCATACTGAGAACCTCCGGTTCTCATTCCATACTATGTTGTTATTTTTCAGATGCAGGTCGAGAGGCATCTCGTTAGGCGTCTGGACTCTTGAAGCGGAGTGGTTACTGGGATATTTTGTTATGCTATGATGTATATATATGTACTTAGTTTTCTCTCCACATGACTTATTCTTTTTGATCCTCTTAGAGGTTTATGGAGAGGCAGGATTGTGTATATGTACTTTTGGGTTTTGGATATGTATGTATATATGTGTAAATATTCTCCGGCCAGTCTTGACTTCGCAGGCTGAGTTAGGAGCTTGATATTTTGTATCTTTGGCACTCTATTCCCACTTCTGTTAGCTTATGTTTGATAGTTATGGTTTTCTTAGCACGTAAGTTAACTCGTTCCTTGAGCGTTGCGCCTTTATTGTGCGATTTTTATTTTCCTCTTTTCTTCAAGGCTCCTAGCATATTATAATTCTTCTGCTATTATATGTACTCATTTTATTTTAGAGGTCGTAATACCACACCACATTCGTTTTACGACTTAAGCGTAAAGCTTAGTGTGGTAGGGCGTTACAAACTTGGGCCTACAGGACCTCTAGGGCCAATGGAAAAGTAGCAGATGAACATACAACAGAACATCATGCCGCAAGGCTTAACTCTTTATTCTTATACTTTTCTCCTCTATTCTCTTTGTTATATTACTCTTTTCTCATTGTCTCTTTACTCTGTTATGATTACTCTGTACTCTATGTCTCTCTACTCTGCTCTAATTTCTCTATTTAACGTATGTATTTAAAGCTTATGTAAATTTCGGTATGAATAGTTAGTCTGTCCCAAGTATAGGTTCATTAAGTCTATACTGAAACAGTTTAACTTTTCATATAATACCTAACCCTAGTCGCGACTCAAGTACAAACTAAGTTGCCCTAGTTCGTTCACTAGTCTGTGTCTGTTTTTCTGTCGTAAAACTTTACAGACTTTTCTTTGGTTTTTATCTTGAACTTTTTATCTTCCCTTTATCTTTGCCTCACTAATATGTTCTTACCACTCCCTAAGTGTTTTATGAAGGTAATTATGAGATTCTGCGCTTAAAGTTGTCTTTCTAAAGCTTTTACAGAAAACTGCCTTTTCCAGTTTTTTCAGCAACCGATTTTTACCAAAATTCAAAATGAAATTGCAGCCACTAAAACCCCATATTTTCTACATGATTTTAACACAAATTCAACCCCAATTTAAGGTCTAGGGTTCGTTTTTCCAGCAGCCATGAAGAACACAAATTCAAAGTTGAATATCATCAAATTTCATCAAATTTTCACCAAATTTTCAACAAGAATTACTCATATAAACAATCAATTTCAAGCATAACCAAACCATATCATAATCACACAACTCAAACACAATCAATCAATATTAAATTCGTCAATCCCTACCTTGATTTGCTGCTCCAAATTCGGTTAGACTTTCAGGTGGTCCTTAAGCACTTTTTCCTCCTAAAACACATCAAGAACAACTTTAAATCCACAAACTCTCAACTGACCAAATCTCCCTCAGCACGTTAGGAAGAGATATCTCACCTTAGACTTGCTGAAAATTAATGTTTCTTGGCCCTCAAGTCAAGTTAAGCATGATTCCTAAGGAAGAACATCAAGAAAA
>NC_029791.2:71770144-71840848 GCF_000816755.2 Arachis ipaensis
TTTCGGCCAAAATGATGAAATGAGACAGCCTTGAAGGTCTTGGGGGTGTAAGGTGAGTTGTGATTGGTTGGCTTGGAGGTGGATTAAAATAATATTAAAATATCTCAGGTGTATAACTACTAAAACTAGATGTATCGGAACACTTGCAAAAACATCTCTAAAAATTATTTTCTGAGATGCTAGCATAAATGACACTAGTAACATATTTATTATGAGAATAAAACATGAATAATGAGGCCTTAGCATTGCTAAAGTCACCAGAGAGTGCTGGTGCTAAGCTGCACTAGTAAACCGTAAACCCGGTTAAACCGATTTTCTGTTTTTTAACTAAAACAGACCAGGTAACCTTATAATATCATTCAAGCATTTTCTAATACTAATATAATGATAATATTATACTATTATCTCTCTCCTCTCATAAATCGAGTCTGGTTTGTCAAACTGAGACTATTTACGAAAAACCGAATCAAAACCCCTAACCGATACGGTTCAAAAACTAGGTTCTTCGTGACCGCGTTATCGAGCTTGTCTCAACTAAGGTCCTGAGTTAAAGATAATATAATGACAATGAGGATTGACATGCTTGATGATACAGAAGAGGTATTCCCTTTACTGATCTTTCGGAGAAATCCGTGTATTCAGAAACGATCTCGCGTACTCGAAAATCGGGGTTGTTACACATGGCCGAATGGCCAGCCCCCAAAACATGATCACAGGATCAAAAAATATAATCTAGGATGTCTAATACAATAGTAAAAAGTCCTATTTATAATAAACTAGTTACTAGGGTTTACAGAAGTAAGTAATTGGTGCATAAATCCACTTCCGGGGCCCACTTGGTGTGTGCTTGGGCTGAGCTTGAATGTTACACGTGCAGAGGCTCTTTCTGGAGTTGAACACCAGGTTGTAACATATTTCTGGCGTTCAACTCTGGTTTGTGACTTGTTTCTGGCGTTTAACTCCAGACAACAACGTAGAACTAGCGTTCAACACCCTTTTACGTCATCTAAACTCGGCCAAAGTATGAACTATTATACATTGATGGAAAGCCCTGGATGTCTAATTTCCAACGCAATTAGAAACGCGCCATTTTGAGTTCTGTAGCTCCAGAAAATCCACTTTGAGTGCAGGGAGGTCAGAATCCAACAGCATCAGCAGTCCTTCTTCTACCTCTGAATCTGATTTTTGCTCAAGTCCCTCAATTTCAGCCAGAAAATACCTGAAATCATAGAAAAACACAAAAACTCATAGTAAAGTCTAGAAATGTGAATTTAACATAAAAACTAATGAAAACATCCCTAAAAGTAACCAGATTCTACTGAAAACATACTAAAAACAATGCCAAAAAGCGTATAAATTATCCGCTCATCACTCCTGCTTCCTGGAGAGTAATCCTTCTAGGCTCCGCCATATTACATGCACGTAAACTAGCAGAATTAGTAGAAATGGAGCATGTTTCTTCCTCAGATGGAGCTTCAGATTTGCCTTCAGAAGAGACTGATGAATTGGTGGTAACCACTTCATTGCCCTCAGAGGCTAACCGACGCCAAGCTCGCCTAATACGTGAAATAGTTCTTTCAATTTCAGGATCAAACATGGCTAAGCTTGGATCAGGCAGTGAACGCGTCATTCAGTGAAGGAAACATACAGCTCATGGTAAATAAGTAAAATAAAAATATGCAAAATTTAAAAATATGTACACCAACCAATAATTTAGCACACTATTGCAACTCCCCGGCAACGACGCCAAAAATTGACGTGGCGAAAATTAGCCGATTAAGAAATTATAAATAGAACAACGTTGCAAGTACAGTTCTTAACCGACAAAAAATCTGCTTATCAATTTAGAAAGGGTTGTCAAAATTTTAGAATAAAAATACTGGGAGTAGAAATCCCAGGTCGTCTCCCAACGAATTGACAAAAGACTGCTATTTTATTAGTCAGGAATTTTTCTGAGAATTTTTAGAGTTGGAGAATAGAAAAATAAATAATTGTAAATTAAAGCAATAGAAATTAACGAGAGAATATATATAATTAAAATAAAAGCCTTGACTGGGAGAAGATTAATCAGAAGTTCTATCCTTGTTGGATTCCTCAAGTGCAATAGTAATAGGTTGTTGTTCTACTTAGTTATCCTTTACTGAATAAAGGAAAGTCAAGTAACTAACTAACCAACTCTGAATCCCAGGTCCTAATCCTCTCCTAAGGAAGGATTAGAGTCAGAGACTAGAGAGCCAGCCAACAACTTTCGATTCCCAATTGACACTTGAGTATTCCAACTCAAGGGTTTCCTTTTAATCAACCCCCAAGTCAAGTTGGGAGTCTACTCCATTGAAATGAATATAACGTTCAAAAGCATATAAAGGGAATAAGAAGAAGACATGATAAACTAAATAAAATAATAACTGAAAATTAATTAAAGGTAAAAATAGTTCTTTGCATTAATAAATCCCAAAATGCAACATACGTATCTGAACAGGGTTAATGGGCAATAAAAGAGTAAAGGAATAAGAAAACAAACTAGAATGATTAAAACTTCAACGGAGGTAGTAACTCTTCTCAATATCCAAAGCAAAAGCATAAAACTAGAAATCTATGAATGTGAAGGAAACCTAGAAGAAGTAGTAATTTTTCTCTAAGATTCAAAACTAAAACTAAAACCATGCGAATGAGAATGCGTGTTAAGTCTCTGTTTGTCCCATGGCTCTAGTTTATGTTTTTTGGCCAAAAACTGGGTCCAAACTTGGCCCAAAATCGCCTCCAGCATTTTCTGTGATTTCTGCAGATACCGCATGTCACGCGTACACGTCAGTCACGCGTACGCGTCGCTGATCATCTTCGCGTGTCACGCGTACGCATCGGCCACACGCACGCGTCGCCATGCAGACTCCGATTCACGTGCACGCGTGAGCCAGGCGTGTGCGTCGCTCCTCGCTGATTATCTCCTTTATTTCTTGTGCTCCTTCCATTTATGCCAGCTTCCTCTCCACCCTCTAAGCCATTTCTGCTCTATAAAGCCTAAAAACACTTAACACACAGATCACGACATCGAATGGTATAAAAGGGAATTAAAAACATACAATTTAAGGGCTTAGGAAGCAAGTTTTCAATCATATAACAAATTTGGAAAGGAATTGTAAAATTATGCAAATTGTATGAATAAGTGTGCAAAGACTTGATAAAACCACTCAATTGAGCACAAGATAAACCATAAAATAGTGGTTTATCACCCGGCTAATGTGTCTGTTCTAAAGTGTGCACACACCTAGAATACACACATTATCTTTTATCATACCACACTCATATGATCTTTTCCTGAATTGTTGTTTACTTATGTATACAGCAACCCGGAATCCCCACATCCACCAACTAAAGGTGGAGGAACTTGAGAGACATTCTTCCCGGATTGTGTTCGTGCACGGAGGACCGTGCAAGGCTCAAGTGTGTGGGAGGATTCGTCATTTTGGGGGCGTAAACTCTCTTTTCTGAATACCTTGCACTTTATTTTTTTTACTTTTATTATGTTTCTTGTAGATATTTGTTAGTATTTTTTTGACTATTTCATCCTTATTATAGTTAATATATATATATTGTATTTGCATGGTATATATTTATAGATAGAAGTTGTGATTGGATGATGTGAATAGTACACCTAGTTCAATTTTGTTCTAATTGTTCATGTTAGTTTTTGGTTGTTGAAAATTAGGAATAGAACTAGGAAAATTTTTTGAAAACTTGCATCCATCGCAACATACATACATATAGGAAATAAGTTTTGGGGAAAAACAACAAAGATTTCCAAGAATTTTCCTTCGAGGGCATTCTATTGAATTGATTTGAAAACTGTTTTCAAACTTGCTTGAATGATTTTTATGGAACATAGAAGAGTAAAGAACAAATACGTTGTGAGATTTTGAGCTATATTGAGGGGTTACACATTTTAACCACTAATTTTGTTCATTGTATGCTATGCTCCTTCTATGATTGTAATCTTAGTTTTGCTTGATTCTTTATTTCCAATGTTTGATGTTTTGAATTGCATTTAGCATGATTGAGGCCATTTTTGCATAACTCACTCACCCATATGGCCTACCCTTTGCATCTACCATTGTTAACCCCTTTGAGCTTTATTGACCCCATTGATTGTAATATCACTACATTACAACCTTAAGCAAAAAACCATGAATTTACCTTGGATTGTATCCTTGATTAGCTTAGGTTGAGGAATGTGTGTCGTTCAATTGTGGGGGAAATCTTGGGAAACATCGGTAGTGAATGAAAATGTTATTTTGGGGTATTTCATTGAAAATTTGGAAAAAAATGGGTGCACATTCATGTGTCAATTTGCTTTAACCATACGCATTTGTCATAGGAAAAGAAAAAGAAATATAAAAGAAATATAAAAAAAATAAATAAGGAATGCATATGTGGTGTAACTAACTTGAAGATAAGATAAGATAAGATATCTAACTTATCTCATCCAGAAAAGGTCACTCCACACTACTATAAATACACTGGAGCACCTAGGTATAACTCATACTCTGATTCTACATAAAAACCTGCTAATACCCTTGTTAACTTAAGCATCAGAGTCCCTTACAGGTACCCCCACCCTCCGGTGATGAAGGATCAGCAGTGCAGCTAGTCCCACAAGTCGGACACGACAGCTCCGGCTGCCACCCACCAGCCGGACCCGTCATCTCCGACCAGCACAGAAGATCTCGTTCGAGATCGACCTACAGTTTCAAGGAACCCCCGGAACATTGGCACCGTTGCCGGGGACTCGGAAGTCATGCCGTCACCATGGCGGACGATCATGACAACGATCACAACTCAGATCTGGAAGATAGAACGCCGCACAAGAACACGGACACCACAGTAAAAGATACTCCTCAACCTAACAAAAATGGCAATTCACCAACTATGGAAGCCATGGAGGCACTCCAAGATCGCTTGAAGCAACTCGAAAAAGGGGCGGAGCATCAAGCTGAGAAAAACCTACAAAGGGAAATAAGACGACGCCGGGAATTGGAGGACAAACTCCTAAAAATCGAAACCGGTCTCAAGGCCAAAGATAATCAATCCTCTCATAAGGATAGCTCCCGCAAGGATCAAGATCCATTCACCAAGGAAATCATGAAGACCAAAATCCCGAAGGACTTTAAGCTGCCAGATATGACTTTGTACGATGGCACTACAGATCCCAACCATCACCTCAGCAATTTCAGAAGTAGAATGTACTTCACCGATGCCTCAGATGCAGTTCACTGCAAAGCCTTTCCAACAACTCTAACAAAGACAGCGATTAGATGGTTCGACAATCTACCTCCTAGGTCTATCTCGAGCTTTGACGACTTAGCCAAAAAGTTCCTGGCCAGATTCTCCATCCAAAAAGATAAGGCTAAATACGCCCCCAATCTATTAGGAATCAAGCAAGGAGATCGGGAAAGTCTTCGCAACTACATGGAAAGATTCAACAAAATATGCCTAGACATACAAAGCCTACGAACAGAGGCCGCCATCATGGGCCTCATCAATGGGCTACGAGAGGGACCTTTTAGCCAATCTATATCAAAAAAATACCCCACAAATCTGAACGAAGTGCAAGAACAAGCGGAGAAATACATCAACATGGAGTAAAATTCTCGACTAGGAGAGACCTCAAAATCTGGATTCCCCTATCCCCCCCGGGACAAGGATAAAGAATCCAAAAGGAAGGAAGATCGACATGGGGAAAAAATAAAAAATACCACAATTACACCCCGCTTCGGGTGTCCCTTGTGGACGTCTACAAAGAAGTCTGTCACACAGAAAAAATACCTCCGGCTCGACCACTCAAAGGAAAAAAAGGAGGAGGAAATCAGACCGAATATTGTGAATACCATCGAATCCGTGGGCATTCCATCAACGAATGTTTTGACTTAAAAAATGTCATAGAAAAATTAGTAAGAGAAGGAAAATTAGATCGGTATCTGGCCACCCGGGACGACGAGCAACGAAAAAGAAGAAAGGACGAGGATGTCGGACGAACCCAGCGATCACCTCGTACGCCAGAAAGGCATGTCCATATGATACACAGAGGGTTTGCAGGAGGAGGAATCTCCAAATCATCTCGCAAAAGATATCTCAAAGAAGTATATCATGTCGAGGGGAAGGAGGAAGCACTCGACATCCCTGCCATTACCTTCACTAAAGAAGACGCATCTGGTGTCATTTCAGGACACGACGATCCCATGGTCATCACCATTATACTGGCAAATGAAAATCTCTACTACACACTGATAGACCAAGGGAGCTCCGCCGACATCTTGTTCAAAACTGCCTTTGACAAGCTCATCCTAGAAGAAAAAGAACTTAGAGCATATCCGAACAGTCTGTTCGTGTAACGACCCAATTTTCAGTACGCCTAGGACATACCAGAAACTGAGTGCTACCAATTTGTCATCCTAATTATTATCTATTATTTATTATATGAGCCTGATTCGTTGTTAAAAGCATAGTTAGTTAGCGAGGTACTTTTTTTTTTTTGAAAACGTTTGAATTAATAAACAGAATCATTTATAATCAATCCACAAATAATAATAGATAAAACAATTATAAACAACCACACATAAATATATCACAAGTATATCCAGCCTTTATTAGAATATAGACTGTTAGTTAGAACACCCCTAGATATAGCTAGATAATAACTATATACATATACATACATACAACATCCCAGGTCCTGACCTGTTCAAGAGGTCTCTAAGCTGGCACCTAGGCTAGCCTAGACTCTATACTCACCTAGTCCCTCTAAACTACTAAACTGAGGGAAAGTACGTTCTAAGTCTTCACAACTCAAGTCAGGTGGAACGTCATCAAAAGATAGAACATCATCTGCTACTTCCCTGCACGATCAGACTTTTCCACAGGACGTCTCTCTGGTACCTCATGAAGTAGCCACACAACAGGAGTCTCGTACACAGGACTTAAGTTGAAGTTCAAGAAAAAATGGGGTGTAGACATTGGTTGGTCTCACAGTATATACATATAAACAGAGAACGATATTCACCCTAGACTCAGAAGACTACCTAGAGAGGAATCTTCTTTGCAGAACAGTCATCAGTAAACTACGGAAGGGTACTCATGCTTCCATCTGAAGGGGGAAGGGAGAGAGAAGGGGTAAGAACTGGGGATTTCTTAGTTAAGTTCATTAATTTGTGTGGCTTAGCAGATATATAGCAGAATACTGAGAAATAGTGAACAGAAGATACAGATAAATAGAGAAAATAGAGAAAACAGAAAGCAAAACACAAACAAAAGAATACAAGAAAACAAAACACAGACACAGTGAATAGAACACAAACAAAGAAATCATACATTTATTCAACAATCATAACAGAGGAAATGCACAACCAAGTATGATGCATGTCTGTCCTATGCAGGCCATGAGCCCACGTGTCGGTTTACACCCTGCAGCCCGACATTATCCAGGAACTAGTCCTAGATATGGCTTATTCTCTGTAGGTGAACTTCGGCCTACAAAAATAGCACTCCCGTAAGTGAACTTCGGCTTACAGGAATAGTCTAAACACAATACAATAACTTTCTATAGGTGAACTTCGGCCTACAGAAATAACACCACTGTAAGTGAACTTCGGCTTACAGAAAAAGTCTAATTTCAGCACAACAACTTTCTGTAGGTGAACTTCGGCCTACAGAAATGACACCTCTGTAAGTGAACTTTGGCTTACAGGAATCACAACTCTTTGTAGGTGAACTTCGGCCTATAGGAGCAACACCATAAGATACACAATTGATATTCACTGTAGGTGAACTTCGGCCTACAGGAATAACAACTCACTGTAGGTGAACTTGGGCCTACAGGACCTCTAGGGCCAACAGAAAAGCAGCAGATGAATATACAAATATCTCTGAAGTTGCCTTAATGCAACAAATGATCTTTCAACAGGCCCTCTGCTTGTTCTCTATTCTCTTTATCATATTACTCTTTTCACTTTGTCTTTTTACTCTGCTCTGATTACTCTGTTCTCTGTATCTCTTTACTTTTTTCTGATTACTCTTTCCTCTGTATCTATATTACTCTTTTTCTCTTTATCTCTTTACTTTACTCTGGTTTCCCTGTTCTCTGTGTTTCTCTACTCTGCTCTGATTTCTCTGTTTAACGTATGTATTTAAAGCTTATGTAAATTTCGGTACGAATAGTTAGTCTGTCCCAAGTATAGGTTCATTAAGTCTATACTGAAATAGTTTAACTTTTCATATAATACCTAACCCTATTCGCAACTCAAGGACTAACTATGTTGCCCTAGTTCGTTCACTAATTTCTGTCTATTTTTCTGTCATTAAAACCTTACAGACTTTTTCTTTGATTTTTATCTTTTCTTTAACTTCTTATCTTTCATTTATCTTTGCCTCACTAACTTGTTATTACCACTCCCTAAGTGTTTTATGAAGGTAATTATGAGATTCTGCACTTAAAGTTGTCTTTCTAAAGCTTTTACAGAAAACTGCCTTTTCTGCATTATTTTATTATTTTTATTAAAATATTATTTTTAATTAAATATTATTATTTAATATTTTATTACTAAATTTTCGAAAATTACCTTGCCTTACCTTTTAACCTTTAAAATTAACTTTTTACCACCCGTAACTTTTAATATTTCTATTTTAACCACCATAACTTTCAGAAATTACAAAATAACCCCCCAAACACCAAATTAATTACTTCCTTGCCCTTTTATGAATCAAAAAGGTGTTTTTCATTGTTCTTCACCACACCCAAAGTGTTTTTCATGTTCTTCATAAATTCTTCAGATTCTTTCTCTGTTTTTACCCGTTTTTCAGTCTTTTCAGCAACCGATTTTTACTATAATTCATAATAAATTAGCAGCCACTAAAACCCCATATTTTCTACATAATTTTAACACAAATTGAACCCCAATTTAGGGCCTAGGGTTTTGTTTACCAGCTGCTCCAAGAACATGAACTTAAAGCTTGAATTTCATCAAATTTCATCAAAATTTCACCAAATTTTCACCAAGAATCAATCATATATGCAACCAATTTTTATGACACCCTACCTTTGAATTTCATCAAATTTCATCAAAATTTCACCAAATTTTCACCAAGAATCAATCATATATGCAACCAATTTTTAGCACAGAACTATCAACTGACCAAATCTCCCTCAGCACATTAGGAAGAGATATCTCACCTTAGACTTGCTGGAAATTAACGTTTCTTGGCCCTCAAGTCAAGTTAAGCATGATTCCTAAGGAAGAACATCAAGAAAACACAAGTTTTGCATGGTTTTCCTTGAAAACCGAAATGAAGAGGGAGGGAGACAGCCATCTAACCTTATTTCCAGCCTTGATAAGTCACATGGCTATGTAGAGGAAGAAGAGAGGATCATTTTGGTGAAATCAGAGTTTTGATTTGAGTTTTAGTTCAGAAGAAATCAAGCTTTGAAGATTAAGTGTTCATGAAAGTTTCTCTCTTTTCTCTCTTGTTATTTTCGGCCAAAATGATGAAAAAATGAGACAGCCTTGGAGGTCTTGGGGGTGTAGAGTGAGTTGTGATAGGTTGGCTTGGAGGTGGGTTAAAATAATATTAAAATATCTCAGGTGTATAACAACTAAAACTAGATGTATCGGAAAACTTGTAAAAACATCTCTAAAAATTATTTTCTGAGCTACTAGCATAAATGACACTAGTAACATATTTATTATGAGAATAAAACATGTATGATGAGGCCTTAGCATTGCTAAAGTCATCAGAGAGTGCTGGTGCTAAGCTGCACCAGTAAACCGTAAACCCGGTTAAACCGATTTTCCTGTTTTTAACTAAAACAGACCAGGTAACCTTATAATATCATTCAAGCATTTTCTAATACTAATATAATGATAATATTATACTATTATCTCTCTCCTCTCATGAATCAAGTCTGGTTCATCAAACAGAGACTATTTACAAAAATCAGAATCAAAACTGCCAACCGATACAGTTCAAAAACTAGGTTCTTCGTGACCGCGTTATCGAGCTTGCCTCAGAAAAGGTTCTATCTTAAGGATGACATAATGACAATGAGTATCGAGATACTTGTTGATATAGAAGAGGTGCTCTCTTTACTGATCTTCCGGAGAAATCCGTGCCTTTAGAATAGATCTCGCGTACTCGAAAATCAGGGTTGTTACATTCTACCCTCCTAAAAGAATATTTTGCCCTCAAAATTTCTGCCACGTGAAGAATCCATCTTCAAGTGATCTACTTTCTTCAAGCCATCCTGACGAAGAGGTAGGTCCGTTCCTTACAGCATCCAAATCTAACATAGTCATTGCCATGTATATCATAACAGCTATTAGGATAGCTGGTCTTACATCGATTCGTCGTTCGGATCTCGATTAAACCATGCCTATTCACAGTCATTGAGGTCTTATTCGCACCAAACAATCAACATTAAGGTGATAAGTCTTAATATCTCAAGTTAGGCACGAACATTCCCAAAATGAGCACTCATAGACATTCATGCCAAATGTATCTTGAAGATACCCTAACAACATGAGACACACAAGCAGAGTATGCAACGAAGCATAGTTAGTCCACTCCCGAGGCTCTACTGGGAACGAACTGCTCTGATACCAAATTGTAACGACCCAATTTTCAGTATGCCTAGGACATACCAGAAACTGAGTGCTACCAATTCGTCATCCTAATTATTATCTATTATTTATTATATGAACCTGATTCGTTGTTAAAAGAATAGTTAGTTAGCGAGGTACTTTTTTTTTTAAAAACGTTTGAATTAATAAACAGAATCATTTATAATCAATTCATAAATAATAACAGATAAAACAATTATAAACAACCACACATAAATATATCACAAGTAGCTAGGAACATTTGGTGATCCAGCCTTTATTAGAATATAGACTGTTAGTTAGAACACCCCTAGATATAGCTAGATAATAACTATATACATATACATACATACAACATCCCAGGTCCTGACCTGTTCAAGAGGTCCCTAAGCTGGCACCTAGGCTAGCCTAGACTCTATACTCACCTAGTCCCTCTAAACTACTAAACTGAGGGAAAGTACGTTCTAAGTCTTCACAACTCAAGTCAGGTGGAACGTCATCAAAAGATAGAATATCATCTGCTACTTCCCTGCACGATCAGACTTTTTCACAGGACGTCTCTCTGGTACCTCATGAAGTAGCCACACAACAGGAGTCTCGTACACAGGATTTAAGTTGAAGTTCAAGAACAAACGGGGTGTAGACATTGGCTGGTCTCGCAGTATATACATATAAACAGAGAACGATATTCACCCTAGACTCAGAAGACTACCTAGAGAGGAATCCTCTTTGCAGAACAGTCATCAGCAAACTACGGAAGGGTACTCATGCTTCCATCTGAAGGGAGAAGGGAGAGAGAAGGGGTAAGAACTGGGGAGTTCTTAGTAGGGCCGGGGTTATTAGTTAAGTTCATTAATTTGTGTCGCTTAGCAGATATATAGCAGAATACTGAGAAATAGTGAACAGAAGATACAGATAAATAGAGAAAATAGAGAAAACAGAAAGCAAAACACAAACAAAAGAATACAAGAAAACAAAACACAGACACAGTGAATAGAATACAAACAAAGAAAGCATACATTCATTCAACAATCATAACAGAGGAAATGCACAACCAAGTATGATGCATGTCTGTCCTATGCAGGCCATGAGCTCACGTGTCAGTTTTCACCCTGCAGCCCGACATTATCCAGGAACTAGTCCTAGATATGGCTTATTCTCTGTAGGTGAACTTTGGCCTACAGAAATATTACTCCCGTAAGTGAACTTTGGCTTACAGGAATAGTCTAAACACAACACGGCAACTTTCTGTAGGTGAACTGCGGCCTACAGAAATAACACCTCTGTAAGTGAACTTCGGCTTACAGAAAAAGTCTAATTACAGCACAACAACTTTCTGTAGGTGAACTTCGGCCTACAGAAATGACACCTCTGTAAGTGAACTTCGGCTTATAGGAATCACAACTCTCTGTAGGTGAACTTCGACCTACAGGAGCAACACCCTGAGATACACAATTGATATTTACTGTAGGTGAACTTCGGCCTATAGGAATAACAACTCACTGTAGGTGAACTTGGGCCTACAGGACCTCTAGGGCCAACAGAAAAGCAGCAGATGAATATACAAATATCACTGGAGTTGTCTTAACGCAACAAATGACCTTTTAACAGGCCCTCTGCTTGTTCTCTATTCTCTTTATCATATTACTCTTTTCACTTTGTCTTTTTACTCTGCTCTGATTACTCTGTTCTCTGTATCTCTTTACTTTTTTCTGATTACTCTTTCCTCTGTATCTATATTACTCTTTTTCTCTTTATCTCTTTACTTTACTCTGGTTGCCCTGTTCTATGTGTTTCTCTACTTTGCTCTGATTTCTCTGTTTAACGTATGTATTTAAAGCTTATGTAAATTTCGGTACGAATAGTTTGTCTGTCCCAAGTATAGGTTCATTAAGTCTATACTGAAACAGTTTAACTTTTCATATAATACCTAACCCTAGTCGCAACTCAATGACTAACTATGTTGCCCTAGTTCGTTCACTAATTTCTGTCTGTTTTTCTGTCATTAAAACCTTACAGACTTTTTCTTTGATTTTTATCTTTTCTTTAACTTCTTATCTTTCATTTATCTTTGCCTCACTAACATGTTATTACCACTCCCTAAGTGTTTTATAAAGGTAATTATGAGATTCTGCGCTTAAAGTTGTCTTTCTAAAGCTTTTACAGAAAACTGCCTTTTCTGCATTATTTTATTATTTTTATTAAAATATTATTTTTAATTAAATATTATTATTTATTTCATGTTCTTCATAAATTCTTCAGATTCTTTCTCTGTTTTTACCCATTTTTCAGTCTTTTCAGCAACCGATTTTTACTATAATTCATAATAAATTAGCAGCCACTAAAACCCCATATTTTCTACATAATTTTAACACAAATTGAACCCCAATTTAGGGCCTAGGGTTTCGTTTACCAGCTGCTCCAAGAACATGAACTTAAAGCTTGAATTTCATCAAATTTCATCAAAATTTCACCAAATTTTCACCAAGAATCAATCATATATGCAACCAATTTTTAGCACAGCCAAATCATACAAAATTCACACAACTCAAACACAAATAATCAAGATTAATTTCGTGACACCCTACCTTGATTTGCTGCTCCAAATCCAGTTACTCTTTGAAGTGTTCTTAAAGCACTTTTTTCTCCTAAAACACATCAAGAACAACTTTAAATCCACAAACTCTCCACTGACCAAATCTCCCTCAGCACGTTAGGAAGAGATATCTCACCTTAGACTTGCTAGAAATTAACGTTTCTTGGCCCTCAAGTCAACTTAAGCATGATTCCTAAGGAAGAACATCAAGAAAACACATGTTTTGCATGGTTTTCCTTGAAAACCGAATTGAAGAGGGAGGGAGACAGCCATCTAACCTTATTTCCAGCCTTGATAAGTCACATGGTTATGTAGAGGAAGAAGAGAGGATCATTTTGGTGAAATCAGAGTTTTGATTTGAGTTTTAGTTCAGAATAAATCAAGCTTTGAAGATTAAGTGTTCATGAAAGTTTCTCTCTTTTCTCTCTTGTTATTTTCGGCCAAAATGATGAAATGAGACAGCCTTGGAGGTCTTGGGGGATTAGGGTGAGTTGTGATTGGTTGGGTTGGAGGTGGGTTAAAATAATATTAAAATTTCTCAGGTGTATAACAACTAAAACTAGATGTATCGAAACACTTGTAAAAACATCTCTAAAAATTATTTTCTGAGCTACTAGCATAAATGACACCAGTAACATATTTATTATGTGAATAAAACATGTATGATGAGGCCTTAGCATTGCTAAAGTCATCAGAGAGTGCTGGTGCTAAGCTGCACCAGTAAACCGTAAACCCGGTTAAACCGATTTTCCTGTTTTTAACTAAAACAGACCAGGTAACCTTATAATATCATTCAAGAATTTTCTAATACTAATATAATGATAATATTATACTATTATCTCTCTCCTCTCATGAATCAAGTCCGGTTCGTCAAACAGAGACTATTTACGAAAATCAGAATCAAAACTGCCAACCGATACAGTTCAAAAACTAGGTTCTTCGTGACCGCGTTATCGAGCTTGCCTCAGAAAATGTTCTAGCTTAAGGATGACATAATGACAATGAGTATCGAGATACTTGTTGATATAGAAGAGGTGCTCTCTTTACTGAACTTCCGGAGAAATCCGTGCCTTTAGAAAAGATCTCGCGTACTCGAAAATCAGGGTTGTTACAGTTCGGACTGGGAGACACCCCAGTACAACCACTCAGATACATCTCATTACATACAACCTTCGGGAAGGGAAACCAATCAAGAACACTCAAAATAGACTACATCGTGGTTGACGTAAGCTCTGCCTATAACGCCCTAATAGGTCTGACAACATTGAATCAGCTCGGCGCAATAGTCTCGACTCCACATCTGTGCATGAAATTCCCAACTACAGAAGGGATAGCTACAATAAAAGCAGACCAAAAGATGCTGCACCGCTGTTACAACGAAAGTCTAAATCTTAGAGACAGTGGAGAAGAATTCCACACAATCGAACTCGGTGAAGTTCAGAGGCGGGAATAGCTTCGCCCACAACCCGAAGGTGAAATAGAAAAAATCC
This sequence comes from Arachis ipaensis, assembly GCF_000816755.2. Taxonomy (NCBI): domain Eukaryota; kingdom Viridiplantae; phylum Streptophyta; class Magnoliopsida; order Fabales; family Fabaceae; genus Arachis; species Arachis ipaensis. The sequence goes on from NC_029791.2 coordinate 71,784,874, forward strand.
AGATCGGAGATATCCCGGACCAAACAACCAATATTGGTACGAACTTAAAGAGAGACATAAAAGAATCAATCGTACAGTTCTTATGAGATAATGTCGACCTCTTTGCATGGAAATCAGCAGACATGCCAAGTATAGACCCCAAATTAATGTGCCACAAGTTGGCGGTCTACTCGGGATCTCGGCCAGTACAACAAAGGCGAAGAAAGCTCGGCCAGAACGATCCCGGGCTGTGGAAGAGTAGGTATAAGCTCTACTAGAGGCAGAATTTATAAGAAAAGTTAAGTATCCATTATGGCTAGCTAACGTCGTCTTGGTGAAAAAATCAAATGGGAAATGGCGAATGTGCACCGATTACACCGATCTCAACAATGCCTGCCCAAAAGATCCTTATCGACTCCCAAGTATCGACGCTCTGGTAGATGCCTCCTCTGGATATAAATACCTCTCGTTTATGAACGCATACTCGGGATACAACCAAATCCCAATGTATCCACCCGACCAAGAAAAAATTTCATTCTTAACTCCAAAAGGAAACTACTGCTACATTGTCATGCCTTTTGGTCTTAAAAACGCGAGAGCTACTTATCAGAGATTAATGAACAAAATATTTACCGATCAAATCGAAAAAATCATGGAAGTCTATGTGGACGACATGTTAATAAAGACTAAAGTGAGGAGATGCTATTGTCCGACCTGACTCAGGTGTTCGACACTATAAGAAAGCATGGCATGCAACTCAATCCTGTAAAATACACCTTTGTAGTAGAAGCTGGCAAATTCTTGGGTTTTATGCTCACACAAAGAGGAATAGAGGCAAATCCGGATAAATACCGGGCCATACTCGACATGAAGAGCCCGACTTCTGTCAAAGAAGTACAACAACTCAACGGGAGGCTGGCAGTCTTGTCCAGATTTCTAGCCGGATCGGCAATAAGGTCTCTCCCCTTCTACGCTACTCCAAGGAAAGGAAAAAAGTTCAAATGGGCAAAAGAGTGCGAGCAAGCCTTCCAAGATTTCAAAATATTCCTGGGACAACCACCTATCCTAACTCGGCCACAGGAAGCAGAACCACTCACATTACACCTCGCAGTAGGAAGTCGAGCAGTAGCGTCAGCACTAGTTTGAGAAGACGACAGTGGGCAACAACCCGTATACTTCATCAGTAAAGCATTACAAGGATCCAAGCTAAACTACCAAAAAATAGAAAAATTTGGATATGCCCTCATACTAACATCTCGACGACTTAGTCAATACTTCCAAGCCCACATCATTAGGATTCGGACTAACCAGCCTATAAAAGGGATTTTGTAGAAAACAGACCTAGCGGGAAGGATTTTGCAATGTGCAGTTGAGTTGTCTGAATTTGATCTTCAATACGAAGCTTGGACAACCATTAAGTCACAATACCTGGCCGACTTCATCGCAGAATTTACGGATACCCCAGAACCCCCCACAGAATGGAGTCTCTACGTGGATGGTTCCTCAAATAAAACTGGAAGCGGAGCAGACGTGATAATCGAAAGCGATCAAGGAACCCAAATCGAACTCTCCCTCAAATTCGGGTTCCCTGCCACAAATAACCAAGTAGAATATGAGGCACTACTAGCTGGTTTGAAGCTGGCTAGAGAGGTTGGAGCTCAAAAGATTATCATCTTCAGTGATTCACAAGTAGTCACTTCACAAATAGCAGGGAGCTACCAAGCCAGAGATCCCACCATGAAGAAATATTTGGACAAAACCAGGAAACAACTCGGACAGATAGGAGAATATGAAGTCCGTCACATACCCCGAGAACAGAATGCCCGAGCTGACGCAATCTCAAAACTAGCCAGCACCAAACTAGGGGGCAATAATAGAAGCCTCATCCAAGAAATGCTGCATTTTCTGTCAATCTCAAAAGAAGAAAAACTCCTAACCATAACAGGTCAGGATCAAGGATGGATGACTGAAGAATTGAAGGTTGATAGTTTAGAGGTTATAGTAAACTCTCGTTGTAAGTATAGTTACTAAACCAAGCAATCAACCTTTCTTACAAAAGTTTTGGTTGTCACAAGTAACAAACCCCTTTGAAATTGATAACCGAGTATTCAAACCTCGGGTCGTCTTCTCAAGGAATTACAGGGAGGTATGTTCTTATTATTGGTTATGAATTTGTAAATTGGGGTTTTGGAAGTAAGGTGGGAATATGTTATATGACAAGTAAAATAAAATAATAATAATAAAATCTCTTGGCAAGGTATAAGAATTGGAATTCCTATCCTAGTTATCCTTATCAATGATGATGAGAATTGAATCTTAATTCCATTCTGTTAACCTTTACTAAGATAAAGGAAGGTCAAGGGATTAATTGATTTGATCTTCGAATCCTATTTATTTCCTAAGAAAAGATTGGGAGTATTGAAGTTCAAATTAATTAACAAAGATAACAATTATCAATCATGTTTGAGTTTGATAACTCCTGAGTTACTGATTTCTTAACCAAGACCAAAAGGAAAAATATCTAAATTAATTTAAAAGCAATCTTAAATAGAATAAAACAATCATAAACTGAAATACTTCGAATTGTATTGAATCAAATTAAACATAGGAATCCACAAACCAAATTGGCAACATCTAATAATCATTTGAAGTAGCAGAATGAATAAAAGTAGAACAGAATATAAATTAAAGAACATTGAACCTGGGATTTGAGAGTCACTCTAAAACTAAGAGAAATCCTAAATCCTAATCCTAAGAGAGAGGAGAGAACCTCTCTCTCTAAAAACTACATCTACTCCTAAAATTGTGAATGTGAAAAGCTTGATTATGAATGGATGCAATCCCCCACTTTATAGCCTCTAATCTGTGTTTTCTGAGCCGCAAACTGGGTCGAAAATAGCCCAGAAATCGCTGGAGAAGAAATCTGCCATGCTGGTTTTTTGTCACTGTGACGCGGCCACATGGAGCACGCAATCGCGTCGTCTAGCGTCAGGAAAACTATAGCAAATTATATATCAAATTGAAGCTCCAGACGTTAGCTTTTCAACGCAACTGGAACCACATTGTTTGGATCTCTGTAGCTAAAGTTATAGCCGTTTGAGTGCGAAGAGGTCAGGCTGGACAGCTTAGCAATTTCTCCAACTTCTTGTATTCCTTCCATTTTCGCATGCTTCCTTTCTATCCTCCAAGCCATTCCTGCCCTGTAATCTCTGAAAACACTTAACACACATATCAAGGCATCTAATGGTAATAAGAGAGGATTAATCATAGGGAATTTAAGGCCAAAGAAGCATGTTTTCAATCAAAGCACATAATTTTGAAGGCAAATGTAAAACCATGCAAATAGCATGAATAAGTGGGTAAAGAGTTGATAAAATCCCCTCAATTGAGCACAAGATAAACCATGAAATAGAGGTTTATCAATGACTCCCATAATTAAATACCTCAAAACAGAAACATTCCCCACAGATGAAAAGGAGGCAAAGAGGTTAAAACGGGAGGCACAACACTACACTATCATAAATAATACTCTATACAAAAGAGGGATTTCAATACCATTGTTAAAATGTGTGCCGACTTCCAACACAAAGGAAGTTCTAGAAGAAATACATAGTGGCATTTGTGGCAATCATCTCGGAGCATAAGCACTTACTAAAAAAGTACTACGGGCAGGATTTTACTGGCCAACCCTACAAAAAGAGGCTACAGAGTTCGTAAAGACATGTCCACCCTGTAAAAAACATGCCAACTTTCACATCGCTCCCCAGAGGAGCTCATCAGCGTGACCTCACCTTGGCCATTCGCAAAATGGGGACTCGACCTTCTCGGACCTTTCCCTCAGGGATTGGGGCAAGTTAAATTCCTCATAGTAGGGGTAGACTATTTCACAAAATGGATCGAGGCAGAACCCCTAGCTAACGCCACTGCTCAAAGAAGTCGAAAATTCCTATATAGGAACATTGCCACAAGGTTCGGGGTTCCATACTCCATCACCACAATGGCACCCAATTCACAAATACAGGCTTCAGAAAGCTAGTGGCCGACTTGAACATAAAACACCAGTTCACTTCCGTAGAACATCCCCAAGCCAATGGACAAGCCGAGGCCGCCAAAAAGGTCATATTGGCTGGACTAAAACGGAGATTATAGGACGCAAAGGGAGCCTGGGATGAAGAGCTCCCACAAGTCCTATGGGCATATTGAACAACACTACATTCCACCACAAAGGAATCACCCTTCCGATTAGCATACGAAACGGAGGCAATGATGCCAGTAGAGATCGAAGAAGGATCGCCTAGAGTGATCCACTATAATGAAGAAGCCAACTCCCAGCTTCAAAGGGAAGAACTCGATCTACTCCCAAAAATTCAAGAAAGAGCTCGGATCAGGGAAGAAGCACTAAAGCATCGAATGGCTTCCAGATATAATCAAAAGGTGGTGCCACGAGGTTTCGCCAAAAATGACCTCATTCTAATCCGAAATGATATCGGAACAACTCGACCTGGAGAAGAAAAGCTGGCAGCAAACTGGAAAGGACCCTACCGAGTCATAGAAGTACTTGGGAAGGGCTACTACAAACTGTCCGAACTCGATGGACGAGAGCTTCCTAGGTAATGGCACGCCTGCAACCTAAGAAGGTACTATAGCTAGGGATGGTAAAGGATCTTAGCATAAGATGCACTCTTTTTCCTGAAAAGGTTTTTTTAATGAGGCACCAAGCCAAGATCCACAAATTATCCGACTTAAAAGGATAAAAACTCCTCATGTACATATTTGCATTTTCTTTTAAATAAAATATATTAGATGTTCTACAAGTTTTCAAGACGCATTAATCTGAAACATTCATCGTCCAATTATAAAGCAACAGATCGGCAGAAAGTGAAAAACAAATTCACTGCACGATCACGATAAAGACCAACAGAGATGAAAACCAAATTCATCTAAAGGTCGACCAAACGAGGATTGAACCTAACATCTACAAATCGGCAAAGGAAAACAGAATAATGCAAGAAGTTATCGAAAATGATCCGAAAAAAAAAAACTAACGAGGTCTGGCCAACCCTATAAAAAAGGATTACTATAACTTAGAAGGGCACGACACGACGAAGTCGGCCCAAAACATAAAAGTTATAAAAAGTAATCCCTGAAAGAGACCTGAGTAAGGTCCAAGAAAGAGGATTACGAAAATAACTTAGAAGGGCCGGACATGACGAAGTCGGCCCAAAACATAAAAGTTATAAAAAGTAATCCCTGAAAGAGACCTAAGTAAGGTCCAAGAAAGAGGATTACAAAAATAACTTAGAAGGGCCCGACATGACGAAGTCGGCCCAAAACATAAAGTTATAAGTAATCCCTGAAAGAGACCTGAGTAAGGTCCAAGAAAGAGGATTACGAAAATAACTTAGAAGGGCCCGACATGATGAAGTCGGCCCAAAATATAAAAGTTATAAAAAGTAATTCCTGAAAGAGACCTGAGTAAGGTCCAAGAAAGAGGTTTACAAAAATAACTTAGAAGGGCCCGACATGACGAAGTCAGCCCAAAACATAAAGTTATAAGTATTCCCTGAAAGAGACCTGAACAAGGTCCAAGAAAGAGGATTACGAAAATAACTTAAAAGGGCCCGACATGACGAAGTCGGCCCAAAACATAAAAGTTATAAAAAGTAATCCCTGAAATAGACCTGAGTAAGGTCCAAGAAAGAGGATTACAAAAATAACTTAGAAGAGCCCGACATGACGAAGTCGGCCTAAAACATAAAGTTATAAGTATTCCCTGAAAGAGACCTGAACAAGGTCCAAGAAAGAGGATTACAAAAATAACTTAGACGAGCCCGACATGACGAAGTCGGCCCAAAACATAAAGTTATAAGTATTCTCTGAAAGAGACCTGAACAAGGTCCAAGAAAGAGGATTACGAAAATAACTTAGAAGGGCCCGACATGACGAAGTCGGCCCAAAACATAAAGTTATAAATATTCCCTGAAAGAGACCTGAACAAGGTCCAAGAAAGAGGATTACAAAAATAACTTAGACGGGCTCGACATGACGAAGTCGGCCCACAAAAAGAAGGACCTGACATGACGAAGTCGGCCCACAAAAAATGCTAAAAGTAATACCTGGCAGAGACCTCATAAAAGGTCCAAACAAAACAGGATTACTAGAAATAGCTTCAGAAGCCTCAAAGGAATCAAAGCCACAAGTACAAAAGCAATCCAAAGAGGTCAAGCAACAAGGCTCCAGCACTACCAAAACCTAAAAAAGGTACCAAGATAGATAAAGACCGACATGATATTAAAAGCATGAAGTTATAATAAAAACAAGTTTAAAGAGGCTACCCAAATCAGCCCCAAGAACTTGAAAGCTATTTTTTGTTTTCCAAAATAAAGTTGCCAAACAAGCAACTGAAAAAATTGTCAACGGGAGGCAACATTACAAAAAGAAAGTATTAAAAGCCCACAGGCCGGGCTATCTACCCAAAATATTTTACATAATCAGGGAAGATCCGAAGGCTTCATGGAAGCACAAGGTGAAGGAGGGCAGGTCTGAAGGGGCACTGCATCCACCGTCCTGTCATCCCGATTTAATATCTGACAGTCAGGCTCTGGTTCGGGATTACTAACCCCAGCGGGAGGAGCTGAAGTAGTGGGCACAACAGTGGCTTTGATAACCGGCACAGAAGGAGGTTCAACATCATCGTCATCAGGGACAATCTTGCCGTCTTTTACAACGTTGTCCAGGCTAAAGAGAGTAAGGTCAAGCTCGGGGGCAAGAACTCGAACCTGCTCCTTCAGGTTCTCATAAGCAGTGTTTACGCTACCCACAAGGTGACCCTGGAGCTCGGCATAATCAGCCCGGGCATGCTCTAATTCCTCCCTGAGACGCATCGCTTCCTTGTAGGACGTGACATAGCTCTCCTTGTGCCTCAATGCTGTGTCTTCAGCCAACCTCACAGAAGCCGCCAAGGCAATAGAGCTAGCCTTTTCACCCTCCAACTCTTTCTCTACCTTTGCCAACTTTGCCTCCAGCTCCTCCTTCAAGCCCTCAATCCGATCAAACTCTGACTTAGCCTCCTCCATAAAAGATTTTGTAGCATGAACTGGGATATCCTGAGCAGTTCAAAAAAGAGCCGCACCCATATGTGCCATCTTCACACTACTCCTAGTGATGAAATCCAGATGGTGAAGAATGGACACATCATTCATCGGAAGTCGACCATAGGGGGCGATCTGATTGTGAACAAACCCCACAGCATCAAAATCGGGGGCATCGAGGTCGAAAGGCTCAACAGACTTCTGTTTCTTTAGAGGAGGACCCGTAGTTTGAGAGGAGGCAACAGCAGAGGATTGGGGTGGATCAACCAAATGAGTCGGAGGGGTAGGGATTATCCTCCTCGGACTGGAAGCAGCTGAGATTGGTATCTTAGGAGGAACCTGAGAAGACCCCTCCCCAGCAGCCTTGGACGATGCAAGTTGAGCTGCGGTGGCCTTCTTGAATGCCTTCATTGAATCCGAAGTCTTTGCCATTTCTGAAATTTAACAAAAACCAATAGAGCCAAGTTATATACAAGAGAACAAAATAAATAAAGCAAAGAAGGCAAAGAAGGGAAATCGATCACTACCCAGCTCGGCTCAGAGAAGTGAGGGGTCCCCTAAGAATTTCATGGTATCAAGATAGGGAGGCTCCCCCCAATTCTCATCCAACACAGTCACAAAGGCCTGCTCGACCTCGTCCAACATCTCCCATGAATACCTCGACACAACAACGTTCTTTTTCCAATCTAAAGGAAAAGTGGGCTCATCATTCTCATCCATAAAAAAGGGCCGAGCTCCTTCAACAGCTCGGACCTTGAAGAAATAGTTCTTAAAATCACGAAATGACTTGCCACACATAGAAAAAACTTTCTTCCCTTGCGAAGCTCGGAAAGAAACCCAGCAGCCTTTTTCTTCTCTACCCCAGGTTTTTTCAAGACAAACAAATAAAAGAAAAGGGATTGCGAAGCAGGGACGTCAAGTTCATGACACAACAATTGAAAGATCTTTATAAAGCCCCAAGAATTGGGGTGAAGTTGGGATGGAGCTACATTGCAAGACCACAACAGATTGGTCTCAAAAGGAGTGAAAGGAATGGTGATATTCATCTGGCCAAAAAAGAAATCGTATGCATAGAAAAAAGGACGGTCTCCAGTAACTCGAGTAGAGAAACAAACTCTCTCTTCTGAAGTGGGGGGTACAAGCTCATAATTCTTTTCCTCACTACCACTACTACAAACCCTATGAAATTGCCTAAGCTACTGACAAAATTCGGAATCAACCAAAGAAACACACAAAAGAACCATCGAATCCACCCAATCAGCCATGCCCTCAGGGACTTGGGAAGATGTCTCAACAATGTTCTTGCGAGAAGACATGAGGTCAACTAGTCCTACAACAAGAAAAGAAGAAAATAAATTACTAACCCAAACATCTCGGACAAAGTCAAAAACAACCCATAGCAGAACACGACTCAAGCATGCAAACAGATAAAAAGGAAAACCCCAAGACAAGGTCCAGGGGCATCCTTTGGAGGCAGTCACAGAGTAAAGACTCAGGAAAAATCTACAAGGCTAACATCTTGACAAAAACCCTCGACGAAGAAAAAACCCCCCTTCCAGACAAACAGCAACACGAAGAAAAGGACAAATCAAATATAAGAAAGAACGTTATCTGCTACAAAGTCTACCAGTAAAGAAAGTTACAAAAGGCGCAGTCTTTTTTACCAAAAGATTATCAAACAGTTCATCGACCCAAAATTCCAAAATATGAAGGCGACAGTCGCAAACAACAAATTGAGCATAACAACGTAAAAAGGTTCAGACTTTCCAGCATGCATTTCAAACGAAAATCAGAGTTTTACCAAAAACCGAAGGCAAAAAGTAAAGAAGCAGAAAGTAGAAATCAGGCAAAAAGTGGAAAAATAAGGATAAAATCCTGAAGAAAGGTTGAGAGCAGAAGCGACAGGGAGAAGATCCACCCCTCGAACAGAAATCCTCACAAAAGAAGGAAATAGAAGGCAAAATCCAGAGTCACCCCTCTTCCACAAGAAGCAATAACCAAGCAATGTCGCAGGGAGAAACTATAAACTCCAGCGAAATCAGAAAGAGAGAAAGAATAGGGAGGTTACGGAGAAGAGAAACCGTTTTTCCTGAGTGTGAAATTCAAAAATGAAAAGGCTAAGAGAAACGGGGCAATTAAAAACCAATTAATGAAGGTATTAAAATCCTTGCACATTCCCAAGGCTAACAAGCGCTAATGCAAAAGGGTGCACTTTCAGAAGAGGAAAGGAAAACGTTCCGTATTCGAAAAAAAAAAGAGAACTCTACAGAGATGAAGTCGACAAAGTGCTCGAGTTCGGCTTCACCAGAGAAGGATCGAAGTCCTAAAACTAAGACTCGACCTCAAAAGAAAGACCGAGCTCAAGCAGGGGCACTGTTCATACCCTGGGTCGAGTTATCCGACCCGGGATGTTTAGCGACAAAGCGACCGACCTTTTCAGGGCAAACCATATCCGACCTCTTTCCAAAGAGCTCGGCCAAATCGACAGGAAAGCCCAAAGAGGGCCCAAATCAAGGAACGCGACCCAAATCCAAAGGCCGCCCAGGCCTACAGAGAGAAGGGCGGTTCCCTTGAAGATAAGCTAACCTCACTCCAAGATAAGATAAGATAACTGACTTATCTTATCCAAAAAAGGTCACTCCACAATACTATAAATACACTGGAGCACCCAGCTATAACTCATAATCTGATTCTACATAAAACCCTGCTAATACCCTTGCTAACTTAAGCGTCGGAGTCCCTTGCAGGTACCCTCACCCTCTGGTGACGAAGGATCAGCAGTGTAGCTAGTCCCACAAGTCGGACACGACAGCTCTGGCTGCCACCCACTAGCCGGACCCGTCATCTCCGACCAGCACAGAAGATCTCGTCCGAGATCGACCTACAGTTTCAGGTAACCCCCGGAACAGTATTAATTAAGAAAAGATAAAAATAAAAAAATAAAAATAAAAGATAAGATAAGAAAATATTTGAATTTTAAAAATGAGATAGAAGATAAGATAAGAAAAGATTTAAAATTAAAATTTCAAATTAGAAAAAGATAAGATATGTAATGAAAAAGATTTGAAATTGATTTTAAAAAGATAAGATTTTAAAATTTGATTTTGAAAAAGATATGATTTAAAAATTAGAAATTAGAAAAGATAAGATAAGAAACAAAAAAATAAGATTAGAAAATTGATTTTGAAAAAGATTTAATTTTTAAAAATTTGAAATTTGAAAAAGATAAGATGAGATTTTTGAATTTTGAAAAAGATATGATAAGTTTTGAAAAAGATAAGATATTTTGAAAAAGATAAAATTTTTAATTTGAAAAATTTTGATTTTTGAAAAATTGACAACTAATATATGATAAGATAAAAATTTTAAAATTGAAATCTGAATTTTAGATCTAGCACCCCTTTATTTTCGAAAATTTTGGAGGAAAACACCAAGGCACACCAAACTTAAAAATTTTAAGATCAAGAACAAAATTTAAAGACTCAAGAACACAAGAACATAAAAAGAACACTAAAATTAAAATTTTTAGAAAACCAAGACCAATTTTTCGAAAATTGCAAGAAAAATAAAAAGGAAACACCAAATTTAAAGACTTGACAAAAGATTAAACAAACAAAAATTATTTTTGAAAAATTTTTAGAAGGAAAGACTCAAAGAACACGAAATTTTACCAAAAATATAAGCACAATGCTCTAACCAATTGTGCTACAAAAATAAAAATATTTTTGAAAAAGGTTTTTAAATTTTCAAAAATTATAGAAGAAGAAAATAAAAATAAAAGACCTAAAGACTCAAACCAAGAACAAAAATTAAACAAAGAAAAGAAAAATATTTTTTTAAAAAAATTTAAGAATTTTTGAAAAATGAAGAAGAAGTAAACTAGAGATGCTAACAAAATTAAAAATTACCTGATCTAAGGAGTAAGACAATCCGACAGTTTGTCCAAACTCAACAATCCCCGGCAACGGCGACAAAAACTTGGTGCGCATGTACGCAAAACCCACACTATTTTGTACAATAGCAGCAGTACCAGCAAGTGTACTAGGTCGTCCAAGTAATATCTGAGCGAGTCAAGGTCCATCCCACAAGGATTGTGGCTTGAAGCAAGCTTATGGTTGTCTTGCAGGTCTTAGTCAGGCGGAATCAGAAGGTCTTTGGATTAGAGGAAACTATTCATAAGTTGTATGTGCAAAGCATGTGTTTTCAAGGATAGGAATAAGTGATAGGATTAGATTGAGAGTTGGAGTTGCTTTGTCTTTCTGAAGTAACTCTGGTAGTACTGTCTTCTTTGCTTGTGAATGATCTTCTTCTATGGCAGGCTGTAAGTGATCAAAGCCATGCCAATGGTCCTTGATCTCCTCTGCTACAAGTTGAATGCTATTGCCCGTAGTCATTCAATCTGACAGAAGGTGAAGCTCTTAGCAAATCATTCTCTTGGCGATCCTACTCAAAACGCCACAGACAAGGTCGAATCTTTCGGATCAGAGAACGCTGCTTCTATGGATTTTAGCCTATACCACGGAGACCCTAATCTCCCCAAAGATCGGCTGAACTGGTGTCTCGAGAAGTTCCCAACGAAATCTTGGATTAACTGTCTGAGAGATGTATAAACATAGCTGTTGATTCGTGCTTTCCGGCCAAGTATTGACACGAACCCAAGTAGTCATGGGTGTTTGTCAGGCACGTTCATCTTAATGTGACGAATAGAGCTAATTTGTCAAATTGTCTTATTCACCGCGATGAAGATCGGAATATACATCTTAGAGATAGATCAGACACGAATTGAAGAAGAAGAAAAAGTACTTTTATTAATTCATAGGACTCAGCAGGGCTCCTCCCCTTAACCTAGGAGGTTTAGAAACTCATAGTAAAAGTAAAAACAATGGAAAAAACGAAAATGGTGCTCTCCTGAATCGAAGAGTCCCTAAAAGATGACGGATATCTCTAAGTTACATGAATTAAATACCTTAAATACTAAACTAATGACTAGTAAGGGTAAAACAGTCTATTTAGCGCTAAAATCCACTTCTGAAGCCCACTTGGTGAGTGTTTGGGCTGAGCTTTAATGAGATCCACGTGCTATGAGACTCCTTGGGCGTGGAATGCTAGCTAGGGGTTCTCTCTGGGCCTTTGGACGCTAGGCTCTGCTCTTTTGGCGCTGGACGCCTGGAAGGGGGCAGGAAGCTGGCCTTGGATGCCAGTTTTGGGCCTTCTAATCCAAGGCAAAGTATGGACTATTATATATTGCTGGAAAGCTCTGGAAGTCAGCTTTCCATAGCTGTTTGGAGAGCTCCATTTGGACTTCTGTAGCTCCAGAAAAGGTCTTCCGAATACAGGTAAGTTAGATTTGGACAGCATCTGCAGTGCTTTCTCTATCTCTGAATCAGACTTTTGCTCCAGCTCCTCAATTTCAACCAAAAAATACCTGAAATTTCCCAAGAACACAACAACTCATAGTAGAATCCAAAAATTTGAATTTAACACTAAAACCTATAAAAACTTAGTAAAACTAAATAAAAACTACTAAAAACTATATGAAAGTGACACCAAAAAGCGTATAAAATATCTGCTCATCAGTACGCGAGCCCCCTATTTCTTCAAATTTCAATTTTTAATTTTTAATGCATTCCTCCAGCTTTCAAAACCCGTTTTACTCTTGTTTAAAGCCTAAATGATGAATTATAGGTAGTAGAATATGGTTAGGCCTACGAGGGAGATGACTTGTTAGTGAAGGAAGAAGTAAAGTGAATTGATGAAATGTGAGTATATGAGAGAAGGTATAAGGGTGGTAATAAGATATAATGGGTGTGATTGGAGAGTGTGCCAGGCACAATATCCCTGGTAGACAGTGACTGTGGCTATGGTTGGCTAATTGATAAAGTATAATGATATTGAATGTATAAATGTGAATGATTATGAATGAATATGATATTCAAGTCTGATTGAGATTGCTGATCATGAGTATGTTGAGTTTTTTCTCTGTTGTAAGGTGTGACGGGACTATATCCCATGAGTGTGACGGGCACTATATCTCTAGAGCGTGGCGAGTACTATATCCCAAGAGTGTGGGAACACTTTATCCCGGGTAATGCAACGGACACTATATCCCATGAGTGTGATGGGCACTATATCCCGAGAGCATGGTAGGCGCTATAACCCATGAGTGTGGAAGCACCTTATACTGGGAAGTGTGACGGATACTACATCCCATGAGTGTAACAGGCACTATATCCCGAGAGCTTGGCAGGCGCTATATCCAAAGAGTGTGGGAAAACTTTATCCTGGGTAACATGATAGGAGAGGCTAGGATCAATTCGCATGTGGGTTAGGAACTCGGTTATCCAAAGAAAAAGGATTTAATGTTGCAAGTATAGTCCCAACCAGACGAATTGGCCCCTCGGATCAAATTGGAAATTCACAAGATATGTCACAAGCAAAACCAAATTAAAACTGAGAGTATTAGACTCCCGAGTCGTCTCCCTAGGAGCACTTTAGAACAACGAGTGTGCAATTCTAGTTGTAGTGATCAACGGTTTATGAATGAAGAAATGAACATATAAAGCAATAAAAGAACGTGCAAAATTGTAATGATTGAACTAATTAAGAAATTAAAGAACCGACTATGTAATATAAACAAGTAAAGTATAAAAGAAATCAACATATAAATGTATAAAAGATTGAAAGCATCAAAAAGGAGTCTTGGCTTTGAGTGAGCTAAGGGTCCTTTCCTTGTTGGAACCACAACTATGATAATTATAATGGATTAGTCTCACTTGATCAACCCTCACATCGGAAAGTAAGTTAAATGAGCATAAGTGTCCTTAACCTATAAATCCTAACTTGCTTGCTAATTACCTTAGCAACAAATTAGTGTTAGTGGGAACAAGAACAATTAACAACCCAAGAATTGAAACTAAATGTTGGACATTCCAACTCTAGGAACCCACTTGCTCACTTTACCCAAGCAAAGAACCAACAATTTAGCCTAAAATCATGTTTGACATTTTGTCAAACACTTGGTGGGCAAAAAGCTTAAACATGAGAAAAATGAGTAAAGACTTAAAAGTAAAAGTAACAATTGATCTCAATCAACAAAGATAACACAAGAGAGCATATAATCAACATCCAACATCAAATTCATCAACAAAAAATTAAAATTCCAAGAGAAAAGCAAAATTGAACTATAACTTGAATTAGAAGAAAGAGTAATGACAATGTAACTATAAAGAGTAATAACAAGAAATTACTTACAACGAGAGCTTGCAAAATCCAAGATCAAAAATGAAAATGGCACTTGAATGTAAAACCCTAATATAAACCCTAATAGAGATGATGAAAAACTTAGAGAAAAACTAAACTAAAACTTCCTACTACTACCCCTAAACTATACTAAATGATATGGTATCTTATGGTTTCATTCTCCCTCCAATATGAGCTAGAAGACTTCAGAAATGGGTCTCCAAAGCCCTCAAATCGCGAGGCATGTGCTATTTTAATGAAGTCATGTGCGGACACCTGTGCGGACGCACAGACGCGTGTGTCCGCACACTTCGCGAGAAATCCAGGCCTGTGTGTACGCACATTATGGTTTCATTTCTCCTCTTTGCATACTCTTCTTCCATTTTCTCTAATCCATTCCTACCTTATGTACCTGAAAGCACTCACCAACAACATCAAGGCATCGAATGGAAGGCAAATGGAATAAAATAGATTCAGTTAAGTATAAAAGTGTATATTTTCATGATCAAGCACAAATTGGGAGGAGAGATCAAAAGCATGCTATTCAAGGGAATAAGTGTGAGTTTATGTGATGAAAATCCATTCAATTCGAACCAAAAATCATCATCAAATATGGATTCATCAATTCCCCCACACTTAAACACTAGCATGTCCTCATGCTAAACACACAAAGGAGATAGATGAAAGGGAAAACAATTTATGCTATACATTACTTAAATGCATGAAACTATCTTAAGGCTAATCACTAATATGTACTACGATGAGAGTGGGTAAAAGCAAACCATGAAATTCCAATCCATCACAAGAAAACTTTAGGGCCAATGCAAAGGATTCATGCATTACGATCAATGTCCAAAGAATTGAATTGAAGTTGTCAAAACTATCCAATCAAGCAACTTACAAGAAGACGCGATATGAGGTGTAAAAACATGGAATTGAGCGATCGAACACCTCACCGGATGTGTATCCACTCAATTCGCTCAGTGTTTAGAGTTTAACCACTCAATTCTCCTTTTATCATGCTTTTCAAGGATTTACAATTCATCTAACAATCAACTAGTATTTAATGCATGAATAACAAGTATCATGAGGTCTTTAGAGGGATGTAAGGAGGCTAGGGTTTAGGTAGGATGAAGTTTGGTCAAGTGGACTTAAAGAATTAATTCTTCGATTAGCTTGAATGTCTACCTAATCCTACATCACCTATATACACATAAAAATGCAACCTTCCCACCCATTTCCTTTTTATATCTCATCTTACTCATGCATTTTCTTTTCAAACATGGCATATGCATCTTTTATTTACGCTTTTTATTCATACATTGTCATGCACAAGGTTTTTTTTTTGAACTACAAATGCATATGTTTCAATTAATGAAATGCATGAGCATTACCTAATTGCCTAAAAGGTTTTTCACAACTTGTTCATTCCTTTATCACCAATGCCTCAAATTTCCCCCACACTTAGAATTTACACACTAATCCACCCAAGCTAATCAAAGAGTAATTCAAGGACATCAATGGTTTTCTGCTTAAGGGGAGTAATGTGCTATCATCAAAACAAAAGGGGATTCATAGGCTCAAAGGGGTTCACAAAGGTGAATGCAAGGGTTGGCCATATAGGTTAGTGAGTTTATCATCAAAGATGGCCTCAATCATGCTAAATGCATCCAAACACAAATACAAGACATAAAGAATCATGCAAATCAATGATCACAATAAAAAAAGAGTACAATCACACACAAGAACAACATTATGGTTGAAAAATGCAACCATCTATTAAAGCTCAAATCTCACAAGGCATGTTGTTCGAGCTCTTTTTTCCATGTTCCACAAATAAAATACTCCAAGTAAGTTGGTAAAACAATTTTTCTCAATTCAATCAATGGTATGCCCTTAGAAAAGGATTTCATGGGAATTCCTTGGTGTTTCACCACTTTATTCATCATATCATGCAAAATGCAAATATTAGCTACTAAGTATCCATAAACAATAAAGAAATATTCACAACAAACCAAACAAGATGCAATAGAAAGACTACTCAAAATGAAGAAAAAGTACTACAAGAAACATTGCAAAGTTTCTTTAAAAGAGAAACTTTTACCCCCTTTGAAGTCATCGATCCTCCCCCACACTTAAATTGTGCACGGTCCTCCGTGCATGCTGACGATCTGGGAGGATGAAGAAGGGGCCACCTTTAGCTGGTGGGCTCAGAGATGGGATGGTCAACTGCATCAAGCTCCTCCCCAGCTAGCTTGGATGAAGCTGTAAGAATCGGGCCGGGGTCTCTTCACTCAAAATTTTTGTGCTCCAAATGCTCTATGTGATGGATATCAGGCAAGATATCACAGAATAGATCTGGAAGAGGACGGAAAAAAGGGAAAGCAGTTGATGGAGTTAGTAGACTTGATGGTGGTGCTGTGGGTGTCTTCCTCTTAGAGGGGGTTGTTTTTGTTGATCTTTCCAAATCTTCCCTCGGAATGCACTTGTTGCCTCTAGGAAACTCAAGAATTATATCCATTGGTTTCCTCTCTAACCCCGCTGCATTTGCTAAACGCATCACCATCGATGGAAATGGAATGCTGACATTCTTCTTCTCAATAAATTTCCAAATTGATTTGCGCAATAAGGGCAAGATGGCTACATGATTCCCTTGCATAATAGCCCATAGTAGCAACGCAGTTCTAAATCTCACATGGGTAGTGTGGGTGCTCGGGATGATGTAGTCCACCACAACCTGATGCCATATACGAGCTTCGGCATTCAAATCAGAGTATGCAATACTAGTGGGAACAGAATTCTTCCCTTTGCTATAATCCCAAGATGCACCAGGACGGCCTATTTTCTCAAGAATGGGAGTCAGAGATATTCTTCCTTCGAAGACATCCTCCTTTATCTTGGAGTATCCGTCTTTCTCAAATGGAATGTGGGGGATGTTCAGGATAGCTTCTAGAGCTTGATTGGAGGTATCCAACATCTTACCCCGGAGGAAGACTGACTCTGTTTCCCAAGCTTGGTAGTTTGCATAGAATTCCTGCACCATAGTCTCATTGACTTCAATGGATTCTCGCTCGAGAAACTCCCAATGAAGCGAGGCGATCCTTTGGTGAATAATGACCTTGTATTGGCTTGGAACCTTCAACGGCCGCTCCCAATGGATTTTTTGTTCCTCAATATCCTTGTGTTGAGAGTCGGCCCTTCGATTAACCAAGGTATCTGGTTTATCATTGCAGCGATTCCACCAAATATCAGGAGAGCGAGCGGTAGTTTGCTCAACCGGCGAAGAAGCCGGTGCCTTAGTCTTCTTTCTCATCCTGAAAATACAGAGAAAAGGATTTCGAGATCATAGGGCAACATTAAAGTAAAAATCATTGAGGATGCATTAATAACTTTAAAAGAAGCTTATATAAATGGTGTGATTTACAAAAACACGGTGTATATATACTAATAATGCGCACGGTTGGAATACACACTCCGGCCGATCATCATGGCAATCACACCCTTAAGAAATTAACAACTCGAAGCCTTAAGCAAGCACCAAAAAGGAATTAGTGATAAACCACTATGTTATGGTATATCTTATGCTCAATTGAATGGTTTTTATCAACTCTTTACACACTTATTCATACTATTTGCATGGTTTTACATTTGCCTTCCTAATTATGTGCTTTGATTGAAAACATGCTTCTTTGGCCTTAAGTTCCCTATGTTTAATCCTCTCTTATTACCATTAGAAGCCTTGATATGTGTGTTAAGTGATTTCAGAGATTATATGTAACAACCCTGATTTTCGAGTACATGAGATCTTTTCTGAAAGTACGGATTTCTCCGGAAGATCAGTAAAGGGAACACCTCTGTTATATCATCAAGCATCTCAATCCTCATTATCATTATGTCATCCTTAAGCTAGAAGCTCCTCTAAGGCAAGCTCGATAATGCAATCGCGAAGAACCTAGTTTTTGAACCGTATCGGTTGGCAGTTTTGATTCTGATTTTCGTAAATAGTCTCTGTTTGACGAACCGGACTCGATTCATGAGAGGAGAGAGTGAAAAACCCCGATTTTGTGGTTTATCTTGTGCTTATTTTGGGGGATTTTATCACCTTTTCTCACATTTATTCAATGAAATAGCATGGTTTTGTAATTCTCCCTTGATTTGTGCTTAAATATGAAAACATGCTTTTTAGGGCCTAAAATTGATGATTTTAATCCACTTTAATTCCATTCGATGCCTTGATGTGTTTGTTGAGTAATTTCAGGTTTATAAGGCAAGAATTGGATGGAAGAAGTGAGGAGAAAAGCATGCAAAGTGGGAGAACTCATGAAGAAATGAAGGAACCATAAAGCTGTCAAGTCCGACCTCCTGGCACTTAATCGACCATAACTTGAGCTACAGAGGTCCAAATGAGGCGGTTCTAGTTGCGTTGGAAAGCTAACATCCGGGGCTTCGAAATGATATAAAATTTGCCATATGTTGCTTCGGGTATAGGGGCGCGCACGCGCACTTTGTGCGCGCGCGCCGATGCTGCTCGGCCCACTAAAGATGAAATCGCCCCCAGCGATTTCTGAAGCACTTTGGGCCCAACCCAACTCATTTATGATACTATTCAAGCCAAGGATTGAAGGGGAGTCAACACACTTAGTGATAGTTTAGTTTCATTATGCTTTAGTTTAGTTTCTAGAGAGAGTAGCTCTCACTTCTCTCTAGAATTAGGATTAGGATTAGATTTAGTTCTTAGATCTAAGTTTTAATTCATGTTTCCTTCTACTCCTTCTTCTTAATTCCTTGTTGTTACATTTATCATTCTTCCATTGTTGTTATTACTTTCTTCTACTTTGTTTGTAGATCTACTTTTGTTCATTCTGTTTTCTTTGAATGTAATTTGAAGTAATTCATTTAGATCTTGTTTCCTTTGATTGTTATTGTTGATTTCTTACATTCCATTGTTGTTAGATTTTACTCTTGTCATCAATTTAATATGCTTTACTTTTATGCCTACCAAGTGTTTGATAAAATGCTTGGTAGGATGTTAGAGTAGATTTTGAGCATTCTTGGCTTGGAAAGAGTAATTAGGCAATCTTGAGTCATGAAAACCCAACTCATGTTGGTGATCTAGAGTTGTTAGCTAGTATTGTTTCCATTGACGCTAATCTTTTACTAATTTAATTAGTGAGTTGATTAGGACTTATGGAAGATTATTTCCATTGACGCTAATCTTTTGCTAGTTTAATTAGTAAGTTGGTTAGGACTTTTGGATTGAGATTAGCTAGTCTCGTTAGACTTTCTCCCTTTTTGTTGGAGTTGACATAATGAGATAAATTCTTGTTTATTATTGTGACATGATTGGTTAATCTTGTTCGACATTCTCCTAATTTGTTGGAGTTGACTTAATAAGATGAGTTAATCATGCATGACTAGAATAGAAAGCCTATGATCTCAACCCTTGCCATGAATGTCTCTCTTTATTAATTGCTTAATTGCTTGATTTACTCTTCTTGTCATTTATATTTTCTTGTTAAATATCAAATCAACCCCCCTTGCATTTTCATAGCCAATAATTAAGCACTTCATTGCAACTCCTTGTGAGACGACCCGGAGTCTTAATACTCCGGTTAATTTTCATTGGGGTTTGTTACATGTGACAACCAATATTTTTGCATGTGAGGACTCTTTGTTGGTGTAGAACTATACTTGCAACGAGGATTCATTCATTTGAGGAAAATTCTATATAAACAAAAGTTCAAGCATCAAAATGGCGCCGTTGTCGGGGAGTTGCAATGGTGTTGTGTTATTGGTTATTGTATAATTGTGAATAGTGTGAATATCTTGCTTTTTTCTTTATTTGCTAGTTTTTGTTAGTTTTATTCTGCTTTTCCACTATGAATTCTCACCTTGGCTATGAGTTTGGTTCTAATTGTGTTGTAGGAAATATGAACTTCAATGATGGCACTCATTATGGATGGAACCAACAAAGATGGAGGAGCCTCAAGGAATTGATCATTCCTATTGGCAACAACCTCCGGATACTTATAGGTATAATTACCATCCAAATACATGTTAATTCAATGGCTATGGTGACTCCTTTTGTGATGATCAAGCACCACCACCATATGCTTATGATTTTTATCCTCAACATGAACCTCAACCATACTCACAAGCCTTTCCATACCAAACATCTTCCTATGATCCATATCCATCATATGACCAATCATCCATACCACATTCTTATAACTGTTATGAGCAAGAACCTTTAGAACCACCGCAACCTTATCATGACCACTCTCAAGAACCACCTCAATATACACCATCTCTATACCCTTACCAAGATGAGCCACCCTCCAATTATGAAACCTTCCCCCCAAACAATGAACCTTCTCTTCCACCATCACCTCCCGATGAAGCCCCTATGCAAGAATTGAGAGATCTTGAATCTCATATCTTAAGGCGACACGAGAAGGATGAAAAAAAGTTTAAGGAGCTAGGAGCCAAGATGGCTATCCTAGTGGAAGCCGTTAGCAACATGACCTCCTCCCAACTAAGCAATCAAGGAATTCCCATTAACAAATGTGGAGAAGCAACCAAGGAGCATAGTGAGGGAGTGAGTTTAGAGCTTCAAGGTGAAGAAGAGGAGTTGAAACAAGAATTGCCACAAGGGGAGGAAGATGGGACAATTGATCTGGAAGAAGTGGTTGAAGATTTAGGAGATGTTGAAAGTCCATGGGAATGTAGCATCATGGAGCACTCTTCCAAGAAGCTTGATATTGATGTTAAGGAGGGTGCGCAACCTCCAAGGCATATCATAGTTGAAGACTTGGAAGAGGTTTATCAAGATATGGATTCAATCATGGATGAATTTCTATCTACAAGTGAATCCTCTCCCAGTGGACATGAAGTTGAAATTATAGAAGAATGTACACAACCTCCCATACCCTTGGTGAGCAATGAAGAAGAGAGTGAATCGGAAGAAAGGTGAGATCAAGAGTAGAAAGGGGTTGTGTAGTGGTTGGATGTTTGGAATTAAGCTCATTGAGTTCAAAGCTTCAAAATGTGGGAATTATGATTGGATGCATGCTACCTTGTGTTGGTCTAGGAAGAAGACTTGGTATGCTCAAGAGAATTCTATGTCTCAACCACCCGGATAGAAGAATCATGACAATCAACTAAAAGATGGGTGTGAGAATAAGATATGGGATCCCGGATCAAAGCATGCCAACTAACTATGGGAGCTCATTTCTTGGGTAGAACTTTGCCCAAGGATGGTGAATTTGGTTGGAATTTCTGTCAACCATTTGAAGAACAATGATCCTTGGAGATTCAAGGATGAGTACAAGCATAAGCCACCATGACAAAGAGCTTCCCAAATGTCCAACTTAAGGACTTAAACTAAAAGTGCTAGGTGGGAGACACCCCACCATGGTAAACTCTTTCCACTCTCTTTTAGATTTAGTTAATAAGTGATTTGAGTTACCATTGTTAGGTAGTTGTCTTCTTTGCAAACTTTTGTTTTAATATTTTCGTTGTTGGTTTGTTTCATTAGATTTGTGTTTTAAGTTTGTAGCTTAGTTGTTGAGTTTATTTGGTAGTCTAATATGTTAAATAAGGTTTTATGGTGTTTTGGTAGCTGTTCGGAGGTTTGGAATACTTGGTTTGGTGCAAGAACTTGGAAAAATTTTGAAAAACAGAGCACCAACCTGCGCGTGCGCGCACCTGGCGCGTACGCGCGCCTCAAGCATTTTCGATCATCCATGCAGATGCGCCATGTACGCGTACGCGTGGATGCAAAGATTCCACCTCCAAGCCAAATTCCAGAAAGTTGTGCCTAACTTGCGCCTACTTTGTGCGCGAGGCACAAACCAACTCGCGCGTGCGCGCACCTGGCGCGTACGCGTCCATAAGCCAATTGCACAATGCACGCGCACGCACGCTATGCGCCTATACACTTGAGCGACTAGAGTGCAAACACTTCCGGTAAGGGTTTGATGCTCAACTCCATGATTCCCGGCTTTCATGAGCGTTCTTCTTGCAAGTCCACTTGAACTTCACTTTTATACTTGAATTGGTAGGATTCATGAGTCGTCATATGACCTTAGCCCTAACCGTTTATACGTGCTCTTGGAGGATTGATTTATTTTTAACCAAGTAGGTAGAATCATTTTGTATTTAGTTGCATTCATATAATTTAGGTTGCATATAGTTTATTTACATTGAATAAATGTTGATACCCTTTGTTCTCTCTTGATTTTAGCATGAGGACATACTTAGTTTAAGTGTGGGGAGATTTGATAAATCCCGATTTTGTGGTTTATCTTGTGCTTATTTTGGGGGATTTTATCACCTTTTCTCACATTTATTCAATGAAATAGCATGGTTTTGTAATTCTCCCTTGATTTGTGCTTAAATGTGAAAACATGCTTTTTAGGGCCTAAAATTGATGATTTTAATCCACTTTAATTCCATTCGATGCCTTGATGTGTTTGTTGAGTAATTTCAGGTTTATAAGACAAGTATTGGATGGAAGAAGTGAGGAGAAAAGCATGCAAAGTGGGAGAACTCATGAAGAAATGAAGGAACCGTAAAGCTGTCAAGTCCGACTTCCTGGCACTCAATCGACCATAACTTGAGCTACAAAGGTCCAAATGAGGCGGTTTCAATTGCGTTGGAAAGCTAACATCCGGGGCTTCGAAATGCTATAAAATTTGCCACATGTTGCTTCGGGTATAGGGGCGCGCACGTGCACTTTGCGCGCGCGCGCCGATGCTGCTCGGCCCACTAAAGGCGAAATCGCCCCCAGCGATTTCTGAAGCACTTTGGGCCCAACCCAACTCATTTCTGATGCTATTTAAGCCAGGGATTGAAGGGGAGTCAACGCACTTAGTCATAGTTTAGTTTCATTATGCTTTAGTTTAGTTTCTAGAGAGAGAAGCTCTCACTTCTCTGTAGAATTAGGATTAGGATTAGGTTTAGTTCTTAGATCTATGTTTTAATTCATGTTTCCTTCTACTCCTTCTTCTTAATTCCTTGTTGTTACATTTATCATTCTTCCATTGTTGTTATTACTTTCTTCTACTTTGTTTGTAGATCTACTTTTGTTCATCCTATATTCTTTTAGTGTAATTTGAAGTAATTCATTTAGATATTGTTTCCTTTGATTGTTATTGTTGATTTCTTACATTCAATTGTTGTTAGATTTTACTCTTGTCATCAATTTACTATGCTTTATTTTTATGCCTACCAAGTGTTTGATAAAATGCTTGGTAGGATGTTAGAGTAGATTTTGAGCATTCTTGGCTTGGAAAGAGTAATTAGGCAATCTTGAGTCATGAAAACCCAACTCATGTTGGTGATCTAAAGTTGTTAGCTAGTATTGTTTCCATTGACGCTAATCTTTTGCTAATTTAATTAGTGAGTTGATTAGGACTTATGGAAGATTATTTCCATTCACGCTAATCTTTTGCTAGTTTAATTAGTAAGTTGGTTAGGACTTTTGGATTGAGATTAGCTAGTCTCGTTAGACTTTCTCCCTTTTTGTCGGAGTTGACGTAATGAGATAAATTTTTGTTTATTATTGTGACATGATTGGTTAATCTTGTTTGACATTCTCCTAATTTGTTGGAGTTGACTAAATAAGATGAGTTAATCATGCATGACTAGGATAGAAAGCCTATGATCTCAACCCTTGCCATGAATGTCTCTCTTTATTAATTGCTTTCTTTAGTTAATTGCTTGATTTACTCTTCTTGTCATTTATATTTTCTTGTCAAATATCAAATCAACCCCCCTTGCATTTTCATAGCCAATAATTAAGCACTTCATTGCAACTCCTTGTGAGACGACCCAGAGTCTTAATACTCCGGTTAATTTTTATTGGGGTTTGTTACATGTGACAACCAATATTTTTGCATGTGAGGAATCTTTGTTGGTGTAGAACTATACTTGCAACGAGGATTCATTCATTTGAGGAAAATTCTATATCAACAAAAGTTCAAGCATCAGAGAGATAATAGTATAATATTATCATTATATTAGTATTAAAAAATTCTTGGATGATATTATAAGGTTACCGGGTCTGTTTTTGTTAAAAACAGAAAATCGGTTTAACCAGGTTTACGGTTTACTGGTGCAGCTTAGCACTCTCTAATGACTTTAGAAATGCTAAGGCCTCATTATTCATGTTTTATTCTCATAATAAATATGTTACTAGTGTCATTTATGCTAGTAGCTCAGAAAATAATTTTTAGAGATGTTTTTACGAGTGTTCCGATACACCTAGTTTTAGTAGTTGTACACTAGAGATATTTTAATATTATTTTAATCCACCTCCAAGCCAACCAATCACAACTCACCTTACACCCCCAAGACCTCCAAGGCTGTCTCATTTCATCATTTTGGCCGAAAATAACAAGAGATAAAAGAGAGAAACTTTCATGAACACTTAATCTTCAAAGCTTGATTTCTTTTGAACTAAAACTCAAATCAAAACTCCGATTTCACCAAAATGATCCTCTCTTATTCCTCTACATAACCTTGTAACTTATCAAGGACGGAAATAAGGTGAGATGGCTGTCTCCCTCCCATTTTAATTTGGTTTTCAAGGAAAACCATGCAAAACATGTGTTTTCTTGATGTTCTTCCTTAGGAATCATACTTAACTTGACTTGAGGGCCAAGAAACCTGAATTTCCAGCAAGCCTAAGGTGAGATATCTCTTCCTAACGTACTGAGTGAGATTTGGTCAGTTGAGAGTTTTTGGATTTAAAGTTGTTTTTGATGTGATTTAGGAGGAAAAAGTGCTTAAGGACCACTTGAAAGTTTAACCGAATTAGGAGCAGCAAAACCAGGTAGGGATTGACGAATTTAATCTTGATTGATTGTGTTTGAGTTGTGTGATTATGATATGGTTTGGCTGTGCTTGAAATTGATTTTTGGTACGAGTAATTCTTGTTGAAATTTTAGTGAAAATTTGATGAAATTTGATGAAATTCAAGCTATGAATGTGTGTTCTTGTGGCTGCTGGAAAACAAAACCCTAAAGCTTAAATTGAGGTTCAATTTGTGTTAAAATCATGTAGAAAAGATGGGGTTTTAGTGGCTGGAAATTTATTTTGAATTTTGGTAAAAATCGGTTGCGGAAAAGATTAAAAAACGGGTAAAAACAGAGAAAGAATTTGAAGAATATACGAAGAACACGAAGAACACTTTGAGTGTGGTGAAGAACATTGAAGAACACCTTTTAGATCTTAGAAAGGGCAAGGAAGTAAAATTTTTGGTGTTTAAGGGGTTATATGATAATTTCTGGAAGTTAGGGTGGTAAAAGTAGAAATATTAAAAGTTACGGGTGGTAAAAAGTGAATTTTAAAGGTTAAAAGTAAAAGGTAAGTTAATTTTCGAAAATTTAGTATTAAAATAATAAATAATAATAAAATATTAAATAATAATATTTAATTAAAAATAATATTTTAATAAAAATAATAAAATAATGCGAAAAAGACAGTTTTTTGTAAAAGCTTTAGAAAGACAACTTTAAGTGCAGAATCTCATAATTACCTTCATAAAATATTTAGGGAGTGGTAATAACATGTTAGTGAGGCAAAGATAAATAAAAGATAAAAAGTTAAAGAAAAGATAAAAACCAAAGAAAAAGTCTGTAAAATTTTAATGACAGAAAAAATAGACAGAGACTAGTGAACGAACTAGGGCAATTTAGTTAGTACTTGAGTTGCAACTAGGGTTAGGTGTTATATAAAAAGTTAAATTGTTTCAGTATAGACTTAATGAACCTATACCTAGGATAGGCTAACTATTCATACCGAAATTTACATAAGCTTTAAATACACATGTTAAATAGAGAAATCAGAGCACAATAAAGTAACACAGAGCACAGAGTAACCAGAGTAAAGTAAAGAGATACAAAGAGAAAAGAATAATATGATAAAGAGAAATGGTTTGAGCCAGGATATTGTAAAAGTGAAAGATGTAAAGTTTGTACAGTATGACTGAACAGAGAAAGAAAGAGGTACTGGATAAGAATGTGAAAATGATGATGAATAATGAGAATGATGATGAATGATGATAATGAGAATGATTATGTAATGATTTGCTGCGTGAAGGCAGTCAGATAGATAGTGGTACGACCACAGAACGTTTTCCAGTGTTACACAGCTATTGAGAGTTGTACCTGCAACTGATAACCTGGGATCACTTATAGAGGATATTAATTCATACACGGCTAGAATGCCGCACCTGTAAGGCAAGGATTTCTTACAGAAAATATGATTTCATACACGGCTGGAATGCCGCCACCTGTAAGGCAGAGTTTGCTTACAGAGGATATGACGCATACGTCGGTTAGTGAGAACTGTACCTATGCTGACTGGAAAACCATACCCGTTTTAGCTGCTTCGGGTTACGTCGGGAGCGGGTAGAAATCGATAGATGAGCTCATTACCTGCGCTAGGGCTAGACATGCATCATACTTGGTTGCGCATTTCCTTTGTTATGATTGTGGTATGAATGTATGCTTTCCTTGTTTGTATTCCATTCTCTGCACTTGTGTTATTTTCTTGTATTCTTCTGTTTGTGTTCTGCTATCTGTTTTCTCTATCTTCTCTACTTATCTGTGTTTTCTAATTACTGCTTCTTTGTATTCTGCTAATAGTCTGCTAAACAACATAGAATTAATGAACGTAACTAATAACCCCGACCCTACTAAGAACTCCCCAGTTCTTACCCCTTCTCTCTCCCTTCCCCCTTCAGATGGAAGTAAGAGTACCTTACCACAGTTCGTTGATGACCGTTCGCAAGAAGAGGATTCTGCTCTAGATAGTCCTGAGTCTAGGGTGAATATCGTTCTCTGATTATATGTATATACTGTGAGACCAGCCAACATCTGCACCCCGTTCGTATGCGCACTTTAACCTAAATCCTGAGTACGAGATTCCTATTGTGTGGCTACTTCATGAGGTACCAGAGGAGTAGCAGATGATATTCTATCTTTTGATGACGTTCCACCTGAATTGAGTTTTGAAGACCTAGAACGTACTTTCCTTCGCTTTAGTAGTTTAGAGGGACTAGGTGAGTATAGAGTCTAGGCTAGCCTAGGGGCCAGCTTAGGGACCTCTTGAACAGGTTAGGACCTGGGATGTTGTATGTATATATGTATTTATGTGTGGTTGTTTAGCTATATCTAGGGGTGTTCTAACTAACAGTCTATATTCTAATAAAGGCTGAATCACCGAATGTTGTCAACTACTTGTGATGTATTTATGTGTGGTTGTTTATAACTGTTTTATCTATTTATACATGTAATCCAAACGTTTTCAAAAAAAATAAAAGAAATACACCTCGCAAATTAACTACGCTTTTAACAACGAATCAGGCTCATATGATAAATAATAGATAATAATTAGGAAGACAAATTGGTAGCGCTCAGTTTCTGGTATGATCTAGACATATTGAAAATTGGGTCGTTACATTACAGGGCAGGAATGGCTCAGAGGATGGAAAGGAAGCATGCAAAAGTGGAAGGAATACAAGAAGTTGGAGAAATTGCTAAGCTGTCCAGCCTGACCTCTTCGCACTCAAATGGCTATAACTTTAGCTACAGAAGTCCAAATGACGCGGTTCCAGTTGCGTTGGAATGCTAACGTCCGGGGCTTCGATTTGATATATAATATGCCATAGTTGCCCTGACCCTATGCGACGCGAACGCGTGCTCCACGTGGACGTATCGCAGTGGCGAAAATCAGCGTGGCAGATTTCTTCTCCAGCGATTTCTGGGCTGTTTTTGACCCAGTTTGCGGCCCAGAAAATACAGATTAGAGGCTATAAAGTGGGAAAATCCATTCATTCATGATGATAAGCTCATAATTCATAATTTTAGTTTTAGATATAGTTTTTAGAGAGAGAGGCTCTCTCCTCTCTCTTAGGATTTAGTTTTAGGATTTAGGATTATTTCTTTTTCATCACAGGTTCAATGTTCCTCTTGTTTATTTTCTATTTTTATTAATTATTATTTATGTTTTCAATTTGGCTTATGCTACATTCATGTTATGATTTTCTTAATTAATATTATTTGAGGTATTTCAGATTTAAGATTGCTTTGCTTTATTTATATTGATGCTTTTAATTTAATTTAGATATTTTCTTCAAAACCCCCAATTTACAAGATTCATAACCAATAATAAGAACATACTTCCCTGCAATTCCTTGAGAAGACGACCCGAGGTTTAAATACTTCGGTTATTAATTTTAAAGGGGTTTGTTACTTGTGACAACCAAAACGTTTGTAAGAAAGGTTGATTGCTTGGTTTAGTAACTATACTCGCAACGAGAATTTACTATAACTTCTAAACCATCAATCTTCAGTTCTTCAATTAGCAATTGTTCATTCTCAAGAAGTGGTAATCACACATACAATGGTCTTAATTTCAGTGCAAAAGATGTTTGATTGAGACATCAACTAAGGTTGAGCCATTGTATAGTGATTACCGAATCAAAAATTTTGATGAACAATGACAAATGAATTCATACCACACAATGCATTTGCAACCAAGAATTGCACATGAACAAATAAGGAAATGCATCGGTGAATTTACTTAACAACCATCAAAAGTCATAATAGAAGTTGCACAATTCATACAATATGCCTAACAAGAGATAAATCGAACACATATGATGGCCAAGTCATATGAGTCAAACAAAGTGTTCATCGAGGCATTTTATCGAATCTGTGGTATGCAATATGCAAGTTCATCACAATTAAGCTCAAATATGCTCATAACCAGTCCCAAAAATCAAACAACAACACTTTTCAAATCAAGGAAACAAGAAAGAAAATAACTAATAAAATCTAAGCAATATAAAAGGAATGGAAACACTTGCAAAGAAAATATTAACATAAAGAGAAAAAGAAAAACAAGAACCTTAGATATAAAGGTTGAGAAGACAAGAATGAGGTGGGAAACAATGGCACTTCTTATAGCCACTGTGAAATCACAGCGGTTGAGTTCGCCGGAAAAGGAAAGATACCGGGAGAGGGGACTCACCGGTGGTGGATATAGAAAAGAGAAGAGAAGAAAGAAGGAAAAGAGAGAAGAGAGAGGAGAGAGTGGTCGCCGACAGTGGCGGCCAGGACCGGCGGGCTGGGCAGAGAAGAGGGAGAGAGGGCAACTATGAAGAAGAAAAAGGAAAGAGGGGGGGCTGCCTCTCAACAGGGCAGGTTGCCCTGTTATTGCCCAGAAAGCGTCCTGTGCAGATGCACAGAGATGAAAACTTGGAAGGGTGCGAACGCACACAACATGCGATCATTGCGACCAGAGGGGTTGCAAAAGAGCGTGCGGACGCACAAAGACGTGCGACTGCACGGAAAGAGTTTTTTATTTTAATTGAGCACAAAGGCTCGCGTGCGGCGCACACAGGTCCGTGCGCACGCACAGAAGTTGGGAATGGGGGAGGTTGTGCCCACGGACAAGCTGTTCCGTCGCTGCCACCAAAGAGGCCATCAAGTTGCGTGCGGACGCACACGTCTGTGCAGCCGCACACGTCTGTGTTGTGCGGCCGCACAAATGGAACATGAAAGAGAGTGCGTGCGGGCGCACGCAGGTGAGCGCTCGCTCAGGGTAGGGAAAATTGGCAGCGCACACGCACAGGCTATGCTGGTGCTGCGACCAGAGGGCAAAACAAAGCTCGTGCGGACACACAGATGCCCTGTTTCAGAAAATTTTTTTCCTCTTCAAAACTTAGGTTCCTACCCTTGGCACATCAACATACCAATCCCAAACCATTCAAATAAGCACAAATTCACAGTTCATAAGCAATACAACTTGAACAACTCAAAATTCATCAAATCAAACCTAAATTATCCATTATATCACAAAAAGTCAAATAAGGCAAAAGACTATAAACAAGAGATAGAGTTGGAATAATGTCACCATGGTAGGTGTCTCCCACCAAGCACTTTGGTTTAGAGTCCTAAGTTGGACTTGCATGGCTTCATTGGTCACTTGGGAACTTCACCAAGGAAGAAGATCTCGAATTCCTTGGCATTTTTGGGTTGAGTGACATCCTTTGAACTTGATTCCTCAGCAACATCCTCTTCTTTTTGCTCCTTGCCACCCTCAATGACTTGCTCTTCAACTACGTCGCACCCAAAAATAGAATATGCTTCAAGAACGGACTTGTTTGACTCCTCCAAGGTGAACTTGACTAACTTGCCATCCGCCTCAAAGGAGTAGACTCCCGAATATGCATCTAGCTTGAAACGTGCTGTCTTTAAGAATGGCATTCCAAGGAGTATGGATCATTGCTTGTTTGAGTCAAATGGGAAGTGTCTTTAATATGTGAAAATCAACTGGAAAGAGCAATTCTTGAATATTAACTAGGACATTTTCGGCAATCCCAACAACGGACACAATACTCTTGTCGGCTAGCACAAACCTCGCCCCGGACCTCTTTAGGGGAGACAAATTCAATCTTTCATAAATGGGGAGTGGCATAATGCTCACGCACGCCCCCATATCACACATACTATATCCTAAGAGTGTGACGGGTACCATATCCCAAGAGTGTGGAGGCATATCAGAGAGACGATATTCGGGTTAGCTGCCTGTTCCGAGGGTTACCTGAAACTGAAGGTCGATCTCGGATGAGATCTGTTATGGTGGCCGGAGATGTCATGTCCGACTTCTTGGATCTGGTAGTGCTGTTGATCCCTGGTCACCAGAGGGTGGTGGTACCTGCAAGAGACTCCAATGCTTAAGTTAGCATGGGCTTTAAGCAGGTATTTTGTGTAGAATCAGAGTATGAGTTATACCTGGGTGCTCCAGTGTATTTATAGTAGTTTGTGGTGACCTCCCTTTGAGATAAGTTAGTTATCTTATCTTATCTTTGAGTGAAGTCATCTTATCTTTTAGGCTAGCCACCCTTGGAGTGGGTTGTATCCTTCTGTTTGGGCCTACTTGGGCCTTTATAGTGATTTGGCCGAGCTCTTTAAGGAGAGGTCGGTGGCAATCCAACCTTAAGAGGTCGGATGTTCTTGTCTGAAGTCGGCCCAGGTCACACAGCTCGACCCAGGGTATGAACAGTGCCCCTGCTTGGGCTCGATCTTACCCTTAAAGTCGTGTCTTTAGACTTTGACCCTTTGAGGAAGTCGAGTTCGAGCATTTTGTTTTTGAGTCGATCTCCTGTTGGGACTCCTTGAATGCGAAGCATTTCTCTTCCTTTTTTAATTGTAGCGCGCGTTGCGCTTTTCTTGGGAACGTGAAAGGTTTTAAAAGCTCATTAACTTCCTCTTTGCCATTTCCTCATTTCCCTCTTTTTGCATTTCACTATTTGAATTCTAAGGAATCTTTTTCAGTTTTCCCTTTTCTTTCTCCTCACCTTTTGCTGGCGATTTACTGAGAGTGTTTATTTTGCACAGATTTTTGCCATTTTTTTTGTGCGGTTATCATCATCTCTTCTGCAGGTTGGTTTCCTCTTTTTACTTTCGACGGTCGTTCTCTCTGCATGCTTCTTTATTGTCGCATATTTCACAACGCTTTGATTTTTGCTTTGAGTTTTGATGTAAGAATTTGTTGTGATGGCCTAGAATTTCTCAAATAAATTCTCGTTGCAAGTATAGTTTCTAAACAAACCAACAATCCTTAATCAAAAATTTGGTTGTCACAAGTAACAAACCCCAAATAAGAATTATTCGAAGTATTTAAACTCTGGGTCGTCTCACAAGTAATTGCAATGAAGTGAATGATTATTGACTTTGAAGGAACAAGGGGTTTGATTGATGAAGAGGCAAGAAATTAAATGGTCGAGAATTTAAATGACAAGAAAAGTAGATCAAGCAATCAATTAAAGAAGGCAATTAACAAAAAGAGACATTCATGGCAAGCTAGTCATGCAATGATTAATTCATCCTATTTAGTCAACTCCGACAAATGGAAGAAGGTATCATGTTATCTTCATATAGGGAGAACGTCAAACAAGAATTTATCTTATTACGTCGTCCCCGACGATGGAGGAATGTATCATGTTATCCTCATACTCGAAGAAAGTCTAATAAGACTAGCTAATCTTAATCCAAAAGTCCTAATCACTTACTAATTGAATTAGCAAAAGATTAGCATCAATGGAAACAATATTAGCTAACAACTCTAGATCACCAACATAAGTTGGGTTTTCATGACTCAAGATGGCCTAATTACTCTTCCTAAGCCAAGAATGCTCAAGATCTACTCTAATATCCAACCAAGCATTTTGTCAAACACTTGGAAGGCATAAGAGAAAAGCATGGAAAATGTGCAAGAAATAGTAAAATCTACCAACTACCAATTGCAAAGAAAGTAAAATCACAACTCAAATCAACAATAAAAGGGCATCAAATATCAAATTTCATTAAAGGAGATCCAAATCCAACATGAGTGCATGAGCATAAAAGAGACATGAAAGTAAAATTAACATCACAAACTAAGAGAATTCAAGTGTAGAAACAAGAAATTGTAGAGGAGACAAGATGAAATCAAGAAATTGGACTTAGATCTAAGATGCAAACTAGCCTAGAACCCTAATTCTAGAGAGAAGAGGGAGCTTCTCTCTCTAGAAACTAAGCTACATGATGCCAATTCTACAACTAAGTGCTCCCTCTTTGCCCAAGCTTAAATTCTGCATGAAATAGCATCAGAAATAAGTTGGATTGGGCCCAAAATACTTCAGAAATCGCTGGCCACAAGTTGCCTTTAGTTTGTCACGTGCAGCAACCCACGCGTATGCGTGATGCACGCGTATGCATGATGTCTTAAACGCCCAGAAACTATGGCTAATTTTATATCATTTTGAAGCCCCGGATGTTATCTTTCTAACACAACTAGAACCGTCTCATTTAGACCTCTGTAACTTATGTTATGATTAATTAAGTGCGAAGAGGTCAGGGTTGACAGCTTTGCCGTTCCTTCTTTTCTTCATGAGTTCTCCCACTTTGTATGCTTTTCCTTCATTTTTTCTATCCAATATTTGCCATATGAATCTGAAATCACTCAACGAACACATCAAGGCATCTGATGGAATTAAAGTGAATTAAAATCACCAATTTAAGCATGTTTTCACATTTAAGCACAAATTTAAGGAGAATTACAAAACCGTAGTATTTCATTGAATAAATATGGGAAAAGGTGATAAAATCCACTAAAATAAGCACAAGATATACCACAAAATTGTGGTTTATCAAACCTCCCCACACTTAAACAAAGCATGTCCTCATGCTAAACTCAAGAAAGAAGCAAAGGGTATCAACATTTATTCAATGTAAACTACCTAAATGCAACATTTCTAAATGTAATCTATCTAAATGCAATCTATCTAAATGCATGCAACTACATGGTCAAAATAAATTAATTCCCAAGAAAGCATATAGAAGTACGAGGGCTAAATCAATAGCAATCAAAGCAAACCCACAATTGAATTGAGTTATTGAAAGACTTTACAAACTTGCAAGAAAAGATGATCATGGGTGGAAACATGTAATTGAGCAAACGAACCCTCACTGGATGTGTATCCGCTCTAGTCACTCAAGTGCATGGTTGATTCACTCAATTCTCCTCTAATCATGCTTTCCAAGATTTATTTTTCATCTAACAATCAAAAATTATTTCATGGATGCATACAAATATCATGAGGTATTTCCCATAGGTTGTAATGGGGCTACGGTCAAGGTAAGGATGCATATGGTCAAGTGGACTAGAATTTGAATCTTTGATTCACCTAATTAAGCTTCCCACCTAACCTATGTAACAACCTATACAATTCAAAGCTAACCTAACTACCCATTCTTCACTTTTTCACACACTCATGCATTCTATTTTTGGTAATGTAACGGCCTAGCCTCGAAGAAACGGCGCTTTTTCGAGATCAAACGGAATTTTTATGGAATCTTTAGGAATTTTAGTGCATATAAACACCTCTGCTGCACAGGTGCTGTGTCATCAAGTTGCTTGATGCCAGGGCATTTTGGCCAGTTTCACTGGCCTTTTCTTTATGGTTTTAAGGTAGTTTCATGCATTTTCTTAGGAAATAAGCAAGTTTTGGGTAAATAATCACTTACATCTTGATTCAAGCAAACATTGTGAATTTTACATGATTTCATGAGAATTATGCATGAATTAAAGGACAAATTGAATGATGCATGTCTCATAACTTGGATCAAAGCTTTGATACAATTTATTGCCTGATTTCAAGATAAAGGAAGCAAGGAAGAACCCCGTTAGTAGCCACGTTAGTCTAGCTAACGTGACCACTAACATTGAATGAAGGCTAGCTTGCAACGTTAATGAGAAAAGTGATTGCCAATAACGCCTTCGTGAGCCATCATAGCCCACGTTAGTTGCCACGTTAACTATGTTAACGTGGAAGTTAACGTGGAAGAGAAGTAGAACTCCAACGTTAGTGACACTCACCTTTGTCACTAACGTTGGACTAAGCCCATATTGGCTACGTTAAAAGCCACGTTAAACTAGTTAACGTGGACTCTAACGTGGAGGGAGCAAAAATCACCAACGTTAGTAACACTCACCTTTGTCACTAATGTTGGATTGAGCCACTATGAGCCACGTTAGTTGCCACGTTAATTACATTAACGTGGAAGCTAACGTGGAGAAGAGGGATGATGAGCCAACGTTAGTGACACTCACCTTTGTCACTAACGTTGGAGATGGCTATCAATACCACGTTAGAAGTCACGTTAACCTAGTTAACATGAACTCTAACGTGGGAAGTATGGGCGTTCTGAAGTGTTAGTGACAAAGGTAAGTGTCACTAACGCTCTCGAAGATTTGGCAAGCCTACGTTAAAGGCCACGTTAACTATTCTAACGTGAACTCTAACGTAGGGAGAAAGGGGTACTCTCAACGATATTGAAAAAGGTAAACCCCAGTAACGTTTGCGAAGGTCCAAGGGTCAACGTTAGTGGTCACGTTAGTACCACTAACATTTAAGTTAACATGGACCACTTTGGGTTAGGAACGTTAGTGAAAAAGGTGATTGTCACTAACGGTCTCAACCCCACATTTTCACTTAACGCTAACACTACTAACGCCCTAAGCTAAAGTCCCTGCCTACTTCACACTTTCTCTGCAAGTAAAGCTGAGCCCACTGAAGAAGATAACTGCTTCAACTCAAGATCCAAAGGCCCATATCCAAGACTTGAAGAGGCAACTAGAAGATCAAAAGAGTTGTATAAATAGGGAGAGCTTTGAACGAGAAAAAATGAGCTTTTGGGCATGATTAGAATTACTCTCTGTATTTTACTTTCTCTGCACTTCTAGTTTAATTTTCAGAATGTACTCTCCATCTTTGCTTTCCATTCCCAGAGCTATGAACAACTAAACCTCTTTCATTGGGTTAGGGAGCTCTGTTGTAATTTGATGGATCAATAATAGTTTTCATAATCCTTCTTCTTTCTTTTCTCTTGATTTTACTAGAAAGCTTTCAATCTTCATCCAATTGAGTAGTTATCTTGGAAAAGAAGCTATTCATACTTGGATCTCTTCTGAACCTTGGAAAAGGGATGAAGAGATCATGCTAGAAATGTTTTCTCATGTTGGACTGAATTGGGGTTTGGGCGGATATAGTGACATATAATTCTCCTAATACTTTGATTTGGAAATACATGTGGTATAATCGGTGACCACACTTCATCTCTTCTCATGAGCAATTAGACCAAGGAATTGGCTATTGATCTGATTTGAGAGATTGAATTACCAAGGAATTAGATTTCAATCACTTAAGATTGCCAAGCAGATCAATGAATGCATTGATTGAGGAAGAGATGAAAATGAACTTGATCCGGAGAATGCAACATCTCCTAAGCCTAATGAATTCCCCATTTCTGATCTTACCCATTCTCTTTACTTATTGCCATTTACTTCCATGCTAAACTTCCCTTCCCCATTTAAGATTCTGCAATTTACTTCCCGTCATTTATTTTCTGCTATTTACTTTCCCGCCATTTAATTTCCTGCAATTCTCAACTCACTTTCTACTTAGCTTAACTAGAACATTCTTCCAATTAAAGTTTCTTGACCAATCAATCCCTGTGGGATTCGACCTCACTCTACTGTGAGTTTTTACTTGACGACAATTCGGTATACTTGCCGAAGGAAATTTGTTGAGAGACAAGTTTCTGTGCATCAAGTTTATGGCGCCGTTGCCGGGGATTGATTTTGTATCAACAATGATTAAATTGGTGGATAACTAGATTGAGCATTTGTTTTTATTTTATTTGATTTAAGTTCATTTGAGTAATTTACTTTCTGTTTAGCTATTTTCTTCCCTTTCCCCTACCCATTTTCTTAGTTTATAATTCAGCCACTAACCCACTAACTGTTTGATATATTGCATTACTCACACTAATAGCATTTTTGTAGAAATTACTATCTGCATCTATCTCTCTTGCTTTTGCTTTGTTGGTTGTATGACAGGTAGAAGAAGCAGGGCTTCAACTTCCTTTGATTCTGAACCTGAGAGGACCTTCCTTAGATTAAGGAGGGAAGCAAGAGGATAGAGAGTAGTTGGTGATGAGGAAGAGGAAGAGTACTTTGAACCAGACATGGAGGAGAATATGGAGAACCATCATGAAGAAGAGGCTCACAACCATGGCAGAGAAGGTCCAGCGCATCAGGCTGGACAAGAAAGAAGAGTTCTGGGTTCTTACATCAACCCAAACCCAGGAAACTATGGAAGTAGCATCCAAAGGCCAACTATACATGCCAACAACTTTGAACTAAAGCCACAGCTCATCACCCTTGTTCAGAACAATTGTTGATTCGGAGGAAGTGTCCAAGAAGACCCCAATTAACATCTAACCACCTTCCTGAGGATATGCGATATTGTGAAGTCTAATGGTGTTCATCCTGACACCTATAGACTACTTCTGTTTCCCTTCTCACTCAAGGACAAAGCATCTAAATGGCTGGAATCCTTTCCAAAGGAGATTTTAGCAACCTGGGAAGATGTGGTGAACAAGTTCTTGGCAAGATTCTATCCTTCTCAACGGATCAACAGGTTGAGAGCTGAGGTACAAACATTCAGGCAGCAGGATGGTGAGACTCTATATGAAGCATGGGAGATGTTTAAAGACTTGACAAGAAGATGCCCGCCAGATATGTTCAATGAATGGGTGCAGTTGCACATTTTCTATGAAGGCCTTTCGTATGAATCAAAGAAGGCAGTAGACCACTCATTCGGGGGATCTCTGAACAAGAAGAAGACCATTGAAGAAGCCATAGATGTCATTGAGACTGTAGCAGAGAATGACTACTTCTATGCTTCTGAAAGAGGCAATACTAGAGGATTAATGGAGCTGGACAATGTGGATGCACTGCTAGCTCAAAACAAGATGATTACCAAGCAATTAGCTGACCTCACCAAGAAGATGGAGAGAAATCAAGTAGCAGCAATCACCACTTCAGCAGCAACCCAAGAAGGAGTGAATGAAGAAGCAGAGGGTGATCAGGAACAAGCCAACTACATTGGGAATTCACCTAGGCAGAACCATGACCCATACTCCAAAACATATAATCCTGGTTGGAGAAACCACCCAAATTTTGGGTGGGGAAATCAACAAGACCAAGGCCAAGATCAGAGACGCCACAACCCCAACAACAATGCAACTCACCAACACTCCACACAGAGATCATCCCAACACTCACCCAACAACACTTCTCAACATCCATACCAAAGTCAAAATGGCCCTTCTCATCCTTCCAATCTCAACTCTCCATCATCGGAAGAAAGACTATCAAGGATTGAGACTCTACTTGAAGGCATATGCAAGGAGATTCAAGATAACAAGGTGTTCAAAGAGGAGGTGCAAGCCAATATCAAGAATTAGGGAGACACCATCAAGAGGCTGGAAATTCAAGTGGGATACCTATCTGAGAAGATTCCCAAACCTACTGATAGCTTCCCAAGTGACACAGAGAAAAATCCAAGAGGTGAAGCAAACAAAGTCAGATGGGAAGATTGTAAGATGGTTACTATAAGTGATAAGGAGACTGAGGAAGAGCCGAACAAACCATCAGAACAACCTGAAGATACATCAGCAGAAAAGCAGGAAGAGAATCATCAAGAAACCACAATTACACAGAAGAAGCTGCTGAGACTCTATGCACCCTTTCCCCAATTACTCAATGGTGGTGTAGAGAAGAGAATATACTCAAGGTTTCTTGACATATTTGCATCTCTCCATATAAACATACCATTCATCAAGTCCCTCCAACAAATGCCCTCATACATTAAGTACATGAAGGAGCTGCTGACCAGAAAAAGCTCACTCAAGGGAGGACAAACCATAGTGATGAATAAGGAGTGCAGTGCTCTCATTCAACCAGAGCTGCCTACAAAAAGGAAGGACCTAGGGAGTTTTCACATCCCCTGTGCCATAGGAGAAACGATGTTTGATAAAGGACTCTGTGATCTGGGAGCCAGCATCAACTTAATGCCTTTAGCCCTTATGAAGAGGCTGCAAATCAATGAGCTGATGCCCACAGACGTAGTCATCAGGCTGGCGGACAAAACTCAAAAATAAGCGATAGGAGTGGTTAAAAACGTGTTGGTGAAGGTTGGGAACTACTTTATTCCCACAGACTTTGTCATACTGGAAATGGAAGAAAGTCATCTTCACCCAATCATATTGGGAAGACCATTCATAGCTACAGCCAGAGCGCTCATAGATGTGGAGCGAGGAGAGCTAATACTAAGGGTACATGATGAACAACTCACCTTCAATGTCTTCCTCACAAGAAGCAAGTCAGGAAGGCAAGGAAGTAAGGACAGAGCATGACAGAGCGATGGTGGGAGAAACAAGCATTGAGGCACAAGCTGTACACTCAGGAATTCCTTTGGGTGATGAACAAAATAATCAGCAGCTGTCACAGCTAAAGGAAACTCAAGTGGAGCCAAATCCACCAGAATCATATGGGACCAGCAACAAAATCCCCCTAGGAAAAGAGACCATAAAGAGTAGGATAACAGCAAGAGAAATAAAGAAGAAGATACCAAGGAGATGGAGGAACAAAAAGATCCCTACAGAAGATTTCTCTCCAGGGGATAAAGTGATCTCAGCTTACTTCCTAGATATCCCACCTCATCTCCCCACCATCCCATCTCAGTTACCTAAGGTTTTTACTATCAACAAAGTTCTCTCCCTAGAACATGTAGAGATCATTGATGAAGCCAATGGAGACAGGTTTACTGCAAGAGGGGAAGATTTGAAGCATTACCAACCACCCTGACAAAGGAAGAACGTCAAGCTAGTGACGCTAAAGAAGTGCTTCATGGGAGGCAACCCATGTTTTACATGCTTTTAAAGTAGTTAATAAAGCAAGATTCATGGATCGCAAATCAACTTTGACATATCCTTGAATAAATCCTTTTATGCAACATATAGTGAAGAACAAGTTTGGTGTTCAAGGCACACTAAGAGGACATGAATGCAGCTCATAGCATGTCACTCTTAGCACCTTGAACAAATCATCTTACACCACATTGCCACAAACTAAGTTTGGTGTCACCAAGGTTGCATACATGGAAATTTAATTAGTCAGTTGGTTTTGCGAATAGCACTTAGTAGTTGACAACAACAATTTTAAAAAAAGTAGTTACTCTTTCTTGTCTTTTAAATTTTGCCGCCACTTTCCACAAGTTTTCTTTTAATCACATTTCTTTTATTTTGAAGGAGAATTGATGGGGCAATTGAAGGGTTCGGCCACCACAAAAAGAGAAGATTATACACGTGTCTCCAAGGGGATTGCATTGGAAATTGTTGCCATGCAACATTGGAAGGAGAACAAGCTTGGAAACTGAACCAACCCCATCATAAAGTTGATGATCCTTGTGCTCATCCCATGCAAAACCCTATCCGTCCATCACACAACCACCCCATCAATCCACACCTTTCATTTACTCATCATTTTCCTACATAAGTGATTCCTAGTCCAAACTTCCCTTCACATTCCAGCAACCACTTCTTCAAACTTCTCACTCTCGAAGTACAATTCTTCAAGCTACATCCTATCCAAACCTAACCAAATTCCACCACTCATCCACAACCCCTCAACACGTTCAAACATCAACTCTTACTCATGGCATCATCAAGCTCTAAAAGAAGAAAGGGGAAGGAGCCTATGGAGCAACGCCCCTTTGATGAAAAGAAGTTTAGAACTTTCTACCATGCACTTCAATTTGGATGGATGGCTGATAAGGAGATCATATATGAGCTAGGCTTTCAAGTCAAGAAAACTGAGTGCCCCGAAATCACAAAGAAGGTAGAAAAGAGAAGATGGGAGTTCCTCACCGATCCAGTCACCGTGAGGATAAATACAATGCTCGTAAGAGAGTTTTACGCAAACGCATTGAGGTATGATAAGAAAGAGGAATCTTATATAAGCTTTGGGAGAGGAGTAACTGTGGATTTTAGTCCCGTGAGCATCATGAGGGTGTTGAAGCTATGAACCATACCGTTCAAGGAAGAAAGCTATCAATCCCGAATAGATGGTAGTCCTAATTACGAACCATTAATG
Source organism: Arachis ipaensis (assembly GCF_000816755.2). Classification (NCBI taxonomy): domain Eukaryota; kingdom Viridiplantae; phylum Streptophyta; class Magnoliopsida; order Fabales; family Fabaceae; genus Arachis; species Arachis ipaensis. The sequence continues at coordinate 71,825,742 of NC_029791.2, forward strand.
GCTTATCTAGACAATGCTTGGAAAATCAAGGGGCACAGAAAGAGCTTCACCTACAGTTGATAAACTGTCAAGAAGAGTCACTATCTAGATGGATGAATCAACAAGGGGAGTGGCAAAGATAATTGATGGAGCAGCAACTGGAGCAAGGAAAACAATGGGGAGAATCCTTCCACAGGTTGGAATAAAGGCAGGATCAACAACAAGAAGCCATCCAAAAGCTAATCAACATCCAAGCACATCTTCGATGAACACAGGGCGTTTTCAGAAGGAGTTTACATGAGCCAGACTGGACACCAGGTGAACACTCTGGCCAGGCTCGGATACTTAGTCGGACAACTGTCTATACTACATCCGGGAATCATAAGCTATGAAGAAGTGAAGGATGGATTAGCACGAGAAGAAAGAGATAGGGTAGAAAAGAGTCATGAATCAGTAAGGAAGGCACTTGAAGATTGGAAAAAAGCTAGACTGGCACGTATGCAAGGAAGCACAAGTGGACACAAAGAGGACAAACAAGAAGGAGAGCGCGAACAACCCCATGAGTAAAAGGTGGTGGAGTTCCCTCATTGTTCCATCTTTCTTTTTCAAGTCTTTTAAATAAGGAATGTATGAAATAGAACATGCTTCCATAGTAGCTTAGGAATTTTCAATTCTTTCTTTAGTATTCTCCCTACTTAGGTCTATGCTTGCTGGTTCAAGTTGCCTGTTTTCATTCTCATCTTGCTTATTGTATGCTTGTCCTTTTAAGTCCAATAAAAAGAGATGTTATGAAAGACCAGAGTGATGTTCAAGTTGTGGAGTAGGTTCTTAAATTTATGGTGTAGTAATCACTTAGCTAAGTTGGTTCACCAACAAGGTGGGAACGCAACTATCTGTCCTGAATCATATACTTGAAACACACCCCATGAGACTAGCTAAATAATAAGATCCTAATAAGAAAAAGGAAAAGAACAATGAGAGTTGAAAAAGAAAGAAAAGTTAATAAAGAATAAGGCTAGGCACCAAGGGCTTGAAACTTGAGGGATGTGTCTGTGGTGCTCTTGTACCAAGGATTTGCTTGGATGAATAAGTTCTTAGGAGTGCTTCATCACCTGGTAACTTGGGTTAACTAACCCGGGATTATCAACTGAAAATCCACTATCAAGAGCAACCTTGCTACAGAACATTTAGTGACTCAAAGAGGTACTGGACACCAAGACCTCAAGGAAAGAAAATAACAAACCATGTGCCTGTGGTGTGCATGTGTGGGGGAGAGAGACTTGAGGGAGTAAGTCCTTCGGGGTGTTTCAACACCCAGCACCTTGAACCAACTGGTTCGGGAATGTTGGGTGAAAGCTTATCTTAAAGAGTCGCCCCCTCACAGAACACTTAGCCTAAGGATGAAATAAACCTTGGAAAGACAAAGGAATCAATAAATAAAAGTCTCAAAAGGGTGCAATCAAGTGAGTATTCCAAGGCATGATAAAGGTCTGAAAGCCAGTAAAAGAATGAACCTAAGTTGCTATGCATGAAACCCCATAAAACCAAGAACATGACTTCCACAATAATGATTCATTCATCTTGTCATTTCATTCATCATTCTCTTGTTCCAGTACTTGCTTAGGGACAAGCAAGCTTTAAGTTTGGTGATGTGATGTCAGGGCATTTTGGCCAGTTTCACTGACCTTTTCTTTATGGTTTTAAGGTAGTTTCATGCATTTTCTTAGGAAATAAGCAAGTTTTGGGTAAATAATCACTTACATCTTGATTCAAGCAAACATTGTGAATTTTACATGATTTCATGAGAATTATGCATGAATTAAAGGACAAATTGAATGATGCATGTCTCATAACTTGGATCAGAGCTTTGATACACTTTATTGCTTGATTTCACGATAAAGGAAGTAAGGAAGAACCACATTAGTAGCCACGTTAGTGTAGCTAACGTGACTACTAACGTGGAATGAAGGCTAGCTTGCAACGTTAATGAGAAAAGTGATTGCCAATAACGCCTTCGTGAGCCATCATAGCCCATGTTAGTTGCCACGTTAACTATGTTAACGTGGAAGAGAAGTAGAACTCCAACGTTAGTGATAAAAGTAAGTGCCACTAACGTTCCAAAAGGGGCAATTGGCCACGTTAACTTAGTTAACGTGAGCTCTAACATGGAAGAAGAAGATGATGCCAACGTTAGTGACACTCACCTGTGTCACTAACGTTGGAGATGGCTATCAATACCACATTAGAAGTCACGTTAACCTAGTTAACGTGAACTCTAACGTGGGAAGTAGGGGCGTTCTGAAGCGTTAGTGACAAAGGTAAGTGTCACTAACGCTCTCGAAGATTTGGCAATCCTACGTTAAAGGCCACGTTAACTATTCTAACGTGAACTCTAACGTAGGGAGAAAGGGGTACTCTCAACGTTATTGAAAAAGTTAAACCCCAGTAACGTTTGCGAAGGTCCAAGGGTCAACGTTAGTGGTCACGTTAGTGCCACTAACGTTGAAGTTAACGTGGACCACTTTGGGTTAGGAACATTAGTGAAAAAGGTGATTGTCACTAACGTTCTAAACCCCACATTTTCACTTAACGTTAACACCACTAACGCCCTATGCTAAAGTCCCTACCTACTTCACACTTTCTCTGCAAGTAAAGCTGAGCCCACTGAAGAAGATAACTGCTTCAACTCAAGATCCAAAGGCCCATATCCATGACTTGAAGAGCCAACTAGAAGATCAGAAGAGTAGTATAAATAGGGAGAGTTTTGAACGAGAAAAAAGGAGCTTTTGGGCATGATTAGAATTACTCTCTGTATTTTACTTTCTCTGCACTTCTAGTTTAATTTTCAGAATGTACTCTCCATCTTTGCTTTCCATTCCCAGAGCTATGAACAACTAAACCCCTTTCATTGGGTTAGGGAGCTCTGTTGTAATTTGATGGATCAATAATAGTTTTCATAATCCTTCTTCTTTCTTTTCTCTTGATTTTACTAGAAAGCTTTCAATCTTCATCCAATTGAGTAGTTATCTTGGAAAAGAAGCTATTCATACTTGGATCTCTTCTGAACCTTGGAAAAGGGATGAAGAGATCATGCTAGAAATGTTTTCTCATGTTGGACCAAATTGGGGTTTGGGCGGATATGGTGACATATAATTCTTCCAATACTTTGATTTGGAAATACATATGGTATAATCAGTGACCACACTTCATCTCTTCTCATGAGCAATTAGACCAAGTAGTTGGCTATTGATCTGATTTGAGAGATTGAATTACCAAGGAATTGGAATTCAATCACTTAAGATTGCCAAGCATTGATTGAGGAAGAGATGAAAATGAACTTGATCCGGAGAATGCAACATCTCCTAAGCCCAATGAATTCCCCATTTCTGATCTTACCCATTCTCTTTACTTATTGCCATTTACTTTCATGCTAAACTTCCTTTCCCCATTTAAGATTCTGCAATTTACTTTCCGTCATTTATTTTCTGCTATCTACTTTCCCGCTATTTAATTTCCTGCAATTCTCAACTCACTTTCTGCTTAGCTCAACTAGAACATTCTTCCAATTAAAGTTGCTTGACCAATCAATCCCTATGGGATTCGACCTCACTCTACTGTGAGTTTTTACTTGACGACAATTTGGTATACTTGCCGAAGGAAATTTGTTGAGAGACAAGTTTATGTGCATCATTGTTGAGTCAGCAGCTTGACTGCACCAGACACCCCTCTTGATCTAAGTAAGCACAACGCAAAAAGTTGCATTTTTGAGCCACTTCGTGTCCGAATTTCAAAATTCTGATTTCCATGGTTAGTCTCTATGTGACGAGTCGGTCTTGAATTTTGAGAAAAAAAGTACATTAATATAATATTCATATATTATTATTTTATTTGGAATATTATATTTTTATTTCTTTTACTGTGGTTAATGTTGATCTATATTTATTAATATAATAACTGAGCTAGAAATCTACCGGTAATGGATAATACCGGCATTCTTAGATGAACTTAGCTATGCTAATGCTTCATCATATATCTTTTATCCTCATGATTATCATGTTACTAGTATCATTTATACTAGTAAAACTCATGCTTATCCTTTAGTAGTGTAATCCAATGTATCTAGTTTTAGTAATTATCTTCAGAATGATATTTTATTATTAAACTCTGATGAGTCAGCACTTCATGACATGTGGCTCTCTCAGAGTTAGCCACCACATGTTCTCTTTCTTGCTCTCCAACCAAAGGTTTCTTAAGGGAAAAGTAAGAAAAATTTGTATTCTAACACATCTAGCTTCAGTAATTATCCTTTCTTGAGATATTTTTACACCAAACTTTAAGATAATGCTTATCCTAACCCCATGGGTCCTTAGGCTCATCATTACCATCAACTTTTCTTCCATACAAGCTAGAATTTTTGAAATTTCTTGAGAGAAAAATGGAAGAACTTCCATGAAACTTCCATGAACACCTGAGCTTCAACCTCCGTTCTTTCTCAAACTAAAACCCTATCAAAAATCTAATCCAACCAAAGTGTTCATCTCTTCCTCTTCTTCATTTCTATGACAATTTTCAAGGAGTAAATCAAGGTATGATGGCTGCTCCTCCTCCTTGAAGTTTCAGCCATGGTGGAGAAATCAAGCTAATGATGTTTTCTTCATGTTTCTCTTAGGATCTCTTGTTCACTCACCATAAGCTCTAAGAAAATGTGATTTCTAGCTGATTTAAGGTGAGAATAACCTTCTTTTCAACATCACGAATATTCAGCCTTCATGGTTCATATGGTTCTAAAGTTGTCTTTGATGTTAAAATAGGTAAAAAAGTGCTTTTGGAAGCTTGTTTTTGGTTCAACTCTTGGCAGCAGCAAAGGAGGTAAGGTTTGGTAAATTAATCAATGATTTGCTATGTTCTTGAAGTGTGAAATCAGATCTTATTGCTTGACGCTTGATTTTGAGTGTTTGTGTGATGGTTTGATCATGAGACCTTGTTGTTTAATGCTTGAAAATCAAGCTATTGATGGTTTTGAAGTTGTTGTTGTTGCTGCTGGAAAACGTGGCTTTCTAGCCATGAAATTCATGATATTTGATGTGTTTTTTATGTGTATTTGATGGCTGAAATGTTGCTCTTTGGTTTGGTCAAAATCAGGTAAAAATCGGTTACCAAAAAGTTTGAAAAACTGGTTGAAAATCAAGCTGAAATTTGATGAACTTTTGGAAAAATATTTTTGGTTTATGGAAGTATGTGAAAACGTTTATTTTGATGATTTTGAGGTCAAAATGCAATTATTAAAAAGTTTGGGGTTGAAAGTTAAGTTCAAGGGCCAAAGTGCAATTTCCAAAAAGTTCAGGGGTCAAAAAGTAATTTTTAAAAGTTGAATAAAATATTATTATTTTAATATTAAAATATTAAAATATTATTTTATTAATAATATTATTTTATTAATAATAATAAAATATTGATAAAAAGGTAGTTTTTCCTAAAAGACTCAGGAAGGCAGTGTTGAGTCCAGATTTTCTTAATTCTCTTTACTAAACACCTAAGAAAAGGTATAAGAGAAGGTATTGAGGTATGTCAGGTAATGAAAAAGGATTAGAAACTTGCAGACATGTTAGAAAGGAAAAGCGTTAAAAGCTATATAGTTGTGTGTTTGACCTCATAGAATAAGCAGAGAGTTGTTATTCCTTTAGGCCGAAGTTCACCTACAGTGAATATCAATTGTGTATCTCAGGGTGTTGCTCCTGTAGGCCGAAGTTCACCTACAGAGAGTTGTGATTCCTGTAAGCCAAAGTTCACTTACAGAGGTGCCATTTCTGTCAATCGAAGTTCACTTACAGAGGTGCCATTTCTGTAGGCCGAAGTTCACGTACAGAAAGTTGTTGTGTTGTAGTTAGACTATTCCTGTAAGCCGAAGTTCACTTACCAGAGTGCTATTTCTGTAGGCTGAAGTTCACCTACAGAGATAAAGCCATATCTAGGACTAGTTCCTAGGTAATGTCGGGCTGCAGGGTGTAAACCGACACGTGAGCTCATGGCCTGCATAGGACAGACATGCATCATACTAGGTTGTGCATTTCCGCTATTATGATTGTTGTATGAATGTGTGATTTCTTTGTTTGTATTCTATTTTTTGTGTCTGTGTTTTATTTTCTTGTATTCTTTGTTGTGTTCTGCTTTCTGATTTCTTAGTTTCTTCATTTATTTGTATCTTCTATTTACTGCTTCTCTGTATTCTGCTATTTGTCTGCTAAGTGACTCAGAATTAATGAGCTTAACTAATAACCCCGGCTTTACTAAGAACTCCCCAGTTCTTACCCCCTTCTCTCTCCCTTCCCCCTTCAGATGGAAGCATGAGTATCTTTCCGTAGTTCGCTGATGACCATTTGCAAAGAGAATTCTGCTCTAGATAGTCGTCTGAGTCTAGGGTGAATCTCGTTCTCTGTTAATATGTATATACTGTGAGACCAGCCTACGTCTGCATCCCGTTTGTAGGTGAACTTTAACCTAAACCCTGTGTACGAGACTCCTGTTATGTGACTACTTGATGGAGTACCAGTGAGATGTCATATAGCAATGTATGATCGTGCAGAGGAGTGGTAGACGATCTTCCACCATTTGATGACATTTCACCTGACTTGAGTCTTGAAGACCTAGATAACACTTTCTCTCGCTTTAGTAGTTTAGAGGGACTAGATGAGTATATAGTCTAGGCTAGCCTGGGCGCCATCTTATGGATTTCTTGAATAGGTCAGGGCCTGGGATGTTGTATGTATATATATATGTATATAGTTATTATCTAGCTATACCTAGGGGCGTTCTAACTAAAAGTCTATACTTAAATAAAGGCTGGATTATTGAATGTTGTTAACTGTGTTGAGATGTATATAAGTGTGGTTGTTTATAACTGTTGTATCTGTTATCATTTGTGAATTGATTATGAGTGACTCTACTTATTAATACAAATGTTTTCAAAAAAAAAAAAAAAACCTCGCAAAATAACTACACTTTTAATAACGAATCAGGCTCATATAATAAGAAATAGATAATAATTAGGAAGACAAGTTGGTAGCGCTCAGTTTCCGGTATGATCTAGACATACTGAAAATTGGGTCGTTACAGGTCACCACACATATGCATTGATTTTTGTTGAACTTTACTTTGCGGCATTTTGTCCCCTTTTTTATTACTCTTCTTTTCCTTTCTTTTCTATTTTTTTCTTTTATATATATATATATATATATATGTTTTTTTTTTCTTTTTGTTTTTCTCATTTTTTTCTCTTCAAACAAAAATATACACAAGAATATAAATGCATATGGTTTAACATGCAATGTATGAGTACGTACCCAATTCCCATGATTTTCAACAAAACCACAGAATACACTTTTACCTCTACCGAATGTTCCCAACTCTCCCAAAATCAAATGATAAACACTCTCACTAGCCTAAGCTAATCAAAGATCCAAACAAGGGACATTTATTGTTTTTCACTTAGGCTTGTAATGTGCTAAAATTAAGAAGAAATGGGTTTAGCATAGGCTCAAAGTTGGTTAACAATGGAAGATAAAAGGTATGGCTATTTTGGTAAGTGAGCTATTTGAAACAATGGCCTCAATCATATAAGTGCATGTATACACAAAATAATGGACATAAAGAATCAAACAAATCAAGGATTGCAATCATAAAAAGAGAATAATGCACACAAGAATGAAAATAAGTAGTTGTATGATGTAACCACACAATTAGGCTCAAGTCTCACATGCTTGTGTTCTTAGCTCAAAAATCATGTTCCACAACATATAGTTCAAGCAAGTTCTAAAAAAAGTTTTTTTAATCGATTGGGGTACCCTATAGATAAAATTCTTGAAAAATTTCATTATTTTGGCTAAGCTTATTATATTATATATGCAAACTAAGAAAATGTAACTAAAAATCCTAAAAGACCTAAAAAATGAAATGCAAAAGTGTTGGGATTAGAAACTCGTCACTCAAAAATGCCGACTGGTCGGACGACCTCCCCACACTTAAAAGTTTGCACCGTTCTCGGTGCATTCAAAGATGAGCAAGTGGATACGGCAATTCTCCGAGTTGCCATCCTCAGCTGGCGGATCAACCGGTGCTGCGTGTTCTTCCTCCTGCTTCCATTTTTTGCTTATGGGGCATCAGTCAAGAAAAATATAAAATAACACCGTAAGATGAGAAAATACAAAAGCCAGGAAGCGTAAATTGTTGGAATGAGATAAATCACTAGAATGGAGTGAGTGAATTAATGTGACATTAGAGAATAGTGTGTGTGTTCTAAATTAGGCGCCCTTTAGAATACACACACATTAGCATAAAAAGTCATGTCACAAGTACACAAAAGAAAGCATACACTTCACTCATTCTAGTGTGCTTGAGATGCTTTAAACTTGTAGGTTAAGACAACCCAACAAGCAATAAAGAAGCATGAAAGCATTCAAGCTAAAAGTCAAGCAATTGTGAAGTGGATAAGGAATGGACATTGATTGATGTGTAAATAAACTTGGTGAGCAAAATGGTATAGAGAGCTCACACATCCAACAATGACACATATTGAAGTTGTTGCAAAACCTAAGTGACATAGAGGTGGAACACATGAGTGCTATGGAACTTAGAGAAAAGAGATATAAGAGTTAAGATCAATCACATAGCAAGCATGGTCCACAAAGCTTAGGAAGCTCAAAATTATGTCACTAGGTAAGCTTTCAATCCAATTTCACAATTCCAAAATCTCAATGCATGAAATAGGTGGTATGAATAAGGGTCAATCATGAATAAGCAACACCTAAGAAACAATGCATCGATAATGTACAACTGCCTAATAATAGATGATGAATGCATGGTGGCCAAAACATGCAATTCAAAGAGTTAAGATGCATGAAGGCAATGTAACATGTACTTGGTATTCAAAAACATTAAGCATGAAAAGTTCTAAACCAAGTAACCAAATATAACCTCAACAAAGAATCTAACAAGGAATATAAACAAAATTGATGTTAAGATAACATCCTATTACTAGTCAGCAGCAGTAAACAGTAAACAAGATTAGTAATCCAACACTTATAATGGAAAATAAAATTTAAACAAAATTAAACTAATTAACTAACTAAAAGAAATGGTATTGTATGGTGTTTGGTAGTGTTTGATGATGTTTGAAGGGTGGAAAGAAAAGAAGGGAAGAGAGAAGAAGGAAAGAAATGGAAAGAAGATGAGAAAAGAAGTGTGTGAAAGTTGGAAATGGCAAAATGGGAGTGACGCGTACGCGTGCCTCACACGTGCGCGTCGATGGGTTATTTAGAGATCGACGCGTACGCGTAGATAGCCTTGTGCGAAACGCACAGAGTTCGCGTGCTGTTCATGCAACTCTCGGGGAAAATGGCTTGGAGATAAAAATTTTCAATCCATGCGTATACGTGCATGACGCGTGCACGTGTATGGTTCAAAATACTTGGGTCACGCGTACGCGTGGAGCGCGCATACGCATGGATGGTGCTCTGTTTTTCAAAGTTTTTCCATGTTCTTGCACCAAACCAAGCATTCCAAACCTCCAAACAACTACCATAACATCATAAAACCTTATTTAACCTACTAGACTCCCAATTAAACTCAACTAACTAAACAAAACATGAAATTAAACCTAAATTACCAATATTTACATAGAGGAAAAAGGGAAATATGTTACCATGGTGGGTTGTCCCCCACCTAGCACTTTTGTTTATTGTCCTTAAGTTGGACTTATGGAGAGCTCTTCATCAAGGTGGCTTGTGCTTGAATCCATCCTTGAACATCCACCAATGCTTGGACTTCCATCGTGCTTCATCATTCAAAGTTAATAACTCCAAGCTTTGATGGAGTTCTTCACAAACCATGGGCTCCCAAGGTTGTTCCACACCTTGTAATCCGGGATCCCATACTTTGTTTTCACACCCGTTTTGAAGTTGATCACGTTGATTTCCTTCGGGTAGTAAGAAGGTCGAATTCTCATGAAAGCACCAAACTCCCCTCCTAGACCCATCTAATCGAGTACTACACCAATCCATGCTCCTCAATTTTGAGCTTTCAACCATAATGAGCCTAGACTTACAACGCCAACCACTAAACATCGTCCTCTTACGCTTAATTCCGCAAAGTGCCCTAAGTTGGCCATCCGTTTCAAGCAAACCAAATTCAAGTGGGATAATAAAGCTAAAAATTAGAAGTTTTACCCACTCAAACAAAGGATTAGATGACAACCTAGGTGGAGGAGCTCCCAACGGTCTTGACAAAGTACGCTCCACTCCGGTCCATCCTCTTCTAGAGGCGTCCACAACTTGGCAAGGTTCTTCGAGCTCTACCTCTTGCCAATCTTCCTCAAGGTCACATTCTTCCTCACCAAATTTTTCTATCTCTTCCCCATCACTCAAATCATAAATAGGAGGTTTAGTGAAGTCCACCTCATCATTAATTTCAAGCATGGTGGGGAAGGACTCATCATACTCAAAAAGATCATATGTTGATGCGGAATCATCATAGATAGGAGGGCTTGTTGCTTGGAACACTTCTTCCAATTATTCACTCACAATATGCCTTGGAGGTTGCACATCCTCCTCAACATTGCTTTCTAGTTCAATAGAAGAAGGTTCAACAAGATCATCAAGGGGATTGATCAATATGGACAAAAAATCACTAATGATGGATTCTACTTATTGATTGATTTCCCTCAACTCTCTATCCACTTTCTTAACATCACTCTCCTATTTAACATCCCTTCCAAACTCTGTAGAAGAAGGCTCTTCAACTTGAGATTCATCTATGTACTCAACATATCCTAAATACCCAACCACTACTTCCTTTTGTTCAATAATCTCTACCTCCTCCCCTTATTGCACTTCTTGCTTTAACTCCTCTTCCTCACCTTGGAGCTCCAAATTCACTCCCTCACCAAGCTCTTTGGTTGCTTCTCCATATTCAACAATGGGAGTACTCGGGATGTATGAGCTTAGGTAGGAGGTTATGTGACTAACGGCTTCTACTGTGATAGCCATCTTGGCTTCTAGCTCCTTAAACTCTTTTTCCGTCCCCTCTTGTTGCCTTTGGATATGAGAGTTAAGATCTCTTAGTTCTTGCGTGAGGGCTTCATTGGGGGGTGGTGGTAGAAGAGAGGGTTTAATGTTTGAGGGAAAGGCATTATAGTTGGAAGGTGGTTCATATTGGTGAAAGTCTTGAGGTGGTGTTTATGGAATTTGTGGTTCTTGGGAGTATTGGTGTTGGAATGGTGGTGGCTCTAGATAGGGTTCATATGGTGGTTGGTATGGTAGATGTGGGTTGGGGTCATATGGGGGTGGATGGTGGTATGAGGCTTGTGAGTATGGTTGTTGAGGGCTATGTTGAGGGAAATGGTTATATGTATGTGGTGGTTGTGGTTGACAATCACAATAAGGGTCATCACACACATTAGATTGGTATGCATTAGGATTTGGATTATACCCATAAGAATCTAGAGAGTAGTCATGTTGGGGTGACACTTGAACAGCTTGGATGGAAGAAAATTCCTTTTGGTCCTTGCGCATCTCCGGGAGGAGAATAGTCATATCCCCAAGTACTCTTGTCAAACTCGATTCGGAAGGAGGTTGTTGCCAAGAAGGTTGTCCATAAGCTTGGGGCTCCTCCCATCTTTGATTTCCAAATCCTTGATGCACATTCTCATTGAAGCTTCCATTTCCTACAACATAGTTTGAACCTAACTCATAGCCAAGGTGATGAGAATTCATGGTGATAAGAGAAAACAAAAACAAAGTCTAACAAGGACAAAGAGAGAAAAATCCTACAACTAGCAAAAAACCAACAAACAAACCAAAAATCAAGCTATTCACAATATATACAATAGCCAATAACATAGCACCATTGCAATTCCCCGGTAACGGCGCCATTTTGATATAAGAATTTGTTGTGATGGCTTATAATTTCTCAAATAAATTCTCGTTGCAAGTATAGTTTCTAAACCAACCAACAATCCTTAATAAAAAATTTGGTTGCCATAAGTAACAAACCCCAAATAAGAATTATCCGAAGTATTTAAACTCCGGGTCGTCTCACAAGGAATTGCAATGAAGTGAATGATTATTGGCTATGAAGGAACAAGGGGTTTGATTGATGAAGAGGCAAGAAATTAAATGGGCGAGAATTTAAATGACAAGAAAAGTAGATCAAGCAATCAATTAAAGAAGGCAATTAACAAAGAGAGACATTCATGGCAAGCTAGTCATGCAATGATTAATTCATCCTATTTAGTCAACTCCGGCAAATGGAAGAATGTATCATGTTATCTTCATATAGGGAGAACGTCAAACAAGACTAACCAATCATATCACAAAAATAAACAAGAATTTATCTTATTACATCATCCCCGACGATGCAGGAATGTATCATGTTATCCTCATACTCGAAGAAACTCTAATAAGACTAGCTAATCTCAATCCAAAAGTCCTAATCACTTACTAATTAAATTAGCAAAAGATTAGCGTCAATGGAAACAATATTAGCTAACAACTCTAGATCACCAACATAAGTTGGGTTTTCATGACTCAAGATGGCCTAATTACTCTTCCCAAGCCAAGAATGCTCAAGATCTACTCTAACATCCAACCAAGCATTTTTTCAAACACTTGGAAGGCATAAGAGAAAAGCATGGTAAATATGCAAGAAATAGTAAAATCTACCAACTGCCAATTGCAAAGAAAGTAAAATCACAACTCAAATCAACAATAAAAGGGCATCAAATATCAAATTTCATTAAAGGAGATCCAAATCCAACATGAGTGCATGAGCATAAAAGAGACATGAAAGTAAAATTAACATCACAAACTAAGAGAATTCAAGTGTAGAAACAAGAAATTGTAGAGGAGACAAGATGAAATCAAGAAATTGGACTTAGATCTAAGATGCAAACTAGCCTAGAACCCTAATTCTAGAGAGAAGGGAGAGCTTCTCTCTCTAGAAACTAATCTACATGATGCCAATTCTACAACTAAGTGCTCTCCCTTTTCCCAAGCTTGAATTATGCATGAAATAGCATCAAAAATGAGTTGGATTGGGGCCAAAATACTTCGGAAATCGCTGGCCATGAGTTGCCTTTAGTGAGTCACGTGCAGCAACCCACGCGTACGCATCATATTCTAAACGCCAGGTAACTATGGCAAATTTTATATCCTTTTGAAGCCCCGGATGTTAGCTTTCCAACGTAACTGAAACCGCCTCATTTGGACCTCTGTAGCTAAAGTTATGATTGATTAAGTGCGAAGAGGTCATGGTTGACAGCTTTGCTGTTCCTTCATTTCTTCATGAGTTCTCCCACTTTGCATGGTTTTCCTTCATTTCTTCTATCCAATATTTGCCTTATGAACCTGAAATTACTCAACAAACACATCAAGGTATCGGATGGAATTAAAGTGAATTAAAATCACCAATTTAAGGGCCTAAAAAGCATGTTTTCACACTTAAGCACAAATTTAAGGAGAATTACAAAACCGTGCTATTTCATTGAATAAATATGGAAAAAGGTGATAAAATCCCCCAAAATAAGCACAAGATAAACCACAAAATTGGGGTTTATCAAGTTTTGCTTTGAAAAGTTTGAGTCTTTCTACAAAAGATTGCATCTTTGTGCCTGATCGTTTGCTGTGATGTGTGCCCTTTTATGGTTCTGGTACTTTTTGCTTCATTAGGGCTTTTTTTTGTCACTATTCTTATCTTTTCTCCTCCTTATATGATTTCTTAAAGCTTCTGGTTGAACTGTCTGTAGAGAAAGGTTGTGGCTTTGAAGATAAACTATTTTGTAGGAAAAAGTTATAGCTTTTGATGATTCTTGCGTGATCTGTTGATGATTTTGGCTTTCTTGCTATTTGTATTGAGTGACATTACCAGAAAAGAATTGATCTCTTTGTGTTTTCTTATTGAGAGGTTTTCTATTGTGAGGTGTTTAGGGCATAGGCTGTCAACTTCCCCTTTTCTGAGTTCTTGCCTTGTTGTTGCCTCCAAAGGGTGCCCCTGGACTTTTAGTGTGAGTACTAGGGTCTCCTTTTTACTTCCGAATCTGATACTTGATGTTTACTTTTATTTGTTCGAGTTGTTTCCTTATTTTCCTGAGTTGTTTAATAGTAATCCAATTTTTCTTTTTTCTTACTGTAGGAATAGTTGGCATATGTATTCCCACAAAAACATTATTGAGATGTCTACTAAGATTCCTGACGGCATGTCTGACTGGCTGGTCTCCATAGTTTTAATGTGTGTTACTGTGGCTGACCCTGAGTATTGTGTGCGACTTAGGAGGTTTCATAGAATTTGTATTAATAAGGATGAGGAGAAGAATTATGAGTTGGTGTTGCTTGACCCTGAGGACAGGGTTAGTTTTCCTCCCTTGACTCAGGGGGAACGGCCCCTTCTTTTATGCTTATAACTACTTTTTTAGTCAATTGAATATCACCATCCCTTTTACCGCTTTCGAGACCGACTTATTGTGGTCTTGCAATGTAGCCCCTTCCCAACTCCATCCAAACTCGTGGGGTTTTATTCAAATTTTTTAATTGTTGTGCCAAGAATTGGGAGTCCGACCTACATAAACTCTTTTCCTATATCTTTTTGTTTTGACAAAGCCTGGGGTAGCTAAGAAGAAAGCCTCTTGGATTTCTTTCCGAGTTTCTCAAGGGAAGAAAGTGTTTTCCATATATGATGAGTCTTTTCGCGACTTCAAGAACTATTACATCAAAGTCCGAGCTGTTGAGGGAGCTCGACCCTTCTTTTTAGATGAAAATAATAAACCCACCTTCCCTTTATCGTGGCAAAAAAATCCAGTAGTAACTAAGTATTCTTGGGAGAGCCTAAGCGAGTTAGAACAAGCCTTTGTGGGTGTGTTAGAGGAGAACTGGGGGGTGCCCCCTCACCTGGATACAAAGAGGTTTCTGGGAGATCCTTCCCTTCTCCAAGCTGAACTGGGTAGTGACAGACTTCCTTTTAGCTATTTTTTTCTTTGTTTATTTGCCGATTTATCCTTTTCTTACTTGGTTTTTGCTGGCTTCTTTTCCAGAAATAGTGAAATATTTGGATTCCATGAAGGCCTTTCGTAGGGCAAAGAAGGT
>NC_029791.2:71840934-71863575 GCF_000816755.2 Arachis ipaensis
CCTTCCCAACTGCCTCCCAAAAAGCTGACTTCGGGTGCTTCTGGGCCAAGGAAAGTGATCTCGACCCCTCAGGTCCGGATGGTTCCTTCTGACACAGTTCAATCATCTTCCGGTGCTACCTATTCTCCTACTGCTGGTCCTCCTCCGAAAAAGCAAAAGACTATTGGTCCTTATAACCTAGATGCCCAGGATTTTGACACTGTGGGGTTTATTGATGAACAGATTGCTCCTTATGGCCAACTTCAAATGGATGACGTGTCCATCCTTCGTCACTTGGATTTCATCACCAGCAATAGTGTTCAGATGGCCTATATGGGTGCGGCTTTATCGCAAATTGTTAGAGAGTCTCCCATTCGTGCCACTAAGGCTTTTGTGGAAGATGCCAAGTCTGAATTTAACAGAATCAAAGGTTTGAAGGATGAGCTTGATGCTAAGGTAATTAAGCTGGAGTTGGATCTGGAGAAGGAAAAGTCCCGAGCTACCAGGTCTGAGGCAACTGCGAACTTGGCTAAGGAAACGGCGAGGAAACATAAGGAGAGCTACACCCGCACATATGGCGAGCTACTGGAGATCAGGGTCATATGGTGGGTTGTGTGACTGATGCCTATGATAATTTGAAGGCCCAAGTCTGAGTTCTTGCCCCTAAGCTTGACCTGACTCTTTTTAGCCTGGATAATGTGGTAGAGGACGGCAAGATAGTGCCTGCCCCTGATGATGAAGATGAGGGTCCTCCTCCTGCACTGCCAGCCAAAGCTTCTGCCGCTTCATCTTCTTCAACTCCTTCAGCCGAGGTGGCTCCTGATGAGCGGATAATTTATACCCTTTTTGGCATTGTTTTTACATAGTTTTTAGTATGTTTAGTTACTTTTTATTATATTTTTATTAGTTTTTATTCAAAAATAACATTTCTGGACTTTACTATGACTTTATGTGTTTTTCTGTGATTTTAGGAATTTTCTTGCTGAAATTGAAGGATCTGAGCAAAAGTCTGATTCAGAGGCTAAGAAAGGACTCCAAATGCTGTTGGATTCTGACCCTCTTGCACTCGAAGTGGATTTTCTGGAGCTACAGAATCCCAATTGGCACACTCTCAATTGCGTTGGAAAGTAGACATCTTAGGCTTTCCAGAAATGTATAATAGTCCATCCTTTGCCCGAGATTTGATGGCCTAAACTGGCGTTTAATAGCCAGCCAGAGACACTTTTTCTGGTGTAAAACGCCAGAACTGGCACCAGAATTGGAGTTAAATGCCCAAATTGGCATCCAAGCTGGCGTTTAACTCTAGAAAAGGCCTATGCACGTGTAAAGCTCAATGCTCAGCCGAAGCACACACCAAATGGGCCCTGGAAGTGGATTTCTACACTATCTGCACTTAGTTACTTATTTTCTGTAATCCTTAGTAACTAGTGTATAACACTTTTTACTATTGTATTCATATCTTATTATCACTTTTGGAATTTTATGTTACATTTGGGAGGCTGGCCATTCGGCCATGCCTAAACCTTTTTCTCTTATGTATTTTTCAACGGTGGAGTTTCTACACCTCATAGATTAAGGTGCGGAGCTCTGCTGTTCTTCATGAATTAATGCAAGTACTATTGTTTCTCTTTCAATTCATGCTTACTTCTTCTCCAAGATACACTCTCGTACTTAATTCAGTTAAGTCAGAATGAAGGGATGACCCGTGACAATCACCCACTATCTCCGTTACTCGCTTAGCCAAGATCCGCGTGCTTGACAACCACAAATGGTCTACATGATGTTCAACATAGTCATTGGATGACAGCCAAAGTATATTCTCTTGGGTCTCTGATCCGCGATTCGCATCGTCTCTCCTGACAACAGAGCATCCGAATCTGAGATTAGAACCTTCATGGTATAGGCTAGAACCATTGGCAGCATTCCTGAGATCCGAAAAGTCTAAACCTTGTCTGTGGTATTCCGAGTAGGATCTGGGAAGGGATGACTGTGAAGAGCTTCAAACTTATGCATGTTGGGCACAGTGACAGTGTGCAAAAGGATAGAGAGATCCTATTCCGACGCTAGTGAGAATTGACAGATGATTAGCCGTGCGATAGCTGTACCTGGTATTTTTCATCGGAGACGAGAAATCCGACAGTTGATTAGCCGTGCAGAGATCGTACCTGGCATTTTTCATCCGAGAGGATCATACAGCTTGCCATGGAAGGGAGCACGCATGATTGGAAGAAGACAAAAGGAAAGCAGAGGTTCAGAAGCAACAAAGCATCTCCAAACGCTTATCTGAAATTCCCACCAATGAATTACATAAGTATCTTTATTTTATTTTACGTTTTATTTATCTTTTAATTATCAAAACCTCATAACTATTTGAATCCGCTTGACTGAGATTTATAGGATGACCATACCTTACTTCAAGCCGACAATCTCTGTGGGATCGACCCTTACTCACGTAAGGTATTACTTGGACGTGCACTTGCTGGTTAGTTGTATGGAGTTGTGAAAAGTGTGATTACAATTTTGTGCACCAAGTTTTTGGCGCCGTTGCCGGGGATTGTTCGAGTTTGGACAATTGAAGGTTCATCTTTTTGCTTAGATTAGGTAATTTTATTTTTATTTTGTAAAAAAAAAAATAAAATATGTGTTTTCGAAAAATTCATTAAAAAATTTTTAAGAATGAATTCTAGAGCTTCATGAGATATGTTGAAACCTGGCTAGCTGTTAAGCCATGTCTAATCTTTTAGACCGAGGTTTCCACTTTCCATTGGAGAAGGGACATGTCTGTATTTGTTATGCTAAGGCTTGGTTGGTCATTTGGCCATGTCTAATTCTTTTGGACCGAAGCTTTAGAATAACATTGCATGAGCCCTTGGATTCTCAATTATAATTCTATGTTAAAGCTTGGCTAGCCATTTGGCCATGTCTAATCTTTTGGACTGGATCTTTAGACTAACAATACATGAATCCTGGAATTCTTATTGAAAATTTTGAATTTCTTTATTTTCTTTTTCCAAAATAATTTTCGAAAAATACAAAAAAATTTAATAAAATCATAAAACCCAAAAAAAAAATTTTGTGTATCTTGTTTGAGTTTAGTGTCAAAATTCAGGTTTGGAGTCAAATGCATCTTTTTAAATTTTTGAAAATTCACCATGTGTTCTTCATGATCTTCAAGTTGTTCTTGATGATTTTCCTTGTTTAATCTTGTGATTTTCTTGTTTTATATTTTTTGTTGTATTTCATATGCATTTTCGAATTCATAGTTTCTAAACAATAAAAATTTCTATGTTTGGTGTCTTCCATATCTTTCTTTTCTTAAAAATTTTCAAAAATATGTTCTTGATGTTCATCTTGATCTTCAAAGTATTCTTGGTGTTCATCCTGACATTCAAAGTGTTCTTGCATGCATTATTTGTTTTAATCCTAAATTCTTATGTCTTGTGTCATTTCATTGTTTTTCTCTTTCTTCATTAATTCAAAAATAAAAAATAATATATTTCCCTTATTTTACTCATAAATTTCAAAATTTTGGGTTGACTTAGTCAAAAATTTTCAAAAGTTAGTTGTTTCTTGTTAGTCAAGTCAAAATTTCAATTTAAAAACTTTATCTTTTCAAATCTTTTTCATTTTTCTTTCATGTTCTCCAAAAAATTTTTAATTAATTTTCAAAATCTTTCTCTTAATTTTATTTCATAATTTTCGAAATTATTGCAAACATTTAATGTTTTGATTCAAAAATTTTAAGTTTGTTACTTTCCTGTTAAGAAAGGTTCAATCTTTAAATTCTAGAATCATATCTTTTAGTTTCTTGTTAGTAAAGTCATCAACATTAATTTTCAAAATCAAATCTTTTTAAATTTCTTTTTCAAATCTTTTTCAAAATAAGCTTCAATAATATCTTTTTTAAAATTAATTTCAAAATCTTTTTCTAACTTCTTATCTTTTCAAAATTTATTTTCAGATCTTTTTCAAAACCACTTAACTACTTTTCTCTCTCTCTAATTTTCGAAAACCCCTAACCACTTTTTCAAAATTCTTTTCAATTAACTAATTATTTTAAATTCTAATTTTATTTTATTTATTTTCTTAAATTCGAATTCTAACTTATAATTAAAATAGAGACAAAAATATTTTTCTTTTCTTTCAACTAATATTCGAATACTCTCTCTCTCTCTCATCTCTTTCTATTTATTTAATTACTAACACTTCTCTTCTACTCATAATTCGAACCCTCTCCCTCACTTTGTGTTCGAATTCCTCTTATTTTCTCTCTACCTCATTCTTCTATTCTTCCATTCTTCTACTTATATAAAGGAATCTCTATACTATTACATAGAGGATTTCTCTTCTTTTCTATTCTCTTCTTTTACATATGAGCAGAAACAGGGATAAAGACATTCTTGTTGAAGCTGATCCTGAACCTGAAAGGACTCTAAAGAGGAAACTAAGAGAAGCTAAAGCACAACACTCCAGAGAGGACCTTACAGAAATTTTCGAAAAAGAAGTAGACATGGCAGCCGAACCCAACAAAAATGGTGGAGTTTCCAGGAAGATGTTTGGTGACTTTACTGCACCAACTTTCGACTTCTATGGAAGAAGCATCTCAATTCCTGTAATTGGAGTAAACAACTTTGAGCTTAAGCCTCAATTAGTTTCTATAATGCAGCAAAATTGCAAGTTTCATAAACTTCCATTGGAAGATCCTCATCAATTCTTAGCTGAATTCTTTAAAATCTGTGACACTGTTAAGACCAATGGGGTTAATCCTGAGGTCTACAGACTTCTGCTTTTCCCCTTTGCTGAAAGAAACAGAGCTAGGATATGGTTGGACTCACAACCTAAAGAAAGCCTGAACTCTTGGAAAAAGTTTCCAATGCTTTCTTGGCCAAATTCTTTCCACTTCAAAAGTTGAGCAAGCTTAGAGTGGAAGTCCAAACCTTCAAACAGAAGGAAGGTGAATCCCTCTATGAAGCTTGGGAAAGATACAAGCAATTGATCAGAAGGTGTCCATCGGACATGCTTTCAGAATGGAGCATCATATGTATATTCTATGATGGTCTGTCTGAATTATCTAAGATGTCCTTGGATCATTCTGCTGGTGGATCTCTTCATCTGAAGAAGATGCCTGCAGAAGCCCAGGAACTCATTGAAATGATTGCAAATAACCTGTTCATGTATACTTCTGAAAGAAATCCTGTGAATAATGGGATGACTCAGAAGAAAGGAGTTCTTGAGATTGATACTCTAAATGCCATATTGGCTCAGAATAAAATATTGACTCAGCAAGTCAATATGATTTCTTAGAATTTGACTAGAATGCAAGCTGCATCCGGCAGTACTAAAGAAGCTTCCTCTGAAGGAGAAGCTTATGACCCTGAGAATCCTGGAATGGAAGAGGTGAATTACATGGGAGAATCCTATGGAAACACCTATAATCCTTCATGGAGGAATCATCCTAATTTCTCATGGAAGGATCAGTAGAAGCCTAATCAAGGCCTCAATAATAATAATGGTGGGAGAAATAGGTTTGGCAATAGCAAGACTTTTCCATCATCTTCTGACCCACAGACAGAGAATTCTAAGCAGAGCCTCTCTGACTTAGCAACCATAGTCTCTGGTCTATCTAAGACCACTCTCAGTTTCATGACTGAAACAAGGTCCTCCATCAAAAATTTGGAGGCACAAGTGGGTCAGCCGAGTAAAAAAGTTACTGAAATCCCTCCTAGTACTCCCCCAAGCAATACAAAAGAGAATCCAAAGAGAGAGTGCAAGGCCATCAATATGTCCAAAATGGCCGAACCTAAAGAGGAGGAAAAGGCAGTGATTTCCAGTTAGGAAGACCTTGCTGGACATCCACTGACCAACAAGGAGTTCCCTATTGAGGAACCAAAGGAATCTGAGGCTCATATAGAGACCATAGAGATTCCACTGAACTTAATGTTGCCATTCATGAGCTCTGATGAGTATTTCTCCTCTGAAGAGGATGAAGATATTGTTGAAGAGCAAGTTGCTCAGTATCTAGGAGCAATCATGAAGCTGAATGCCAAGTTATTTGGTAATGAGACTTTGGAGGATGAACCTCCATTGCTCATCAATAAAATGAATGCTTTGCTTCAACTGACCTTTGGGAAGGCTCTGTGTGACCTGGGGTCAAGTATAAACCTCATGCCACTCTCTGTAATGGAGAAACTAGGGATCTTTAAGGTACAAGCTGCAAGAATCTCACTAGAGATGGTAGACAGATCAATGAAACAGGCTTATGGACTTGTAGAAGATGTCTTAGTGAAGGTTGAAGGCCTGTACATCCCTGCTGACTTTATAATCCTAGAAACTGGGAAGGATGAAGATAAATCTATTATCCTTGGAAGACCCATCCTAGCCACAGCAAGAGCTATGATTGATGTGGACAGAGGAGAGTTAGTCCTTCAATTGAATGAGGACAACCTTGTGTTTAAGGCTCAAGGATCTTCTTCTGTAACCATGGAGAGAAAGCATGAAAAGCTTCTCTCAATACAGAGTCAAAGAGAGCCCCCACACTCAACTTCTAAGTTTGGTGTTGGAAGGCCACCATTAAGCTCTGAGTCTCTGTGAAGCTCTCTAAGAGCTCGCTGTCAAGCTATTGACATTAAAGAAGTGCTTATTGGGAGGCAACCCAATGTTATTTAATTATATTTATCTTTCATAGCCATTTGTTTTCCATTATTATGTTAAGTTGTCTTTAGGTTGATGATCATGTGGAGTCATAAAAATAGCTGCAGAATTAAAAGCAAAATAAAAAATAGCACACCCTGGAGGACAGGCTTACTGGCGTTTAAACGCAAGTAAGGATAGCAGAATAGGCGTTTAATGCCCAGTCTGGCAGCATTCTGGGTGTTAAACGCCAGAATTCACAGACAAACTGGTGTTTAACACCAGAAAAGGGTGTCTGGTGTCTGGCTGGCGTTAAACGCCAGAATTGGCAGACAGACTGGCGTTTAACACCAGAAAAGGGTGTCTGGCTGGTGTTAAACGCCAGAATTGGCAGACAGACTGGCATTTAACGCCAGAAAAGGGTGTCTGGTGGGCATTTAATGCCAGAAAAGGGCATCAGCCTGGCGTTTAAAGCCAGAAAAGGTATCAGAGATGGCATTAAATGCCAGAAATGGTGCAGGGACCAGATTTCCTTGACACCTTAGGATCTGTGGACCCCACGGGATCCCCACCTACCCCAATTCTTTTTCTCTCCTTTTCACACCTTTCCATAACACTCTTCCCCAAAATAACCTCCACCAATCACCTCCATTTCTCCTCCAAAACCATCATACAACCCACCTACCCCCTACCCATTCAAATTCAAATCATCCCCCTCCCAAACCCAACCCCTATTACAAGAATTCCCTCTCCAATCCACTCCTATTTAAGCCCCTCATCACTCCTTCATTTTTACACATCATAACCACCTAAAACCCCCTTGGCCGAACCATTCACACACCTTCATCTCTTCCATCTCTTCTTCCTCTAATATTTTCTTTTTTTCTTTTGCTCGAGGACGAGTAAACGTTTTAAGTTTGGTGTGGAAAAAGTGCTACTTTTTGTTTTTCCATAACCATTAATGGCACCTAAGGCCGGAGAAACCTCTAGAAAGAGGAAAGGGAAGGCAATTGCTTCCACCTTCGAGTCATGGAAGATGGAGAGATTCATCTCAAAAGCCCATCACTAAGAAGAGGATGGAGCAAACAAGAGAGCCTGCTCATGGACCTCAACAAGAGCATGAGGAAATTTCTCATCAAGAAATCCCTGAGATGCCTCAAGGGATGCAATTTCCTCCACACAACTATTGGGAGCAACTCAACACCTCTTTAGGAGATTTGAGTTCTAGCATGGAGCAACTAAGAATGGAGCACCAAGAGCACTCTATTATCCTCAATGAAATAAGAGAGAACCAAAAGGCCATGAGAGAGGAGCAACAAAGGCAAGGAAGAGATATTGAGGAGCTCAAGCACTCCATAGGATCTTCAAGAGGAAGAACTAGCCGCCGTCACTAAGGTGGACCTATTCTTTAATTTCCTTGTTCTTATTTTTCTATTTTTCGATTACAATGCTTTATGTTTTGTCTATGTTTTTTTTTGTCTTTATTACATGATCATTAGTGTTTAGTGTCTATGTTTTAAAGCTATGAATGTCCTATGAATCCTTCACCTTCTTAAATGAAAAATGTTTTCTGAGAAAAAAAAAAGAGGTACATGAATTTCGAAATTTATCTTGAAATTAGCTTAATTATTTTGATGTGGTGGCAATACTTTTTGTTTTCTAAATGAATGCTTGAACAGTGCATATTTTTGATAGTGAAGTTTATGAATGTTAAAATTATTGGCTCTTGAAAGAATAATGAAAAAGGAGAAATGTTATTGATAATTTGAAAAATCATAAAATTGATTCTTGAAGCAAGAAAAAGCAGTGAAAAACAAAAAGCTTGCGAAAAAAATGAATGGCAAAAAAAATAAAGAAAAAAAAAAGAAAGAAAAAGAAAAAGTAAGCAGAAAAAGCCAATAACCCTTTAAACTAAAAGGCAATGGTAAAAAGTATCCAAGGCTTTGAACATTAATGGATAGGAGGGCCCAAAGGAATAAAATCCCGGCCTAAGCGGCTAAATCAAGCTGTCCCTAACCATGTGCTTGTGGCTTGTCCCAAAAAGAGTGTGCTTAAGAGCTCTGGGGACCTCTAACTGGGGACTCTAGTAAAGCTGAGTCACAATTGGAAAAGGTTCACCCAGTTATGTGTCTGTGGCATTTATGTATCCGGTGGTAATACTAGAAAACAAAATGCTTAGGGTCACGTCCAAGACTCATAAAGTAGCTGTGTTCAAGAATCAACATACTAAACTAAGAAAATCAATAACACTATCTGAATTCTGAGTTCCTATGGATGCCAATCATTCTGAACTTCAAAGGATAAAGTGAGATGCCAAAACTGTTCAGAAGCAAAAAGTTGCTAGCGCCGCTCATTTAATTAAAACTAATCTTCATTGATAATTTTTGAATCTGTTGTATTTTCTCTTCTTTTTATCCTATTTTGTTTTTAGTTACTTGGGGACAAGCAACAATTTAAGTTTGGTGTTGTGATGAGCGGATAATTTATACCTTTTTTGGCATTATTTTTACATAGTTTTTTAGTATGTTTTAGTTACTTTTTATTATATTTTTATTAGTTTTTATTCAAGAATTATATTTCTGGACTTTACTATAAGTTTGTGTGTTTTTCTGTCATTTCAGGTATTTTTTGGCTGAAATTGAGGTATCTGAGCAAAAGTCTGATTCAGAGGCTGAGAAAAGGACTACAAATGCTGTTGGATTCTGACCCTCCTGCATTAAGTGGACTTTCTGGTGCTAAAGATGACCAATTGGTGCGCTCACAATTTTTTTGGAAAGTAGATATCTTGGACTTTCTAGTAATGTATAATAGTCCATACTTTGCCTGAGATTTGATGGCCAAAACTGGCATTTAAACGCCAGCCAGAGAGCCTTTTCTAGCGTAAAATGCTAGAACTGGCACCAGAACTGGAGTTAAACACCCAAAATGGCATCCAAGCTAGGGTTTAACTCTAGAAAAGGCCTATGCACATGCAAAGCTCAATGCTCAGCCCAAGCACACACCAAGTGGGCCCTGGAAGTGGATTTCTGCACTATTTGCACTTAGTTACTTATTTTCTGTAATCTTATGTATTTTTCAATGGTCGAGTTTCTACACCTCATATATTAAGGTGCGGAGCTCTGCTGTTCTTCATGAATTATTGCGAGTACTATTGTTTCTCTTTAAATTCATGCTTACTTCTTCTCCAAGATATAATCTCGTACTTAATTCAGTTAAGTCAGAATGAAGGGGTGACCCGTGACAATCACCCACTATCTTCGTTACTCGCTTAGCCAAGATCTGCGTGCCTGACAACCACAAGTGGTCTACATGATGTTCAACGTATTCATTGGACGACAACCGGAGTATATTCTCTTGGTTCTCTGATCTGTGATTCGCATCGTCTCTCCTAATAATAGAGCATCCGAATCTGAGATTAGAACCTTCGTGGTATATGCTAGAACCATTGGCAGCTTTCCTGAGATCCAGAAAGTCTAAACCTTGTCTATGGTATTCCAAGTAAGATCTGAGAAGGGATGACTATGAAGAGCTTCAAACTTGCGAATGTTGGGCATAGTGATAGTGTGCAAAAGGATAGAGAGATCCTATTCTGACACTAGTGAGAACCGACAGATGATTAGCCGTGCGGTAGCTGTACCTGGTATTTTTCATCCGAGACGAGAAATCCGACAGTTGATTAGCCGTGCAGAGATCGTACCTGGTATTTTTCATCCGAGAGGATCATACAGCTTGCCTTGGAAAGGAGCATGCATGATTGGAAGAAGACAATAGGAAAACAGAGGTTCAGAAGCAACAAAGCATCTCCAAACGCTTATCTAAAATTCCTACCAATGAATTACATAAGTATCTTTATTTTATTTTATGTTTTATTTATCTTTTAATTGTCAAAACCTCATAACCATTTGAATCCGCCTGACTAAGATTTACAGGATGACCATAGCTTGCTTCAAGCTGACAATCTCCATAGGATCGACCCTTACTCACGTAAGGTATTACTTGGACGACCTAGTGCACTTGCTGGTTAGTTGTGCGGCGTTGTGAAAAGTGTGATCACAATTTCGTGTACCACTCCCCCTGGGTCTGATCCTGATGTGGAGATACTGAATGGCCCAGAAGGGGTTGTCAATGCCGTCCCTCTTGCAACCAGACCTCCCTCTCCTAAGGATGCTACTACTGGGGAGAATTTGTCACTACAAGAAAAACCAATATTTGTTACAAAAAATCAAAATTTTAAAACGAAAAGATTTTGTAACAAAAAAAGGGGCCATTGCAGTATGTCCCCTTACAAAAAGTTTTTGTAACAAAAAATGGAACTGTTACAATTCAAAGTGATATTTTGTAACAAATTTTTCTGATACAACAAACCAATAGTAGTTACAAAAGTAATAACAAATTTTAATCTTAAAAATTTTTTTGGTTACAATATATTTTTTCCTATCATAAAATTTTGTTACAAAATGTAACTTGATTTTGTAACATTTTTTTCTTTAGTTACAAAACACTATTTATTTTGTAATAATTTTTTTAAATACAAATTACACATAATTTGCTAAATTATATTAGTTTTTTAATTAATTAATATATTAACTAATTTACTCAGCAAGTCAACATTTATATAATATATAATAACATAGATAGTTCAAATATCTTTCATTTAACTAAGATTGTTTTATAAATCTTCAACATATAAACTATAAAGTACAAACTAACAAGACATATTGAAGAACCCTAATGAACTAGATAGATATATAGGACAATAAAAACAAGGAATTATAAATCTCCAAAATGTAAACTACAAATTACAAACTCCATCATGTTCATTCAGTTCCTTTCTCATGGTCATGGAGAAGCTTCTAATAAGTGCCACACACCTGAAAAGACCACCAACCAGAGCACTCACAAGTCTCAATTCTCAATTTCAGTGTAATTGAAATCCATAGAAAGATGAGGAGATTTAACTTAAATGAAAAACTAATAGTGAAACAAATTTAAACAAATTCCGGCAGCATTTTAGCAGCAATTTAGCATATTTCACAAATTCACTCAATCAAATCAATATCCATATGAATACAATAATAATTAAACAAAATTCACATATTCATCCATATAAAATAAGCAACAAACAACTTGAGTGCACAATCTAAATTCATCGTCATCATTGCACAAACTAAATTCACATAATAGCAGCTATTCACAATTCGATTCAGAAAAGAAGAAAATCATTATCATCCAATCACAGATTCATAAAAATTCAAACAACATTCATGATCATTCAACAAACAATTAACAAAAATTTATTCCAAACACATTTAAAATAGCAAAACTTTTCTAGACCTAATTCCTCTATAAACTATGTTCAACCTACCTAACAACTAGAATCCACTACAACATGCATATCTAACTAAGTCTAACTAAGCAAAATTAACAGAATTAAATGAACTTAACAGAATTGAAATAAAAATGCAGTAAATGACCTGGGAATGTAGAAGCAGAATAGGGGAAAGGGGATAGGAAGAAATGGTGGTGAGCTCTCTCTTTTCAAGTTCTCCCTCTCTGAACCCTCTCTTTTCAAGTTCTCCCTCTCTCTTTCCAACTGAGAATCACATCCAGAGTAGCTACCCAAGTGAAAAACAGAACCAGGATAAAGAAAAAGGAAAAACCATAAGAAACCTCCTCATAATGTAAAAAGCTTGAAAGTAAACAAGTTTAAAAAGACTCTGGCCATTGATACTCTTGCATGTTAGACATTAATAGAGGTAGAAGAAATGGTTCCAAAACGGCGGTTAAAGTAGCAAGGTAGATTGCAATTTTTACAGAAACACATGGAACAATGATAGAATTAGCTATTGAATTATACTAGACAGTAGTATATCTTCAGGTAAAATTTGCTATCCCCTACCTTGTCCAAGTTTCAATATGGCTGCTGTTATAAACACACGCAGCACCTTCTTGAAGACATCACCATTAAAAATTGCACTTGGATTCCCAGATCCATTCCATGCAACAATAATCATTGCCTAATCAAATATTAGCTATTCAGAAGTAGATCTTATTTTGCATTATATTAAAGGGAAAATAATTAACGTAGAGGGAGAGTGACAACATAAATACAGAACGCAATATTTATTACCTGTAATCACAAAATGAAGAAGCCCCACATGCGATCAAAACTTTTGAAAATATACCAAAATGACCTTACCTCCAGTGACGACGAGCTCGACATTATGCAGATTTCTGCAGAAATTTTGCACAAAGTATTTCCAACAATCTCACATACCAAATCCTATATTCAAGCCTAGGATTCATCTAAAACCACATTTCTAACTTTCTTTTGACTAACCAAAGTTGCCCAAGAACTCTTAATTCAATATATCACAACCTAATCAAACAAACAGTTCAATAACCACCATCTGACATAAAAATTAGAACCAAAATTTCTAGCAATCCAGTCTCAATCACGATCTTAACTCAAAATCGTTCTTAAAAAGCAAAATCATCATTACCAAGCGTCTTTAAAGTCATCATTCAAACATATTTCAAACGAAGAACAAAACATTCTTTCACAATTACAAACACCCAATACATTTTCAGTAAACTTTCACACCAACATACATGTTCTTTTAACAAAGATCTCAAACCACATAAAACCACCAAGAGACGCAACCAGTCACACATTTACTCTGCATCCAAAATCCATCATAGATCAAGCATTCATATATTTGCAATAATTCAGTAAACTTCTTAGGCATTCAAAGTTTAAAATATTTAATTTAATAAAATATCCCCTACCTTTGATAGTCGAAAACCACAAAATTAAGCGTGACTTCAACTTCGTTCCAACCCGCAGCAGCAGCAATAGCCTTAAATCAGATCAGCAATAGCAGCGGCATCTTCTTCTGATAGTGGCTCCTCTTCCACTTAGCACACAGTAGCAAGGCTCCCTTCATTGATGGCATGGATGGCAGAAACAACTTAGGGCAACGACGATGGACCTTCGGTGGTGGCGACAGCTGGTGCACGAAATTGTGATCTCTGGTAATGGCTCCAAAAACTTGGTGCTCTAATCTCAATTCATAATTTGTCACAACTTCGATACAACTAACCAGCAAGTGCACTGGGTCGTCCAAGTAATAAATCTTACGTGAGTAAGGGTCGATCCCACGGAGATTGTTGGTATGAAGCAAGCTATGGTCACCTTGTAAATCTCAGTCAGGCGGATAATAATTGATTATGCCCTCTGAACTTCTGCTTTCCCGCTGTCTTCATCCAATCAGTCTTACTCCTTTCCATGGCAAGCTTTATGCAAGGGCATCACCGTTGTCAGTGGCTACAATCCCCTCCTCTTGTGAAAATGGTCCAAATGCTCTGTCACGGCACGGCAAATCATCTGAGGTTCCCGATCATACTGGAATAGGATTTACTATCCTTTTGCGTCTGTCACTACGCCCAGCACTCGCGAGTTTGAAGTACGTCACAGCCATTCCTTCCCGGATCCTACTCGAAATACCACAGACAAGGTTTAGACTTTCTGGACCTCAGGAATGGCCATCCATGGGTTCTAACTTATACCACGAAGATCCTGATTAAGAGATCCAAGAGATATTCATTCAAGCTTGTTCGCATGTAGAACGGAAGTGTTTGTCAGGCACGCGTTCATAAGTGAGAATGATGATGAGCGTCACATAATCATCACATTCATCATGTTCTTGGGTGCGAATGGATATCTTAGAAGCGGAATAAATTGAATTGAATAGAAAGACAGTAGTACTTTGCATTAATTTTTTAGGAACAGCAGAGCTCCACACCTTAATCTATGGAGTGTAGAAACTCTACCGTTGAAAATACATAAGTGAAAGGTTCAGGCATGGCCGAGAGGCCAGCCTTCAAACGTGATCTAGGATAGCATACAACTGATCAAAGATCTCTAATACAATAGTAAAAGGTCCTATTTATAATAAACTAGCTACTAGGGTTTACAAAAGTAAGTAATTGATGCATAAATTCACTTCCAGGGCCCACTTGATGTGTGATTGGGCTGAGCTTGAAGTTTACACGTGGAGAGGTCATTCTTGGAGTTGGATGCCACCTTTTGTGCCATTTTGGGTGTTGAACTCCACTTTGTAACTTGTTTCTGGCGCTGGACGCCAGAATTGGGCAGAGAGCTGGAGTTGAACGCCAGTTTGCGTCGTCTAAACTTGGGAAAAGTATGGACTATTATATATTGCTGGAAAGCCCTGGATGTCTACTTTCCAACGCAATTGGAAGCGCGCCATTTTGAGTTCTGTAGCTCCAGAGAATCCATTTTGAGTGCAGGGAGGTCAGAATCCAACAGCATCAGCAGCCCTTAAATTCAGCCAGAAAATACCTGAAATCACAGAAAAACACACAAACTCATAGTAAAGTCCAGAAATGTGAATTTAACATAAAAACTAATGAAAACATCCCTAAAAGTAACTAGATTCTACTAAAAACATACTAAAAACAATGCCAAAAAGCGTATAAATTATCCGCTCATCACAACACCAAACTTAAATTGTTGCTTGTGCCCAAGCAACTGAAAATCAAATAGGATAAGAAGAAGAGAATATACTATAAATTCCAAACTATCAATGAAATAGAGCTCCAATTAAATGAGCGGGACTTATAGCTTTTTGCCTCTTGAATAGTTTTGGCATCTCACTTTATCCATTGAAGTTCAGAATGATTGGCTTCTATAGGAACTCAGAGTTCAGATAGTGTTATTGATTCTCCTAGTTCAGTATGATGATTCTTGAACACAGCTTCTTTATGAGTCTTGGCCGTGGCCCTAAGCACTTTGTTATCCAGTATTACCACCGAATACGTAAATGCCACAGACACATAATTGGGTGAACCTTTTCAGATTGTGACTCAGCTTTGCTAAAGTCCCCAATTAGAGGTGTCCAGAGTTCTTAAGCACACTCTTTTTTTGCTTTGGACCTTGACTTTAACCGCTCAGTCTCAAGTTTTCACTTGACACCTACACGCCACAAGCACATGGTTAGGGACAGCTTGGTTTAGTCGCTTAGACCAGGATTTTTATTCCTTTAGGCCCTCCTATCCACTGATGCTCAAAGCCTTGGGATTCTTTTTATTTGCCCTTGCCTTTTGGTTTTAAGGGTTATTGGCTTTTTGCTCTTGCCTCTTGGTTTTAAGAGCTTTTGGCTTTTTTTGCTTGCTTTTTCTTTTACTTTCTAATTTTTTTTCGCCTATTTTATTTATTTATTTATTTATTTTTCTTCTGCAAGCTTTGTTCTTTGCTGCTTTTCCTTGCTTCAAGAATCATTTTTATGATTTTTCAGATTATCAAATAACATGTTTCCTAGTCATCATTCTTTCTAGAGCCAACATATTTAACATTCTTAAACAACAACTTCAAAAGACATATGCACTGTTCAAGCATACATTCAGAAAATAAGAAGCATTGTCACCACATCAATATAATTAAACTATGTTCAAGGATAAATTCAAAACTCATGTACTTCTTGTTCTTTTGAATTAAAACATTTTTCATTTAAGAGAGGTGATGGATTCATAGGACATTCATAACTTTAAGACAAAGTTACTAACTACTAATGATCATGTAATGAAGACACAAACATAGATAAGCACTTAACATAGAAGACGAAAAACAGAAGAAGTAAGAACAAGGAATGAGTCCACCTTAGTGATGGTGGCGTTTCCTTCTTGAGGAACCAATGATGTCCTTGAGCTCTCCTATGTCTTTTCCTTGTCTTTGTTGCTCCTCCCTCATTGCTTTTTGATCTTCTCTTATTTCATGAAGGATGATGGAGTGCTCTTGATGTTCCACCCTTAGTTGTCCCATGTTGGAACTTAATTCTTCTAGGGAGGTGTTGATTTGCTCCCAATAGTTTTGTGGAGGAAAATGCATCCCCTGAGGTATCTCAGGGATCTCTTGATGATGAGCTTCTTCATGCGTCTCTTGAGATCCATTAATGGGCTCTCTTGCTTGCTCCATGCTTTTCTTAGTGATGGGCTTGTGAGATGAATCTTTCCATCTCCCATGGCTCAGAGGTGGAAGCAATTGTCTTCCTTTTCCTCTTTCTTGAGGTTTCTCTGGCCTTAGGTGCCATTAATGGTTATGGAAAAACAAAAAGCTTATGCTTTTACCACACCAAACTTAGAATATTGCTCGCCCTTGAGCAAAAGAAGAGAGAATAGAAGAAGAAAAAGAAGAAGATATGGAGGAGATGGAGGGATGTGTGTATTCGGCCATATGGGTGGGATTGGGTTGGGAAGAGATGTTGAATTTTGAAGGTAGGTGGGGTGTATGGATGTGAGTGGTAAATGGAAAACAGAAGGGATGATTATGAATGGAGAGAGAGGATGATATCGGATTATGAGGAGGTAAGGTGAGTGGAGGTATATGGGGATCCTGTGGGGTCCACAGATCCTGAGGTGTTCAAGGATTTACAACCTTGCACCAACTTAGGCATGTAAAATGCCCTTGCACATAACTCTGGGCATTCAACGCCAGGTTGGTGCCCATTTGTTGCCCATTTCTGGCATTGAACGCCAGAACCATGCTTGTTCTGGGCGTTGAACGCCAGGTAGGTGCCAGAACCATGCTCTGTTCTGGCGTTGAACGCCAGGTAGGTGCTTCCTCCAGGGTGTGATTTTTCTTCCGCTGTTTTTGATCCTGTTTCTAAATTTTTCGTTTATTTTGTGACTCCACATGATCATGAACCTAAGAAAACATGAAAACAAAAATAAAATTAGATAGATAAACATTGGGTTGCCTCCCAACAAGCACTTCTTTAATGTCAATAGCTTAACAGTGGGCTCTCATGGAGCCTCACAGATGTGCAGAGCTTTGTTGAGACCTCCCACTGTTTTCTTGAATTGTCTGCCATTTTTAATGATATTTTAGCAGCTTGCACCCCATAGATTCCCAGTTTCTCTATTACAGAGAGGGGCATGAGGTTTATTCCTGAACCAAGGTCACACAGAGCCTTAAAGATCATGGTGCCTATGGTACAAGGTATTATGAACTTTCCAGGATCCTGTTTCTTCTGAGGCAATGTCAGTTGATCGAGATCACTTAGTTCATTGGTGAACAAGGGAGATTCATCTTCCCAAGTCTCAATACCAAATAATTTGGCATTTAGCTTCATGATTGCACCAAGAAACTTGGCAGCTTGTTCTTCAGTAACATCCTCATTCTCTTTAGAAGAGGAATACTCATCAGAGCTCATGAATGGCATAAGGAAGTTCAATGGAATCTCTATGGTCTCTAGATGAGTCTCAGATTCCTTAGGTTCCTCAGAGGGAAGCTCTTTATTGATCACTGGACGTCCTAGGAGGTCTTCCTCCTTGGGATTCACGTCCTCTCCTTCCCTTACATGTTCGGCCATGGTAATTAATTTAATGGCCTTGCACTCTCCTTTTGGATTCTCTTCTGTATTGCTTGGGAGAGTACTAGGAGGGATTTCAGTGATCCTTTTACTCAGCTGGCCCACTTGTGCTTCCAAATTTCTAATGAAGGACCTTGTTTCATTCATGAAACTCACAGTGGCCTTAGATAGATTAGAGACTAAATTTGCTAAGCTAAATGGATTCTGCTCAGAATTCTCTGTCTGTTGCTGAGTGGATGATGGAAAAGGCTTGCTATTGCTAAACCCTCTTACAGCAAAAGGGAAAAGCATAAGCCTGTAGACTTCAGGATCTACTCCATTAGTCTTAACAGTATCACATATCTGCAAGAATTCAGTTAAGAACTGAAAAGGATCTTCAGATGGAAGTCCATGAAACTTGCAGTTCTGCTGCATCAGAGAAACTAGCTGAGGTTTCAGCTCAAAGTTATTTGCTCTAATGGCAGGAATGGAAATGCTTCTTCCATGTAAATTGGAATTAGGTGCAGTAAAGTCACCAAGCATTCTCCTTGCATTTTCAATAAGGATGTCTCTGGATTGTTGTAATTTAGCTTCTCTTAATTTCCTCTTCAGAGTCCTTTCAGGTTCTGGATAAGCTTCAACAAGAATGCCTTTTTCCTTGTTCCTGCTCATAAGAAAGAGAAGAGAACAAGAAAAGAAGAGAAATCCTCTATGTCACAGTAAAGAGGTTCCTTATTGTTAGTAGAAGAAGAAAAGGAATAGGGGTGAAGAAGAATGAAGAATCCAAACACAAAGGTAAGGGTAGGAGCAGTGATGTGAGATGAAAAGAAGTGTTAGTAGATGAATAAATAATTAGAAGGAGATGAGGGAGAAGGATTTTCAAAAATTATTTTTTTTTTTTTTGAAAAAGGGTTAGTGATTTTCGAAAATAGTTTTTGAAAAAGGTTAGTAATTTTTCGAAAATTAAAATAAAAAATTAAAATAATTAGTCAATAAAAAATAAATTTTGAAAAAGAGGGAAGATATTTTCGAAAATTAGAGAGAGAGAGAGTTAGTTAGTTAGGTAGTTTTGAAAAGGATAAGAAACAACAAAAAGTTAGTTAGTTAGCTGAAACAAATTTTGAAAAGATAAGAAGTTAGGAAGTTAGAAAAGATATTTTGAAATCAAATTTTTGAAAAAAGATAAGAAGAGAAGATATTTTTGAAAAGATATGATTGAAATTATTTTTTGAAAAAGATTTGATTTTTAAAATCACAATTAATGACTTGATTCACAAGAAATCACAAGATATGATTCTAGAACTCAAAGTTTGAATCTTTCTTAACAAGCAAGTAACAAACTTGAAATTTTTGAATCAAGACATTAATTGTTATTGTTATTTTCGAATATTTGATATAAAAATAAGAAAAAGATTTTTGAAAAATATTTTTAAAATTTTCGAAAATAACTAAGAAAAATGAAAAAGATTTGATTTTTGAAAAAGATTTTGAAAAAGATAAGATTTTTAAATTGAAAATTTGATTTGACTCATAAAAACAACTAGATTTTAAAAATTTTTGAAAAAGTCAAATCTAATTTTCAAAATTTTAAGAGAGAAAAAGGGAAAGATATTTTTTTTATTTTTGAATTTTAATGATGAGAGAGAAAAAACATGAAATTGATGCAATGCATGAAAATTTTGGATCAAAACAATGAATGCATGCAAAAATGCTATGAATGTCAAGATGAACACCAAGAACACTATGAAGATCATGATGAACATCAAGAACATATTTTTGAAAAATTTTTAATGCAAGGAAAACATGCAAGACACCAAACTTAGAATTCTTTAATGCTTAGACACTAAGAATTCAAGAATGCATATGAAAAACAAGAAAAGACACAAAACATGCAAATGCAAAGATCAAACAAGAAGACTTACCAAGAACAACTTGAAGATCATGAAGAACACTATGAATGCATGGATTTTCGAAAAATGCAAGATGAATATGCAATTGACACCAAACTTTCAACTTGACTCAAGACTCAAACAAGAAACATGAAATATTTTTTATTTTTTTTTTATTTTATGATTTTTTTGTATTTTCTTTTAATTTTTTTTTCGAAAATCATTTTGAAAAAGAAAAATAAGGATTCCAAAATTTTTAATATGAATTCCAGGAATCTTATGCTCTTTAGTCTAAAGCTCCAATCAAAGGGTCAGGCATGGCTTAATAGCCAGCCAAGCTCTAGCATGTAAATTACATCCATTGAGGTGATTAGTTGAAGACCAATCCCAAAGCAGTTTGGGTATGGCTTTACAGCCAGATAGGATTCAACATGTTTCATGAAACACTAGAATTCATTCTTAAAAATTCTGAAGAGAAATATATTTTTGAAAACATTTTTTTTTATTTTTTTTTTCGAAGACAAAGGAGAAATTTTTGAAAGATTTTTTTGAAAAATTTTTGAAAACTTTTTGAAAAGAAAACGAAAAAAAAGTTACCCAATCTGAGCAACAAGATGAACCGTCAGTTGTCCAAACTCGAACAATCCCCGGAGAGGGCGCCAAAAACTTGGTGCACGAAATTGTGATCTCTGGTAATGGCTCCAAAAACTTGGTGCTCTAATCTCAATTCATAATTTCTCACAACTTCGATACAACTAACCAGCAAGTGCACTGGGTCGTCCAAGTAATAAACCTTACGTGAGTAAGGGTCGATCCCACGGAGATTGTTGGTATGAAGCAAGCTATGGTCACCTTGTAAATCTCAGTCAGGCGGATAATAATTGATTATGGAGTTTTCGAAAATAATACTAATTAAACAGAAACTAAGGATAGAAATACTTATGTAAATCATTGGTGAGAATTTCAGATAAGCGTATGGAGATGCTTTCGTCCCTCTGAACCTCTGCTTTCCCACTGTCTTCATCCAATCAGTCTTACTCCTTTCCATGGCAAGCTTTATTCAAGGGCATCACTGTTGTCAGTGGCTACAATCCCCTCCTCTTGTGAAAATGGTCCAAATGCTCTGTCACGGCACGGCTAATCATCTGAGGTTCCCGATCATACTGGAATAGGATTTACTATCCTTTTGCGTTTGTCACTACGCCCAGCACTCGCGAGTTTGAAGTACGTCACAGCCATCCCTTCCCGGATCCTACTCGGAATACCACAGACAATACCGTTGAAAATACATAAGTGAAAGGTTCAGGCATGGCCGAGAGGCCAGCCCTCAAACGTGATCTAAGATAGCATACAACTGATCAAAGATCTCTAATACAATAGTAAAAGGTCCTATTTATAATAAACTAGCTACTAGGGTTTACAGAAGTAAGTAATTGATGCATAAATCCACTTCCGGGGCCCACTTGATGTGTGCTTGGGCTGAGCTTGAAGTCTACATGTGGAGAGGTCATTCTTGGAGTTGGACGCTACCTTTTGTGCCATTTTAGGCGTTGAACTCCACTTTGCAACTTGTTTCTGGCGCTGGACGCCAGAATTGGGCAGAGAGCTGGCGTTGAACGCCAGTTTGCGTCATCTAAACTTGGGCAAAGTATGGACTATTATATATTGCTGGAAAGCCCTGGATGTCTACTTTCCAACGCAATTAGAAACGCGCCATTTTGAGTTCTGTAGCTCCAGAAAATTCATTTTGAGTGCAGGGAGGTCAGAATCCAACAGCATCAGCAGTCCTTCTTCAACCTCTGAATCTGAATTTTGCTCAAGTCCCTCAATTTCAACCAGAAAACACCTGAAATCACAGAAAAATACAAAAACTCATAGTAAAGTCCAGAAATGTGAATTTAACATAAAAACTAATGAAACCATCCCTAAAAGTAACTAGATTCTACTAAAAACATACTAAAAACAATGCCAAAAAGCGTATAAATTATCCGCTCATCAACAGCCCAGCAGCACGGTGACAGATCTATGGCGTGACACGAAAGTTCTTCGGGTTCCACTTTGCGGGCTCCCTCTCTTACTTTGGGTTCTTCTCAGGCGACGGTTGTGGCTTCTATCGATGGCACTAGGGCACGACGGCCACGGCAACACCTCTCACGACAATTCCTAACAACAACGACAAGGCGGTTCGGCGATGATGAAGGCACGGTGGTGACGCAGCAGAGGCTCCCTCTTCCACTGGCTCTCGCGCAATTCTCCTTTCCTCCCTGAACAGCGTCGACGGCGTCCCTCTTCCTTGGCGATAAGGACAGTGATGTGGGCGAGGTGTGGGTCGACGGCAGGGTGCGGAAACATCCCTCTCTGTTTCGCGAGCTCTCTCTTCTCCCTTTCGATTTCTCTGTGTGTGCGTGTAGGAAGCAAGAGTGAGTAACTTGAGTGTGAGTGCGTTGGTGAGGCTGAGAGCGAGTGAAGTGAGTCTGTGTGTGGGTGTATATCTAGAAAGAGGAGGACGGTGGTGAGTGAGTCATGAAGGAGGGTGAATGTGGCTCAGTAGAGAATGAGTAGGTGGTAGGGGCAGGGTGTTACATGTGTGTATTTTAGAAATTGGGGTTAGGATTAGTAAATTAGAAATTAGGGTTTAGAATTGGGAATTTCGGGTTTGTGTAGAGTTTTAATTTAATAACCAAATTCAATCAATATAATTAATTTTAAGAATACTATTTATTTCTCGAATTACAAATTATTTTTTATTAAACACTTCTAATTTAAAATTA